>NC_041392.1:594193238-594290094 GCF_002162155.2 Triticum dicoccoides | reverse complement strand
GGCAGGGGGTGGGGGCGGCGGCGGGCGGCGGGGGCGGCGGCGTGGTGGCTCGGGGAGGAGAGGGAGAGAAAGAGAGATGGATCCAGGGTGGGGTGGGTCTCGCCGTTAGGTAGGTTAGGTCTTTGCCGTCAGCCAAACCTTTGCAGACAGCTTTTTTTCCTCTTTGTCGTCCGCTAGCTGACGACAAAGAGGGGGCTGTTAAGTTTGGATTAATCAGCTCGTTAGTAGGGACCACCACCCTCTTTGTCGTCCGCTAGCTGACGGCAAAGAGTAGGCAGATGGGAAAGACCGTTCTTTGCCATCAGCCAATTCATTGCCGTCCGTTTTTTGCAAGCGGACGGCAAATACCTTCTTTGCCGTCAGCTAGCGAACGGCAAAGACTTGGCAGGCGGCAAATTAGCTAATTCCAGTAGTGATTACTCCACACATTGACCGACTCCTGCCTGCATCTAGAGTATTAAGTTCATAAGAACAGAGTGATGCATTAAGTAAGATGACATGATGTAGCGGGATAAACTCAAGCAATATGATGAAAACCCCATCTTGTTATCCTCGATGGCAACAATACAGTACGTGTCGGTGTTGGGTAACGCGGTACTTCAAAAAAATTCCTACGATGACGCAAGATCTATCTAGGATATGCATAGCAACGAGAGGGGGACTGTGTCTACGTACCCTCGTAGACTGAAAGCGGAAGCGTTTAGTAAAGCGGTTGATGTAGTCGAACGTCTTCGCTATCAAACCGATCCTAGCACCGAACGTACGACACCTCCGTGTTCAGCACACGTTTAGCTCGATGACGTCCCTCTAGCTCTTGACCCAGTTGGGACGAGGGAGAGTTTCATCAGCACGACGGCATGTTGACGGTGATGATGAAGTTACCGGCGCAAGGCTTCGCCTAAGCACTATGACAATATGACTGAGGTGTGTAACTGTGGAGGGTGGCACCGCACATGGCTAAGAGAAGACTTGATGTGCCTTTGGGGTGCCCCATCCCACCTATATAAAGGAGGGGGGAAGAGGAAGGCCGGCCCAAGGGGGGCGCGCCAAAGGGGGGAGTCCTACTTCGACTCCCGGTCCAAGTAGGATTCGGCCCCCCATCATATTCCAACTAGGAGAAGGAGGGAAGAAGGAAGAGGGGAGAAGGAAAGAGGGGGGTGCCGCCCCCTCCTAGTCCAATTCAGACCAGCCATGGGGGGGGGGAGGTGCAGCAACCGCTTGAGGCCCTTCTCTCCTTTCGCCTAAAGTACATTAAGGCCCAGTACTTCCCCAGGGGGTTCCGGTAACCTCCCGGTACTCCGGAAAATACCCGAAACACTTTGGAACCATTCTGATATCCGAATATAACCTTGCAATATATCGAACTTTACCTCTCAACCATTTCAAGACTCCTTGTCATGTCCGTGATCTCATCCGGGACTCCGAACAAACTTAGGTCATCAAATCACATAACTCATAATACAAATCATCATCAAACGTTAAGCGTGTGGACCCTACGGGTTTGAGAACTATGTAGACATGACCGAGACACATCTCCGGTCAATAACCAATAGCAGAACCTGGATGCTCATATTGGCTCCTACATATTCTATGAAGATCTTTATCGGTCAAACTGCATAACAACATACATTATTCCCTTTGTCATCGGTATGTTACTTGCCCGAGATTCGATCGTCGGTATCATCATACCTAGTTCAATCTCGTCATCGGCAAGTCTATTTACTCGTTCCGTAATGCATCATCTGGTAACTAACTCATTAGTCACATTGCTTGCAAGGCTCATAGTGATGTGCATTACCGAGAGGGCCCAGAGATACCTCTCCGATACATGGAGTGACAAATCGTAATCTCGATCTATGCCAACTCAACAAACACCATCGGAGACACCTGTAGAGCATCTTTATAATCACCCAGTTACGTTGTGACGTTTGATAGCACACAAGGTGTTCCTCCGGTATTCGGGAGTTGCATAATCTCATAGTTAGAGGAACATGTATAAGTCATGAAGAAAGCAATAGTAATAAAACTAAACGATCATTATGCTAAGCTAAGGGATGGGTCTTGTCCATCACATCATTCTCTAATGATGTGATCCCGTTCATCAAATGACAACACATGTCTATGGTTAGGAAACTTAACCCTCTTTGATTAACGAGCTAGTTAAGTAT
This sequence comes from Triticum dicoccoides, assembly GCF_002162155.2. Taxonomy (NCBI): domain Eukaryota; kingdom Viridiplantae; phylum Streptophyta; class Magnoliopsida; order Poales; family Poaceae; genus Triticum; species Triticum dicoccoides. Next base: position 594,287,926 of record NC_041392.1, on the reverse strand, counting down.
AGGTTTACTAGGGACACTCTGTTTGTCTATGTATTCACACATGTACCAGGTTTCCGGATAATTGAATTTTAGCATGAATAATAAACATTTATCATGATATAAGGAAATATAAAATAACAACTTTATTATTGCCTCTAGGGCATATTTCCTTCAGTCTCCCACTTGCACTAGAGTCGATAATCTAGTTCACATCGCCATGCGAGTTAACACCAATAGTACACATCGCCATGTGACCAACACCCAAAGTGTTTACTAGAGTCAATAATCTAGTTCACATCGCCATGTGATTAACACCCAAAGAGTACTAAGGTGTGATTTTGTTTTGCTTGTGAGAGAAGTTTAGTCAACGGGTCTGTGACATTCAGCTCCGTATGTATTTTGCAAATCTCTATGTCTACAATGCTTTGCATGGAGCTACTATAGCTAATTGCTCCCACTTTCAATATGTCTCCAGATTGAGACTCAGAGTCCTCCAGATCGGTGTTAAAGCTTCCATCGACGTAACTCTTTATGATGAACTCTTTATCACCTCCATAACCGAGAAATATTTCCTTAGTCCTCTAAGGATAATTTTGACCGCTGTCCAGTGATCTACTCCTGGATCACTATTGTACCCCTTTGCCAAACTCATGGCAAGGCACACAATAGGTCTGGTATATAGCATGGCATACTTTATAGAACCTATGGCTGAGGCATAGGGAATTACTTTCATTCTCTCTCTATCTTCTGTCGTGGTTGGGTTTTGAGTCTTACCCAACTTCATACCTTACAACTCAGGCAAGAACTCCTTTGACTGATCCATTTTGAACTCCTTCAAAATCTTATCAAGGTATGTACTCATCGAAAGTCTTATCAAGCGTCTTGATCTATCTTTATAGATCTTGATGCCCAATATGTGAGTAGCTTCATCGAGGTCTTTCTTTGAAAAACTCCTTTCAAACACTCCTTTATGCTTTGCAGAAAATTCTACATCATTTCCGAGCAACAATATGTCATTCACATATACCTATCAGAAAGGTTGTAGTGCTCCCACTTACTTTCTTGTAAATACAGGCCTCACCAAAAGTCTGTATAAAACCATATGCTTTTATCACCTTATCAAAGCGTATATTCCAACTTCGAGATGCTTGCACCAGTCCATAGATGGATCGCTGGAGCTTGCACACTTTGTTAGCAGCTTTAGGATTGACAAAAACTTCTTGTTGCATCATATACAACTCTTCTTTAAGAAATCCATTAAGGAATGTAGTTTTGAGATCCATTTGCTAGATTTCATAAAATTTGGCAATTGCTAACATGATTCGGACAGACTTAAGCATCGCTACGAGTGAGAAAATCTTATCGTAGTCAACACCTTGAACTTGCAAAAACTTTTTGCGAAAATTTGCATTAGTGTCCGTCTTCCTCTTGAAGATCCATTTATTCTCAATGGCTCGTCGATCATCGGGAAAGTCAACCAAAGTCCATACTTTCTTCTCATACACCGATCCCATCTCAGATTTCATGGCCTCAAGACATTTTGCGGAATCTGGGCTCATCATCGCTTCCTCATAGTTTGTAGGTTCGTCATGGTCTAGTAACATGACTTCTAGAACAGGATTACCGTACCACTCGGGTGTGGATCGTACTCTGGTTGACCTATGAGGTTCGGTAGTAACTTGATCTGATGTTTCATGATCATCATCATTAGCTTCCTCACTAATTGATGTAGGAATCACTGGAACCGATTTCTATGATGAACTACTTTCCAATTCAGAAGAAGGTACAATTACCTCATCAAGCTCTACATTCCTCCCACTCACTTCTTTCGAGAGAAACTTCTTCTCTACAAAGGATCGATTCTTAGCAACGAATATCTTGCCTTCGGATCTGTGAAAGAAGGAGTACCCAACAATTTCTTTTGGGTATCCTATGAAGACACACTTCTCCAATTTGGGTTCGAGCTTATCAGGCTGAAGCTTTTTCACATAAGCATCACAACCTCAAACTTTAAGAAACGATAGCTTAGGTTTCTTTCCAAACCATAGTTCATATGGTGTCATCTCAACGGATTTAGATGGTGCCCTATTTAACGTGAATGCAGCTGTCTCTAATGCATAACCCCAAAACGATAGTGGTAAATCGGTAAGAGACATCATAGATCGCGCCATATCTAATAAAGTATGGTTACGACATTCAGACACACCAATACTCTGTGGTGTTCCAGGTGGCATGAGTTGTGAAACTATTCCACATTGTTTTTAAATGAAGAACGAATTCGTAACTCAAATATTTGCCTCCGTGATCAGATCATAGAAACTTTATTTTCTTGTTACGATGATTCACAACTTCACTCTGAATTTCTTTGAACTTTTCAAATGTTTCAGACTTGTGTTTCATTAAGTAGATATACCCATATCTACTTGAATCATCTGTGAAGGTCAGAAAATAATGATATCTGCCGCGAGCCTCAACACTCATCGCACTGCATACATCAGTATGTATTATTTCCAATAAGTCAGTGGCTCGCTCCATTGTTCCGGAGAATAGAGTTTTAGTCATCTTTCCCATGAGGCATGGTTCGCAAGCATCAAGTGATTCATAATCAAGTGATCCCAAAAAGCCCATCAGCATGGAGTTTCTTCATGCGCTTTACACCAATATGACCTAAACGGCAGTGCCACAAATAAGTTGCACTATCATTGTTAACTTCACATCTTTCGGCATCAATATTATGTGTATCAATGTGATCGAGATTCAGTAAACCATTTACGTTGGATGTAAGACCATAGAATGTTTTATTCATGTAAATAGAACAAAAATTATTCTCTAACTTAAATGAATAATCGTATCGCAATAAACATGATCCAATCATATTTATGCTCAACGCAAACACCAAATAACATTTATTTAGTTCCAATACTAACCCCGAAGGTAGAGGGAGTATGCGATGTTGATCTTGTTAGCCTTGGAATCACTTCCAACACACATCGTCACCTCACCCTTAACTAGTCTCTATTCATTTTGCAACTCCTGTTTCGAGTTACTAATCTTAGCAACTGAACCGGAATCAAATACCCTATGGTTACTATGAACACTAGTAAAGTACACATCAATAACATGTATATCATATATAATTTTGTTCATTTTTCCATCCTTCTTATCCGCCAAGTATTTGGGGCAGTTCCTCTTCCAGTGACCATTTCCTTTGCAGTAGAAGCACTCAGTTTCAGGCTTGGGTCTATCTTTGGGATTCTTCATGGGAGTGGAAACTTGCTTGCCATTCTTCTTGAAGTTCCCTTTCTTTCCCTTACCTTTTAATTGAAACTAGTGGTCTTGTCAACCATCAATACTTGATGCTTTTCTTGATTTCTACCTTCACCGATTTCAGCATTGCGAAGAGCTCGGGGAATCGTTTTCGTCATCCCTTGCATATTATAGTTCATCACGAAGTTCTAGTAACTTGGTGATAGTGACTAGAGAACTCTGTCAATCACTATCTTATTGGAAGATTAAATCATACTTGATTCAAGCGATGGTAGTACTCAGACATTCTAAGCACATGCTCACTAGTTGAGCTATTCTCCTCCATCTTGTAGGCAAAATACTTGTTAGAGGTCTCATATCACTCGACTCGGGTATGAGTCTAAAATACCAATTTCAGCTCTTGGAACATCTTATATGCTCCTAGGCGTTCAAAACGTTTTTGAAGTCCCGGTTCTAAGCCGTAAAGCATGGCACACTAAAGTATCAAGTACTCATCATACCGAGCTTGCCAAACATTCATAACGTCTGCATCTGCTCCTGCAATAGGTTCGTCACCTAGCGGTGCATCAAGGACATAATTCTTCTGTGCAGCAATGAGGATAATCCTCATATCACAGACCTAGTCCGCAGCATTGCTACTATCATCTTTCAACTTAGTTTTCTCTAGGAACATATCAAAAATAAACGGGGAGCTATAACACAAGCTATTGATCTACAACATAATTTGCAAATACTATTAGGACTAAGTTCATGATAAATTAAAGTTCAATTAATCATATTACTTAAGAACTCCCACTGAGATAGACATCCCTCTAGTCATATAAATGATCATGTGATCCATATCAACTAAACCATGTCCGATCATCACGTGAGATGGAGTAGTTTTCAATGGTGAACATCACTATTTTTATCATATCTACTATATGATTCACGTTCGACCTTTCGGTCTTAGTGTTTCGAGGCCATATTTGCATATGCTAGGCTCGTCAAGTTTAACCCGAGTATTCCGCATGTGCAAAACTGGCTTGCACCCGTTATATGTGAACGTAGAGCTTATCACACCCGATCATCACGTGGTGTCTCGGCACGACGAACTGTAGCAACAGTGCATACTTAGGGAGAACACTTATACCTTGAAATTTAGTGAGGGATCATCTTATAATGCTACCGCCGTACTAAGCAAAATAAGATGCATAAAGGATAAACATAACATGTAATCAAAATATGTGACATGATATGGCCATCGTCATCTTGTGCCTTTGATCTCCATCTTCAAAGCACCATCATGATCTCACTCGTTACCGGCATGACACCATGATCTCCATCATCTTGATCTCTATCAACGTGTCGTCACATGGTCGTCTCGCCAACTATTGCTTTTGCAACTATTGCTATCACATAGTAGAAAGTAAAACAATTATATGGCGCTTGCATCTTATGCAATAAAGAGACAACCATAAGGCTCCTGCCAGTTGCTGATAACTTTAACAAAACATGATCATCTCATACAACAATATATATCTCATCACGTCTTGACCATATCACATCACAATATGCCCTGCAAAAACAAGCTAGACGTCCTCTACTTTGTTGTTGCAAGTTTTACGTGGCTGCTACGGGCTTCTAGCAAGAACCCTTCTTACCTACGCATCCAAACCACAACAATTTTTCGTCAAGTGTGTTGTTTTAACCTTCAACAAGGACCGGCCGTAGTCAAACTCAATTCAACTAAAGTTGGAGAAACAGACACCCGCTAGCCACCTGTGTGCAAAGCATGTCGGTAGAACCACTCTCATGAACGTGGTCATGTAATGTCGGTCCGGGCCGCTTCGTCCAACAATACCGCTGAATCAAAGTAAGACATTGGTCGTAAGCAGTATGACTATGATTGCCCACAACTCTTTGTGTTCTACTCTTGCAAATCATCTACGCATAGACCTGTCTCGGATGCCACTGTTGGGTAATGCAGTATTTCAAAAAAAAATCCTATGATCACGAAGATCTATCTAGGAGATGCATAGAAACGAGAGGGGAGAGTTTGTCTACATACCCTCATAGATCGAAAGCGGAAGCGTTTGGTAACACGGTTGATGTAGTCAGACGTCTTCGCGATCCAACCGATCCTAGCACAGAACGTATGACACCTCCGTGTTCAGCACACGTTCAGTTCGATGACGTCCCTCGAGCTCTTGATCCAGTTGAGGACGAGGGAGAGTTTCGTCAGCATGACGGCGTGTTGACGGTGATGATGAATTTACCGGCACAGGGCTTCGGCTAAGCACTACGACAATATGACCGAGGTGTGTAACTGTGGAGGGGGGCACCGCACACGGCTAAGAGAAGACTTGTTGTGCCTTTGGGGTGCCCCCCTCCCACCTATATAAAGGAGGGGGGAAGAGGAGGCCGACCAAAGGGGGGCGCGCCAATGGGGGGAGTCCTACTTGGACTCCCGGTCCAAGTAGGATTCGCCCCCCTTTCCTATTCCAACTAGGAGAAGGAGGGACGGAGGAAGAGGGGAGAAGGAAAGAGGGGGGCGCCGCCCCCTCCTAGTCCAATAAGGACCATCCATGGGAGGGGGGAGGCGCGACCACCCCTTGAGGCCCTTCTCACCTTTCCCCTAAAGCCCATTAAGGCCCACTACTTCCCCGGGGGGTTCCGGTAACCTCCCGGTACTCTGGAAAATACCCGAAACACTTTCGAACCATTCCGATGTCCGAATATAATCTTCCAATATATCAATCTTTACCTCTCGACCATTTCGATACTCCTTGTCATGTCCGTGATCTCATCCGGTACTCCGAATAAACTTCGGTCATCAAATCACATAACTCATAATACAAATCGTCATCGAACGTTAAGCGTGCGGATCCTACGGGTTTGAGAACTATGTAGACATGACCGAGACACATCTCCGGTAAATAACCAATAGCGGAAACTGGATGCTCATATTGGCTCCTACATATTCTACGAAGATCTTTAGGTCAAACTGCATAACCACATACGTTATTCCCTTTGTCATCAGTATGTTACTTTCCCGAGATTCGATCGTCGGTATCATCATACCTAGTTCAATCTTGTCACCGGCAAGTCTCTTTACTCGTTCTGTAATGAATCATACCGTAACTAACTCATTAGTCACAATGCTTGCAAGGCTCATAGTGATGTGCATTACCTCCGATACACAGAGTGACAAATCCTAATCTCGATCTATGCCAACTCAACAAACACCATCGGAGCCACATGTAGAGCATCTTTATAATCACCTAGTTACGTTGTGATGTTTGATAGCACACAAGGTGTTCCTCCGGTATTCGGGAGTTGCATAATCTCATAGTCAGAGGAACATGTATAAGTCATGAAGAAAGCAATAGCAATAAAACTAAACGATCATTATGCTACGCTAGTGGATGGGTCTAGTCCATCACATCATTCTCTAATGATGTGATCCCATTCATCAAATGCCAACACGTGTCTATGGTTAGGAAACTTAACCATCTTTGATTAACGAGCTAGTCAAGTAGAGGCATACTACGGACACTCTGTTTGTCTATGTATTCACACATGTACCAAGTTTTCGGTTAATACAATTTTAGCATGAATAATAAACATTTATCATGATATAAGGAAATATAAAATAACAACTTTATTATTGCCTCTAGGGAATATTTCCTTCAGTCGGTTCCCCTTCTGTCACTAGGATCGAGCATCGCAAGATTGAACCCAAAGCTAAGCACTTCTCCCATTGCAAGAAAAACCAATCCAGTTGGCCAAACCAAACCAATAGTTCGAAGAAACTTGCAAAGATATCAAATCATGCATATAAGAATTCAGAGGAGATTCAAATAATATTCATAGATAAGCTGAGCATAAATCCACAATTCATTGGATCTCGGCAAACACACCGCAAATAAGTATTATATATATCGAATAGAACATCAAGGAGAACATGGTATTGAGAATCAAAGAGAGAGAATAATCCATCTAGCTACTAGCTATGGACTCGTAGGTCTGTGGTAAACTACTCACGCTTCTTCGGAGTGGCAATGGTGTTGATGTAGAAGCCCTCCATGATTGAATCCCCCTCCGGTAGGATGCCGGAAAAGGCCCCTAGATGGGACCTCACGGGTACAGAAGGTTGCGGTGGTGCAAAAGTGGTTTCATGGCTCCCTTGGAAGGTGTTGGGGTATTTGAGAATATATAGGTGGAAGAAATAGGTCGGTGGAGTCACGAGGGGCCCACAAGGGTGGGGCGCGCGCCCTATGTCGGTGTCAAAACAGGCGGATCTCAGGTAGGGGGTCCCGAACTGTGCGTCTAGGATCGATGGTAACAAGAGACAGAGGACAAGATGTTTACCCAGGTTCGGGCCCTCTCTATGGAGGTAATACCGTACGTCCTGTTTGATTGATATTGATGAATATGAGCGTTACAAGAGTTGATCTACCACGAGATCGTGATGGCTAAACCCTAGAAGCCTAGCCTATATGACTATGGTAATGAGTATATCCTTTCCAGACTAACCCCTCTAGTTTATATAGACATCGAGGGGATCTAGGGTTTATATAGAGTCGGTTACATAAGAGGGAATTTTCATAGTTGGTCGCCAAGCTTGCCTTCCACGCCAAGGAGATTCCAATCCGGACATTGGTACAGTCTTCGGCCTTCATATCTACACAGCCCATCAGTCCGACCCATGGATAATAGGCGGGACGCCCGAGGACCCCTTAGTCCAGGACCCCCTCAGTAGCCCCTGAACCTGGCTTCAATGACGAGGAGTCCGGCGCGTAGATTGTCTTCGGCATTGCAAGGCAGGTTCCCCCTTCCGAACTCCTAGTTGATCTTCAGACGTAATGATTGTATCCGGACTTGTATGCACAACCGTAGAGGATATAATATTTCATGGGCTCAACCCACTGACCACTTTTTGGTAATATGGCACCACGACTGCCCGGCCTTTGCTTGCGAACCGTTTTAGCCGGCCCGTCGCCCCACGTCCCAGGACGTGGCCTTATTGACGCATCTTACCCAAACAGAGATCGTGCCTCCCTTTTTTAAGGGATTCCTGTCGACCCGAACGTGGGTAACCCAACCGTCGCTTGGGTACAACTCCTTGGAAACAAGCAAGTTTTTGAGGCCCGAGAGGAGATGTTTGATATTTGCAGCCTTTATATAGGGGTACAGACCTGTCTTTTTATTCCACGCTTGCCTCTTTCTCAACCCCTGCTACCCCGAGTTCCAACGCCCGGGTTTCGGTCGCCACCAGCCCCAATCATGTCCGTATCTAGCCGTCAAGGCCGGTGGGTAGCTTCTTCTGTTACGGAGGAAGATATTGCAAAGCTTCGGGCGGCGAGGTACCTGACTGCTGAAATACATCATCGGCTTCCTATCGAGGGGCAGGTTATTCCCACCCCCAGATCCGGCAAGAGGGTCGTGTCCGTGTCCCACTTCCTCCGTGGGTTGGGGTTTGAACTTAACCCCTTCGTCCGAGGGCTCGTGTTCTATTACGAGATAGACTTCCACGATTTGGCCCCGGACTCTATTCTTCTTATCTCGACGTTTATCGTTACGTGTGAAGCCCTCCTCTGAACTCCTCCGCACTTCGGCTTGTGGCTCAAGACCTTTGATGTAAAGCCGCGAGTGGTAGAGGGGGAGAAGGCCGAGTGCGGCGGCGCTACAGTGAGCAAGCTTGCTAGCGCCGTTTGGCTGAAAGGATCCTTCGCCAAATCTTCCGATATGTGGCAGCAGGGGTGGTTCTATATCACCGAGCCCCGCAGCTCCAAGTGGGCGACCGCGCCCGCATTTCGACCCAGCCCTCCAACTCAACTTGCATCGTTGATTAATAAGGGGCTAGATTGGGGATCAACGAATGATGTGCGAACTCTACAAAGTCGCATCCGAAGCCTCATTGAGAGGGACATCGACATAGCCAGCGTCATTGAGGGAGTCCTGGATTAGGGGGTCTCCGAACAGCCGGACTATCTCCATTGGCCGAACTGTTAGACTATGAAGATACAAGATTGAAGACTTCGTCTCGTGTCCGGGTGGGACTCTACTTGGCGTGGAAGGCAAGCTAGGCAATACGGATATGGATATCTCCTCCTTTGTAACCGACCTTGTGTAACCCTAACCCTCTCCGGTGTCTATATAAACCGAAGGGTTTTAGTCCGTAGGACAACAATCACAACATACAATCATACCATAGGCTAGCTTCTAGGGTTTAGCCTCTCTGATCTCGTGGTAGATCAACTCTTGTACTACCCATATCATCAATATCAATCAAGCAGGACGTAGGGTTTTACCTCCATCAAGAGGGCCCAAACCTGGGTAAAACATCGTGTCCCCTGCCTCCTGTTACCATCCGGCCTAGACGCACAGTTCGGGACCCCCTACCCGAGATCTGCCGGTTTTGACACCGACATTGGTGCTTTCATTTAGAGTTCCTCTATTTCATCGCCGTTAGGCTTGATGGCTCCTACTATCATCGATAGTGATGCGGTCCAGGGTGAGACTTTTCTCCCCGGACAGATCTTCGTATTCGGCGGCTTTGCACTGCGGGCTAATTCGCTTGGCCATCTTGAGCAGATTGAAAGCTATGCCCCTCAGCATCAGGTCAGATTTGGAAGTTTTAACTACACGGCCGACATCTGCGGAGACTTGATCTTCGACGGATTCGAGCCACAGCCGGGCGTGCTGCACTATCGCGATGGGTATGACCTAGCTCTGCCGCCGAACAGTACCCTAGAAGCCGCGCCCGCATCAGCTCCGACCCTTAGTTCGGAGCCAACTGCGCCAATCGAGGACGGGTGGTTAGACACCGCCTCAGGGGCTGCAGTCTCAACGGCGATCGAGCCGAACACCAGCATAATCCTCTGCGCAGCCCGTGACTCCAAGGTGCTGGACACTTTTTCTGACTCCGAACCTCCCGTGCCCCTGCCAATCGAATCCGATTGGGCGCCGATCATGGAATTCACCACCGCAGATATCTTTCAGCACCCGCCCTTTGGCGACATTCTGAATTCACTAAGGTCTCTCCCTTTGTCAGGAGAGCCCTGGCCGGATTATGGCCAACAGGATTGGGATGCGGACGACGAAGAAATTCGATGCCCACCCACCACCCACTTCGTAGCCACTGTCGATGATTTAACCGACATGCTCGACTTCGACTCCAAAGACATCGACGGTATGGACGACGATGTAGGAGACGGACATGAACCAGCACCTATAGGGCACTGGAAAGCCACCTCGTCATATGACATATACATGGTGGATACACCCAAAGAAGGCAATGGCAACGGGATAGCGGAAGATGACCCCTCCAAGTAGCAACCCAAACGCTGACGTCAGTGGTGCCACTCTAAGTCCCGCCAAAGCAAAAGTGGTGATACCGGCACCGGAGATAATAACACTCCGGATAGTGCCGAAGAAAACAACAAACCCCTCCAGCAAGATTTAGAGTAGGAGGATGGAGGAGCCAGCTCTCCCGAGAAAGCGGCAGACGGAGAGGACGAGGATGACAATCACATGCCCCCCTCCAAAGACGAGGCAAGCCTTGGCGACGATGAATTCGCCGTACCAGAGGATCCTGTCGAACAAGAGCGCTTCAAGCACCGGCTTATGGCCACGTCAAATAGCCTGAAGAAAAAGCAGCAGCAGCTTCAAGCTGATCAAGATCTGCTAGCTGACAAATGGACTGAAGTCCTTGCAGCCGAGGAATATAAACTCGAGCACCCCTCCAAGAGTTACCCAAGGCGCAGGTTACTGCCCCGACTGGAGGAAGAAGCGTATGATACGGCTGATCAGCCACCTCGTGGCCGCGATAGAGAGGCATTCCAGCCAAAAGCTCAGCCTCCACCCCAACGCCATTCAAATAAAAAGGCATGGGGAGATACACCAGACCTGCGAGACATATTGGAGGACAAGGCAAAGCATTCAAGATCGATCTACGGATCACGAGGGCGCACCACTCTGCGAGACAACAAACGTCACGCCGGATACAGTAAAAGCAAATCCGGCCGGGCTGAACACAGCGGGCAAGACCCATTCGAGCTGCGTCGAGATATAGCCCAATACAAAGGCGGCACACACCCCTTATGCTTCACAGACGAAGTAATGGAACATCAATTCCCAGAAGGTTTCAAACCTGTAAATATTGAATCATACGACGGCACAACAGATCCCGCAGTATGGATTGAGGACTTCCTCCTCCACATCCACATGGCCCGCGGCGATGACTTACACGTCATCAAATACCTCCCACTAAAGCTCAAAGGACCAGCGCGACATTGGCTTGATAGCTTGCCAGCGGACTCCATTAGCTGTTGGGAAGATCTGGAAGCCGCATTCCTCGACAACTTTCAGGGCACTTATGCAACCACCAGACGCCGATGATTTGAGGCACATAATTCAGCAGCCAGAAGAGTCAGCCAGGCAATTCTGGACTCGGTTCCTTACAAAGAAAAATCAAATCATCGATTGTCCGGATGCGAAGGCCTTAGCGGCTTTCAAGCAAAACATCCGAGACGAGTGGCTAGCCCGGCACCTTGGTCAGGAAAAGCCAAAATCTATGGCAGCTCTCACGACGCTCCTGACCCGCTTTTGTGCGGGAGAAGACAGCTGGCTGGCTCGCAGTAATAACATATCAAAGAACCATGGTACCTCAGATACAAAAGGACGGCAATAGCAGGTCACGTCGCAACAAGCATAAGCGCCGCATTAACAACGAAAATACTGAGGATACGGTAGTCAATGCCGGATTCAAAGGCTCTAAACCCGGTCAGCGGAAAAAGCCATTCAAACAAAGTACGCCGGGTCCGTCTAGCTTGGACCGTATACTCGATCGCTCGTGTCAAATACACGGCACCCCAGACAAGCCAACCAATCACACCAATAGGGATTGTTGGGTGTTCAAGCAGGCCGGCAAGTTAATTGCCGAAAACAAGGACAAGGGGCCGCATAGAGATGATGAGGAGGAGCCCCGGCAGCCGCACACTGGAGGATAGAAGAGGTTTCCCTCGCAAGTGCGGATGGTGAACATGATATACGCAACCCACATCCCCAAGAGGGAGCGGAAGCGTGCGCTCAGGGACGTATATGCGTTGGAGCAAGTCGCCCCAAAGATCAACCCTTGGTCCTCCTGTCCGATCACCTTCAATCGCAGGGACCATCCCACTAGTATCCGTCATGGTGGATTCGCCACACTGGTCCTAGACCCAATCATCGACGGATTTCACCTCACTCGAGTCCATATGGACGGCGGCAGCAGCCTGAACCTGCTTTATCAGGACACAGTGCGCAAAATGGGTATAGACCCCTCAAGGATCAAACCCACAAAGACGACCTTTAAGGGCGTCATTCCAGGTGTAGAGGCCCATTGCACAGGCTCAATTACACTGGAAGTGGTCTTCGGATCCCCGGATAACTTCCGAAGCGAAGAGTTAATCTTCGATATAGTCCCGTTCCGGAGTGGTTATCACGCGCTGCACGGGCGAACCGCATTTGCTAGATTCAATGCGGTACCACATTATGCATACCTCAAGCTCAAGATGCCAGGACCTCGCGGAGTTATCATAGTCAATGGAAACACAGAGCGCTCTCTCCGAACAGAGGAGCATACCCTAGCCCTCGCAGTAGAAATGCAAAGCAGCCTCTCAAGGCAATCAACCAGTTCAGCGCTTCACAGCCCGGACACCTTCAAGCGTGCTCGGGGCAATCGGCAAATAGACCGCCTGGCGCGATCTGAGCTCGCGTAGCAATACGGCGGCCACCCCTATCCCAGCCCAGCGGCGAAACTCGTGCCACGCGTACATAATTACGCATTAAAAATACCATGGGCACAGGTGGGGAGGGGGGCACAACTATGGCACGCCCCAAGACGCGGCCTAAACCGCACTAGGGGCTTCCCGTTCGGTTATTTTTCTTTTTCTTTCAGGACCTTAATCTCTGGAAACACTGTCTGGCAGCACTATTGCCGAACACATGATGCAGCAACCAAAGAGGCAGACAACTACGTTATATCACTAAATTCCCAGGTTGATTACAGTAACGAGTGAAATATTCAATTTAATATCATTCCTCAGCTTGCCCTTGGAAGGGACATAGTCCTACTCTTTGCTTATCGCACTATCTGTATCACTCTGCTTTAACGCAATTTTTTAATAAATAATGCATGACATTACAACTATTATTGCATTCTTGTTATATATATATATATATATATATATATATATATATATATATATATATATGTGTGTGTGTGTGTGTGTGTGTGTGTGTGTGTGTTCATTAATGATGACTTGCAACCGTACACTATTGTACGGCCAATACAACAGGGGCTTACGTACCCCACAATGCGGTGTGAAAAGTCTGAACACTTTCACAAGTGCGGCACCCCGAACTTATAGCATTATATGCATCAGCTTCGAATCATGTCTTTGGTCAAATGTTGGGTTTGCCCAGCTCCTATGTTTTGGTACCTAACGTTCCGCTCTATCGGCTAAGGTAGCGCTAGGAGAACTACTGCGATTGTGCCCCGGTTCTGCCGGGCTTAGCACCTCAGTAGAGAAAGCTAAAACTGACTGTCATGATAAGGCAAGAGACTGGTCGCTGTTCGGCGAGGTTTTTCGAGTCCCTAAAGACTTATGCCGCTTAGGGCGAGGGGCCGGCCCTGTCCGGCTTACAGGCGTGTATCGCGCCCTGAATTCGGCCTTCCGAATACCAGGGGCTTCGCTAAAAAGTAAAATTATAGAATTCTATGGCTAAGTGAGAGTGATAAAGCATTATTAGTCTGGTTGCCTTGTTCGTTGTGCTGAGCACCTCCCTCGAAGGACCCAAATATGGGAACAAGAGTGCTCAGGTTTATCCCGAACACCCCAGCACTCGTGGCATGGGGGCAGAAGCTGAGGACTAGCCATCTCTCAAATTGGATAAACAGCCAAACATAAGGTAATATTTTAAATTCAAACAAGCATTGCATAGCGCATATGAAAACAAGTTTTCATAAATACAGGATAAAACGAGCAAGTTTACTCAAATATTACATCTTTTGAACACTCGTCCGCGATGAGACGGGCACCCGGCAGAACACCCTCGTAGTACATCTCGGGGTGGCGGTGCTCCTTGCCCTCTGGCAGCCCCTCCTTGATCAGCTTCACGGCGTCTAGCTTGACCAACTGCAATTTCACACGGGCGAAAGCCCGGCGTGCACCTTCAATGCAGACAAATCGCTTGACGACCTCCAGCCGCGGGCAGGCATCCACAAGCCGCCTCACCAGGCCGAAGAAGCTGTTCGGAAGGGCATCGCCAGGCCACAACCGGACTATAAAGCTCATCATGGCCTGATCGGCCGCCTTATGCAGCTCGACCATCTGCTTCAGCTGGTCGCTCAATGGCACCGGATGTTCGTCCTCAGCATACTGAGACCAGAACAACTTCTCCGTCGAGCATCCGTCCTCGGCCTGGTAAAATTGTGCGGCATCGGACACACCGCGGGGCAAATCTGTGAATGCTCCTGAAGAGCTCCGGATCCGGGTATGTAATCGGTAATTTACTTTTACATGCTTGCTTTGCATATAGAAAGCCTTACCTGCCGCTATCTTCTTCATCGCGTCGATCTCTTGGAGGGCCTTCTGGGCCTCGGCCTTGGCACTCTTTACGCTCTCAAGGGTCGCGACAAGCTCAGACTCTCGCGTCTTCGAGTCAAGCTCCAACGCCTCGTGCTTCGTCATGAGAGCCTGGAGCTCTTGCTGCACCTCGCCCACCCGAGCCTCGTGCTTCTCTCGCTCAGTGCGCTCCTTGGCTGCTTTATCTTCGGCCTTGGTTAGCACTTGCCTCAAGGTCGCCACCTCGGTCGTGGCCCCTGGCAAACATACAATGATCCTGTCATTTTGCAATCGCGTCCTTTTTTATATATACATATCTATAGACGGGGCATTACTTACCCCTGTTCTCCTCGAGCTGCCACTTGGCAAGGCCGAGCTCTATCCTGGACCCCTCGAGGTCCTGCTTCAGTACGGCAACCTCCGCAGTGAGTGCGGCGGACGCCAGCAGTGAAGCCTGCATACACATATTGACATACTTATATTAGACTCCTGCGATATTATTTGATCCTCTGTTCGGCTTTTCTTTGTGAACACCGAACAGAGCATCAGGGGCTACTGTCTATGCGGTAATATTTGTACTACATTTTAAAACACTTACCTCGAAGCCTGTTAGAAGGCTGGCACAGGCTTCAGTCAATCCGCTCTTGGTGGACTGAACCTTCTGGATCACGCACTCATGATAGTGCGGTGCTCCTCGTCGATGGAAGCGCTGCGAAGCACTTCCAGCAGATTGTTTGGCGCCTCTGGATGGATAGAGGTCACCGGCACAGGCATCTTGCCCCTCTTAGAAGGAGGCCGCCTGCCCGAGCCCGGAACAGCTGGAGGGTCCGGCGCGGTGTTCAGCTGAGGGCCGAACTCAGAGCTCTTGGGGGCCCCGTCCCCTCGGCTCCCGGAGTCCGGAAGGTCGCCTTGAGGCGCCTCCGAGACTGTCTCCCCTTGATCCGGTGCCTCTTGAGACAACACCTCGGCGTCATCAGCAGGATGAGGGGAGCTGGCGGTCGGGACTGGATCGCTATCCATGTCCGACGAGCCCAAGGAGCCGTCCGATGATACCTCAATATTGGCTCGTGGCGGCCTGCATAATTGCGTTCGGCGTTAGGGAAAGCAATGCAACGAAGGAATCCTATGAGTTACTCTGGTATCCGAATACTTACGATCTCCCCGGGGGCTTGACCCTGGGCAACCACTCGTCTTCGCCTTCGTCGGCGGTGGTGGAACCATCCGGAAGGAGAGTCCTTCCCTTCTTGGACCCTCCGGCCTCCCCGGTTGGGGCGGCCTTCCTTTTCCTATCTCCCCCAGTCGGTTGGGGAGCATCTTCTTCTTCTTCTTCCTCGTCTTCGGGGGAAGAGTTCGCCGCAGAGTCATCGGACGGTGAGTCCGAGGACGCCTGGCGTCGGGAACTCTTTCAAGTTCCCTTGGCCTTCTTGGTCTTCTCCGGCACCGTATAAGGGGCCGGAGTCAACATCTTCGCCAAAAGAGCATCTGCGGGGCCTTCGGGCAAAGGAGCCGGACAGTCGATCTATCCGACCATCTTCTTCCAGTCCTGTCAAAGGTATGAGAGTTTAGATCCTGCATTGAGCCAATCTATATAAAATAAGTGTCCTGTGAAAGGTAAAGCAGCTTACCGCACTGGCTTGGCGCTTCGCGCTGAATCCGCGATCCTCAGGAATAGGGGGGGGGGGGGCCTTGGCGCTTTTGAACAGCACCCTCCAGGCATCTTCATGAGTCGTGTCGAAGAGCCTATTCAGAGTTTGGTGCTGCACCGGATTGAACTCCCACAAGTTGAACTCCCGTTGTTGGCACGGGAGTATCTGACGGATGAGCATAACTTGGACTATGTTGACAAGCTTGAGCTTCTTGTGCACCATGTTTTGAATACATGTTTGGAGTCCGGTCAGCTCTTTCAAATTACCCCAGGATAGGCCCTTCTCTTTCCAGGAGGTGAGCCGCGTGGGGATGCCAGATCGGAACTCGGGGGCCGCTGCCCATGCAGGGTCGTGCGGCTCGGTGATATAGAACCACCCCGATTACCACCCCTTTATGGTTTCCACAAAGGAGCCCTCGAGCCATGTTACGTTGGGCATCTTGCCCACCATGGCGCCTCCGCACTCCGCCTGGCGGCCGCCCACCACCTTCGGCTTGACATTGAAGGTCTTCAGCCATAAGCCAAAGTGGGGCTTGATGCGGAGGAAGGCCTCGCACACGACAATAAACGCCGAGATGTTGAGGATGAAGTTCGGGGCTAGATCGTGGAAATCCAGGCCGTAATAAAACATGAGCCCCCGGATGAAGGGGTAGAGAGGGAATCCCAGTCTGTAGAGGAAATGGGTGAGGAATACCACCCTCTCATGGGGCCTGGGGGTGGGGATGAGCTGCCCCTCATCTGGGAGCCGGTGCGCGATGTCGTCGAGCAGGTATCCGGCTCTCCTTAGTTTCTTGATGTCTCGCTCCGTGATGGAGGAGACCATCCACTTGCCTCCCGCTCCGGACATGATTGGAGAAGGTCGAGGTGGGAAGTGTGGACTTGGGTGCTAGAGCTCGAGTGTGCGAAAACGGATGGGCAAGGGAGGAAGAAGGCGTGGATAGAAAGGTGAATCCTTATCCCTTTATATGGGCGGACAAAACTAAGCGTCCCCACTTGCCTGGTAAAACTCGCTTATCCCCCAAGCACCGCAATTGATGACGCGGTTGGGTTACCCACGCCCGTATTGATGAGAATCCCATAATAAGGGGACCCGATCTCTGCTTTGACAAGACGTGTCGAAAAACTACCTCGCATTATGTGTGGGGCTGGTTAAAAGAAACGGTTCGAATAATCACCGGGCCATGATGTAATGTCATGCTGCCAAAACAAGCCAGCAAATTAGATCTGCAAAAATATTATTCTCTCTACGGTGGAATGTGGAACTTATTTTGCAGGGTCAGACACTATCCTCGTATTCAAATTCTTCTGTGATGTATTCAGAGAAGGAACCCGCCTTGCAATGCCGAAGACAATACTGCGTGCCGGACTCATCGTCATTGAAGCCTGGTTCAGGGGCTACTGAGGGAGTCCTGGATTAGGGGGTCTCTGGACAGCCGGACTATCTCCATTGGCTGGACTGTTAGACTATGAAGATACAAGATTGAAGACTTCATCTCGTGTCCGGGTGGGACTCTACTTGGCATGGAAGGCAAGCTAGGCAATACGGATATGGATATCTCCTCCTTTGTAACCGACCTTGTGTAACCCTAACCCTCTCCGGTGTCTATATAAACCGAAGGGTTTTAGTCCGTAGGACAACAATCACAACATACAATCATACCATAGGCTAGATTCTAGTGTTTAGCCTCTCTGATATCGTGGTAGATCTACTCTTGTACTACCCATATCATCAATATCAATCAAGCAGGACTTAGGGTTTTACCTCCGTTAAGAGGGCCCGAACCTAGGTAAAACATCATGTCCCCTGCCTCCTGTTACCATCCGGCCTAGACGCACAGTTCGGGACCCCCTACCCGAGATCCGCCGGTTTTGACACCGACAGTTATTCATATAATGCTAGTTCGTCGGACCCTGCCATGCCAGCGACGGCCTCTCCGCCTATGGGAGTTCAATCCAGAAGGGTTGCAGACTCTTCAGAACTTCTTCGGCACAAGCATGAAGGAATGTGGAGATTAGTCTTCAGGAAACTAAGGCAATGGCCGGACACCACCGAAGATGTCGGCCTTGACTGTAACCATCCGGACACCCCAATAAGTACTCGTTTACCAAATACTTCATAATCAGATACCTAGTGGCAAGATACCAACAGTATCATCCTTTTTCAGGGCTGGGTAAAGAAGGTGGAATTGATTAGGTGTCCGGCTCCCCTTCCCGAGGACTCAGCTACTCCTGTGTTGACAAGGATGCTTGCCTTGGTGCCATACCAGGCACCAGCAAGGGAGGGCGAAAAGATCGAAGTGACCTTGGTTCGGAGGTAAGTCGGAGACTGAATCCGTAGAAATTGACCTTTCCTCGCCCGAAGACGAAGGCGGAAAAGGACCCAGTATCCCTTCTCTGAACAGGAGGAAAAGGGCCGCCTCCGAAGATGGGGAGGGGCGGTCTCCCAAGAAGGGCAAGATGCCACCGTCGACCGTCTTGGGTTTGGAAAGCGATGCCGTTGAGCAGCTCCAACAAGGGGACAAGCCCTCGGCTGAACCGTAAGAGAATCCGGAGTACTTTGATAGCGTCCCACTCTATTATTGTTACCGAAGATACACGTAACACATTTATGCATTTTTACAGGTCGGCACATAATTTTTCAGGGCGATCCTCTTCTTCGGGGAGGCTCCTCCAAGAGATGATGGAGAGCAAGACGCCTCCCCCGACCACCTCGCCCAATAAGGCGGATGACTCTGAAGTGTCATCGCGGAGGGCCCCTTTAGACCGGGGGACCGAAGAGGCAGTACCCAAAGGTGGATCTCCGACCATCCGGGATTCCGGGGCTGATGATAACCAAGGCCCCAGACTGTCTGGTTCACAGCCGACAACGATTTTGAAGACGGATGAGCCGATTCTTTCAAAGGGTGATTGTGCTTTTGCGGCAACCTCGGGGAACCCGGAGACTCCGGATATATTGCGGAACATGTTGCGGAAAGCATCTGTCTCAAGGGAACATCGTACCTTGATGGGTAAAGTGATTGAGAAGATTTCGTCCGTGAAGAGCGGATTAAATGAAACCTTCATGAGCCTACTGAAGGGCTTTGAGGTTTGTAACCTAATATTTTCAGCTATGTTTCATTTGCAACGATGTGCCTGTGTATAGATAGTAGGCCCTGATACTCAGGTTGGCTTCCGCTTGGAAGGAAAATGGAGGATCAAAAAGGAACGTTTGAGGACTAACCCGATCAACTTTTAACACAAGCTTCTTCTCCCTTGGCCGCTTCCCGGACTATGGAAATTGCCGATTTGCAGCAGAAGCTTGATGTGGCCGGGGATGATCTTGCTTTAATCAATATGCGTCTTGACGAGTCGCAAGGTATGTATTCCGGGCAATCCTCATACATTTTTGTGGTATAAGCATGATGCTAAAATTTGGCTGCAGATGGTGTTGCCGCCGTTGAAGTTCTTCGAGCGGAGCTGGCCCGGGCCAAGGAGCTGGCCTGGCATAGCAATGTTGTTGCCGAAAAGGCATCGGCTGAATTAAAAGCCGAACGAGCTACACGGAGCCAAGATGAGGAGAAGATATCCACGATGACACTCGAGTTGGAGAATGCTACCGGCCGCTGTGAATTTCTGGAGAAGGAGAGTGAAGCCTTAACGGCTAATCTGGAGAAGGCCTTACAAGAGGCGAGAGGAGCGCGGTCGGAATGCAGAGCGGCCCGTGAGGAGGTTCGATAGGCGAGGGAGATTGCGGATGGAAAGCCCTTTCTGCTGCAAACTAAGTTCGGCGACCCGGACTATGCCCAGCTCAACCAAGTATGGAGTTCTCCGGACGAGTTCTTGGACTTACTGAAGAGTTCTGCCGATGCGGCACAGTATTACCAAGCGCAGGATGGATATGCAACGGAGAAGCTTTTTTGGTCGCAGTTTGGCGCATCAAAGCGCCCTTTGTTGCTTAATGAACAGATGTCCCAATGGGCCAAACTTCATAGGATGTCCGGCGCTGCCATGAAGGACGTCGTAGTACGGTTGTGGCCAACCGAGCCTGTTCCGAATAGCTATTTCGGTTTAGTGCAAAGGCTTGTTGATGCGGTGCCGCGTATCAATGCTGTGAAGGGGTCAACATGCATTGAGGGTGCACACGGATGGCTTTTGCCCGAGTCAAGACGTTCTGGGGGAAGATGAAGGCCATCGATGTTGCGATGAAGGGTCCACCCAAAGGCAAGGACCGTCTGGAACCGGAGCATTATTTTGAAGACATCCTAGAGGCCGCCCACTTTGTAGAGGGTCAGTGCTCGAAAGACATAATGTTCGAGTGAGGCGTATGAAAATTGTAAAAAAACAATTTTATAGTTAATCTATTTATGTTTTGCTTGAAAGCTTGAATTCCTCCTGTGCGGCCGTTTTGATATAATTTGGAAATTTTCCAGTCGTTGGCTTCAGCCCCCTCGTAGGAAGTACGGGGGTGTTTGGGAAAGCATTTAATCACTCTTTATCCAACGTCTTGGTCCATGAAGGAGGTGATAATGCGGTGAACCAGGCAATCGGACTATAAGGCGTTAACCCTTTCACTTAGCCATAGGAGTTTTATGGTGGAGCTACGACATAGCCCCTGGTATGTATGCGGTGTATGGTGCCTTACATATTTGATCTGAAAAAGATCCCTCGTGTGACACGGAGAATCGCTAAAGATTCCAATAAGTCGTCAAGTGGTTGACCAGCTCACGCCGCATCATGACAGTCAGCTTTCAGCTTTCCCTACTGAGGTGCTCGTCCGGTTTAGACCAGGGCACAATCGCAGTAGTTCTCCCTTTACTACCCTAGCCGATAGAGCGGAACATAGGGTAGCAAGCACAGGAGCCGGCAACCCGACTATTGACCCAAGACAATGATTCAGAGCTGATGCATATAAGGCCAAAATTACGACGCTGAAGTATGCTATAGAGTTGTTCGGACTTTTACTGGCAACTCATTTGTTCCCACATCGATCCCCTGGCAGGTTAGGCCAAGGTATTTCTGTGAAATAACCGTAGGAGCCATATTTGTTGGGAAAACCATACGGATGATTAGTTCAGATATTGTTTACTGGTAACTGAGCGATATGCCGATGATTACTTATGATATATGTATATAAAAGCCACCCCCCCCCCCCCGACAATTTGACATGCTCGGGGTTGGAGGTGGAGGAACAGACATAGTACAGGCTCGAAAAATAGAGAGTGCGGTCTACAAAAAGTTATTTTGGACCTCCTGTCGCACGTCTGCGCCGCCAGTCCTCGATGGGGGGAATCCTTGATGGACATAGCCCCTTAGGTGAGTGTACGGATCCGGACTCCGATAGAGCCAGTTTCCTATTTTTATCCTGTTCGTCACCTATTTTTTAAAGGATATCAAAAGAAGAAATAAAAGAAAATAACTAATTCTATATAGAAATTTTTTACTGGAGTGCTCATAGGCTTGTCCATATTGTGCTTCCGCCGATGCCCATGGTATCTTGAGTGCGTAATGATGTACGCGCGGTACAAACTTTGTAGGTGTACGGAGTGGGCAGCGGAAGCCGGGTTGCTATTTCCGTTCTAGGAGTAGTTGATCCTCGGGTGGAGACTACTTTAGACCCCCGATTTTTCGTTGGTGAACCTTTCCGTCATCCTTGTCGCTTGGCGGCTTCCTTCCCCTGTGTTCTGTGTTGAGCTTGCTGGCCTGTTTAAAGACCCAATAGTTTCTGTTGGTATGATTAGCTGGTTTATCGGGGCGGCCATGAATCTGGCAGGGTCGGTCCAATATCCTGTCCAGGTTGGATGGTTCATCTCGATTCACCTTGGATGGCTTCTTCCACTGACCGGGCTTGGGGTTGCTGAATCCGACATTGACTGTTGTGTCTCCTGATCTTTCATTGTCATTGTGACTGTTGTTTTTGCTTCCTCGTGGCTTGCCGTTGGCGTCTTGGATTTCGGAGGTGCCCTGGTTGCTGGCGCTATTGCTTCTACAAGTGAGCCAGTTGTCTTCTCCCATGCAAAAGCGAGTCATCAGAGCAATGAGAGCTGTCATGGATTTAGGTCCTTCTTGGCCGAGGTGGTGTGCAAGCCATTCGTCCCGGACGCTATGTTTGAAAGCCGCCAGGGCTTCCGCGTTCGAACAGTCGACGATTTGGTTCTTTTTGACTAAGAACCGGGTCCAGAGCTCCCTGGACGATTCGCCAGGCTGTTGGACAATGTGACTTAGCTCATCGACATCCGGTGGCCGAACATGTGTTCCTTGGAAGTTATCGAGGAAGGCCTCTTCCAAGTCCTTCCAGCTGCCTATGGAATTTTCAGGCAGGCTGTTTAACCAGTACCGAGCTGGTCCTTTTAGTTTTAGTGGGAGGTATTTAATGGCTCTGGAGGATGTCTCCGCGGGCCATATGGATGTGGAGGATGAAATCTTCTATTCATACTGCGGGATTGGTTGTCCCATCGTATGATTCAATATTGACGGGTTTGAATCCTTCAGGGAATTCATGATCCATTACTTCATCAGTGAAGCAAAGCGGGTTTGCGGCACCTCTATGTTGGGCCACACTACGGCCTAACTCCGAAGGAGTCCCATTGCGGTTTTCGGCCTGGTCGCGGCAAGGTGTGACACGTCCGAATAGGTAGCCATCGTCACGTGTCAAAGCATGTTTTCATGATCCATAGATCGGTCTTGCATTTCCTACTCTATTGTCCCAGTCCCACCGCAGGTTGTCTGGGTAATCGTGGCCTGCGTTATTCTTGCCTTTACGGCGAGGTGGGGCGGTATGGTGTTCGGCTTGAGTTGCCTCTTTATCCGGACAGAGTTGCCGGTGACCTGCCGTGTTGTGTGACGATGGTATGGGCTCCAACGCCCCGTCATCGGACTGGTATAGTGATTTGTGCTTTGGGTAGATTTTGGCTGGGCCACTGAGGCCGTGTTCTTCGACGACCAGGACTTCGGTCCATCTGTCAATGAGTAGGTCTTGGTCAGCTTGAAGCTACTGCTGCTTCTTTTTCAGGCTCCGTGCCGTAGCTATCAGCCTACGCTTGAAGCGCTCCTATTCGAGGGGCTCTTCGGGTACAATGAAGTCTTCATCACCGAGGATTACCTCATCTTCGGAGAGCGGAAGGTAGTTGTCGTCCTCCGAACCGTTGCTGGGCAGGGCCTTTTCGTCGGGGCTGGCTTGCCCGTTTTCCTGTTCCTCCTGCTTGAATGTTGCTCCCACAGGGTCTTCATTACTTTCGGCGCCATCTGGAGTACTATTTTTTCCAGTGCCATTGTTGCTGCGGTGTGACTTGGGGCAGCGTTTGGGGCGCCGGAACTTAGACTGTGACTCAGGAGTTTTTACTGGATCTCCCTTGTCTTTGCCGCGAGGCTTTTTAAGTGCACTGGTCATGTACATGTCATGTGAAGGGGTGGCCGTCTTGCGCCTGATGACTGGCGGGTCTTGGCCTTGCTCCTTATCTGCATGGTCGTTTGTACCGTCAATGTCTGCGGAGCTAGGAGTGGGCATGTTGGTTAAGTCCTCGACAGTGTCTATGAAGTGGGTGGTGGGTGGGAAACAAAATTCTCCGTCGTCAGCCCCTAGTTCGAACCGGACATAGTTCAGCTGCGAGTCTCCCGTGAATGACAGGTTCTTTAAAGAGTTTAGCACATCGCCCAAAGGTGAGTGCTGAAAAACGTCTACGACACTGAATTCGAAGATCTATAACCGATCTAGCTCGGTGTCCGCAAGCGTATATGATCCGGAATTTGTAGCCGGAGATGAATCCGGAGTTCCATTAACGCAGATATTGTGAGGTGCCGAGTTCATGTGTGGCTCCAACGTCGCGGTCTCTGTGGCTTCGGATGGCACGATCTGCTCCGCTTCTAAGGCCGTTGCAGCAACAGGGACCATCTCCTGGATTTGATCGGATGACAGATTTAAGTCATGTTCCTCGGAGCGAGGGGGAGCGATCGCTGCGGTCTCAAATCCATTGAAGATCAAGTCTCCATGGATATGCGCGACGTAGTTCAAGCTTCCAAATCTGACCTGGTGGCCAGGGGCTTAGCTATTGATCTGCTCCAGATGGCCAAGCGAGTTGGCCCGCAGTACGAAGCCGCCGAACACGAAAATCTATCCAGGGAGGAAGGTTTCTCCTTGGACAGCGTCGCTATAGAAGATTGAAGGGGCCATCGAACCTTTCGTCGACGGCATAGTGGAACTCTCAATGAAAGCGCCAATGTCGGTGTCAAAACTGGCGGATCTCGGGTAGGGGGTCCCGAACTGTGATTCTAGGATCGATGGTAACAGGAGACAGGGGACAAGATGTTTACCCAGGTTTGGGCCCTCTCTATGGAGGTAATACCCTATGTCCTGCTTGATTGATATTGATGAATATGAGTGTTACAAGAGTTGATCTACCACAAGATCGTGATGGCTAAACCCTAGAAGCCTAGCCTATATGACTATGGTAATGAGTATATCCTTTCCGGACTAACCCCTCCGGTTTATATAGATACCGAGGGGATCTAGGGTTTACATAGAGTCAGTTACATAAGAAGGAATCTTCATAGTCGGTCGCCAAGCTTGCCTTTCACGCCATGGAGAGTCCAATCCAGACACAGGTACAGTCTTCGGCCTTCCAATCTTCACAGCCCATCAGTCCGGCCCATGGATAACAGGCGGGACGCCCGAGGACCCCTTAGTCCAGGACTCCCTCACCCTACCCCACGGGCGCGCCCTCCAACCTTGTAGCCGCCTCATGCCTTTCCTGACATGCACTCCAAGCCCTTTGGACGTCTTCTAGTCCAAGAAAAATCATCGCGAAAGTTTCATTCCGTTTGGACTCCGTTTGGTTTTCCTTTTCTGCGAAACTCTAAAACAAGGGGAAAACAGGAACTGGCACTGGGATCTAGGTTAATAGCTTAGTCCCGAAAATAATATAAAATAGCATATTAATGCATATAAAACATCCAAATCGGATAATTTAATAGCAGGGAACAATAAAAAATTATAGATACATTGGAGACGTATCAACTGGCAGCGGGACCATGGACGTCTGTATCAGTCCCTATGAGTACACGAATGATATTCGAGTGAACCTTTGGCTATCATATGTTGTTCCCTTTGCTTTTTGACACTTCACAAAATCCAGGATGCATCGGTATCCTCCTGAGTCATCACTATGCTCACTATATCGAAATCCTCGTTGCCGGCTTTGTTCTTGCTTCTCCTTATTGTGTTCTGGCATCCCCGTGACAAAGTCACGTGTGTCTGGCCAGACGATGATTGATGCAATCACACCGAGAGGGCTCTAACAATATATCTACATTGTCGGAGGAGAAAATCCCACTCTTGAGCTATCTGGTCACTTGTCAAACTTCCTGATGAACCTATAAGTTGTCATTATGATCACCGTGTTACATGTGACGTTTGAGCAACCCCAAAGTCCACCGTACGGTAAGAAGTGACCATGATACTCTCATCGTCTAAGGAGCAATATCACATGTTAACACTCCTTATTATTACAATTGAATGCAGATGATATTAACTCGATTCATAACAAACAAGACTGGGTCAATTCAATATGATCATTCTTCTAATGTCATAATCTCAATGTTCTTTCAGGATCATCATTACACTTAATGATATCCTAAGATCCGGAAAACGTAATTACCAACAACACATGAGCTAGTCTTAGAGGCAAGACTAGGAACCTTTCATTTACTGTTTATCATTCCACACGTGCATATGAGTTTTCCACTGAATCACATATTCCAGGATCATAACACTTATATCATAGAATAGAAACTCTTAATTATGAATATGGAAATATAATAATACAAAGAATTTTGCCTCTAGGGCATATTTCCAATAGTCTCCCACTTGCACTAGAGTCAATAGTCTAGTTTACATAGTCTCTTTAACACTTATGGCTATCCGGTGTTGCTCATGCTTTTCTCATGGTAGAGCCTTCGTCGTCGGGTCTGACACATTCAAATCTGTGTGAGTCTTGAGAATCTTCACATAGCCCTTCTCAACATATTGTCAGACAATGTGATACTTGCGTTCAATATGTCTGGTCTTCATGTGTGATCTTGGTTCCTTTGCTTGGGCAACGACACCACTATTATCGTAGTAGAGAGCCATTGGATTCATAACACTTGGTACAACACCAATTTGTTCAAGAAAGTTCTTGATTCAGAACGCCTCCTTTGAAGCTTCGGAAGCTGCAATATACTCTGCTTCTGTCGTAGAATCCGCAATAGTGTTTTGTTTGAAACTCTTCCGAACAAATGCACCACCATTAAGTGTAAAAACATAACCTGATTGAGATTTATAGTCATCTATATCAGTCATGAAGCTAGCATCGATGTAACCATTTACAATAAGTTCTTCACCCATCCCTTACTTTCTATACACCAATGCTAGCTTCAAACATCTTTCATGGAGGGTAACGGTTGCGGGAGTCCACAGAGGGATCCACCCACGAAGGGCCAACTTGTACAACAAGCTGCTATACAAACAATTTTTAACCCCTTTCTGCCACGAAGTTTTAAACCGTCGCCTTGTGTGTGTGTGCGCGATAGGGGGTCGGGTCCTTCCCACAAGACCCAGAAACCATCGGGATAGGTCCTCCGGTCACACATGCGGGGGCAAAATGAGCTTGTGTGTGATCGGGCGAGTCATCACATACAATTATTCAGGCCTAATTGTTTCCGTTCGTATGTATATCCCACACAGTGAATCCCAGACAAATGTTTCCATTCATGTGTACATCCCACACAGTGAATATCAGACAAACATTTCCATTTGTATGTACATCCCAATTGTTGTTAATATCGTCTCTAATCAATTTTAATAACACAGAGTGTTAGCATGTGAATTTTCACCTTAGACCATGAGAGTATCGTAGTCACTTCATAACATACGGTGGGTTCAGGGTTACACAAACGTCACCTATAACACGGTGATCATAACGACAACTTACAAGTTCATCGGGAAGTTCGACAATGGACTAGATAGCTCGAAAGTGGGATTTGCTCCTCCGACAATGGAGATATTTTCTTAGGGCCCTATCGGTGTGATGTCATCCATCATCGTCTGGCCAGACATAGATGACTACATCACGGGGATGCGGAACACAATAACGAGAAAGAAGAACAAAACTGGTAACGAGGATTTCGGTATACTGAGCATGGTGATGACTCGGGAGGATACCTATGCATCCCGGTTTTTGTGAAGTATTGAGAAGCAAAGGGAACATCACATAATAACCAAAGGTTCACCCAAATATCATTTGTGTGCTCATAGGAATCAATATGGACGTCTACGGTTCCGCTATCGGTCATTAAATGAATGATTTCGTTCATGTCCATGAGTTACCCAACCTACAGGGTCACAAGCTTAATGAAATCATGATTTGTTGAGTGTTAGTACGATGGGAGTGATGAGAATATTTGTGGAATTGTTTCATTAGTATATGTAATAGTTCCGAGAGGATCCAAAAGCATTTTGGGGTCATTGGAAGGGTTTTGGTGAATATCAATTCATACCGGGTATTACCGATATATTATATATAGGTGGAAATGTTTCTGAAGATGTTAAATTGTATATAAAATGGTCTATAAGTATTAGAACATTTATATTTAATTTTAATATCAAGGGCCTTAAAAGGCCAAGAGGTGGAAGTCATCTTGGGCCACAAGGGCCCAAGAGGGGAGGCGCCCCTTCCTAGAAGGAAGGAGGCCAAACTGGGAGGGGGAGGAGTCAGACTCCTCCTCCCCCTTCCCGGCACACCAAGGGGGAAACTCTCCCCTTGGTGGAAGCCCTCCCTCTACACGACATGAGGATTTGTGCTCTTTTGTTCATACAAGTTTTGGAGCCTCCTCTAGTTCTTCTAGTTCTAGTTGGTCCTAGTTGACTAATTAGAGCTAGACCAATCCTCTTGTCCTCATAATTAGAAGCTCAGTGAGGTTCTAATCTCTTCCCTCTAATTCTTAGGCTACGATTAGCTCTGGATGACGAAGCGCTGCCGGATCTTGAAGGTTGCATGCTTGCAACCAAGTAGAGAGGTTGTGCTTTCGGTCTTCGGTTTGAGGGACTATTCGTGGATGGTATGAGGGATCGTTCTTCGACGGTTCGAGGGACTTCAAGTACGATCTACACATGACATGTTCTTCTTCCACTATAACTCAGTGACGGCAATGATTGTGATCCCAACCCGTTATGCATCTTCATATTGATCTTGGGTGATTGTAGGTGCATAATTTTTTGTTTTCTACTACATTTCCCAATAGCGACACACTCGGCTGATCTCCCCCAACAACAACACACCTTCTCCGCCTTGGCTACTTGATATGTCTCTGTCGTATCTATAATTTTTTATTGTTTCATGCCAATATTATACAACTTTCACATATTTTTGGCAACATTTTATATGATTTATTGGACTAACCTATTGATCAAGTGCCTAGTGTCCGTTCCTGTTTATTGCATGTTTTTTGTCTCGCAGAATATCCATATCAAACAAAGTCCAAACACGATAAAAATTTACGGAGAATTATTTTGGAATATATGTGATTTTTGGGAGGTGGAAACAACACAAATGGGGCCCACAGCTCCCAAGATACACCAGTGCGCTCCCCAGGCCCCATGTGTGCCCAAGTGCCTTGTGCCCTCCTCATAAGTCGGTTGGAGCTCTACTTCGGCGCAAGGAAGCTTATGTCCGGAAAAATCGTGTTAAAATCTCAATGCAATCGGAGTTACGGATCTCCGGATATTTAAGAAATGATTTTCGGCCAGATATGGGGGACGCGAAACAGAAGAGAATAGAGAGGGAGATCCAACCTCGGAGGGGCTCCTGCCCCTCCGCTGCCATGGAGGCCATGGACCAGAGGCGTAACTCTCCTCCCATCTAGGGGGGAGGCCAAGGAAGAAGAATATGGAGGGGGCTCTCTCCCCCTCTCTCCCGGTGGCGTCAGAGTGCCGACGGGGCAAGGATCGTGACAACGATCTACATCAACAGCCTCGCCGTTGTCAACACCAACTCTCTCCCCCTCTATGCAGCGGTGTAACACCCCTTCTCCCCGCTGTAAGCTCTAAGTAAACATGGTGCTCGATGCTATATTTTTTTCCCAATGATCTATGGCTAGCTATCTTATGATGTTTGAGTAGATTCGTTTTGTCCTATGGGCTAATCGAGGATCGTGGTTGGTATGAGTGTATATTTTATTATGGTGTTGTCCTACGGTGCCCTCTGTGTCGCGCAAACGTGAGGGATCCCTGCTGTAGGGTGTTGCAATACGTTCATAATTCGCTTATAGTGAGTGGCATGAGTGACATAATACACAGATCCGAGTAAGTGGGCTATTGCGTATGGGAGTAAAGAGGACTTGATACTTAATGCTATGGTTGGCTTTTACCTTAATGATCTTTGGTAGTTGCGGATGCTTGCTAGAGTTCCAATCATAAGTGCATATGATCCAAGCAGAGAAAGTATGTTAGCTCATGACTCTCCCTCATATTAAATTGCTAGAATGATTACCGGTCTAGTTATCAATTGCCTAGGGACAAATGACTTTCTTGTTGACAAAAGCTATCTACTTTTATTACCTTGCAATTTATTCATAGTTTTATATATTCTCGCAAAGTACTCGTGGTTTTATTCTTGCAAAATAGTTTCATACTTGTTTTAGGTAAAGTAGACATCAAGTGTGCGTAGAGTTGTATCGATGGTCGACAAAACTTGAGGGAATATTTGTTCTACCTTTAGCTCCTCGTTGGGTTCGCACTTATTTATCGAAAAAGGCTACAAACGACTCCCTATACTTGTGGGTTATCACTTCTCCCTCTCGGTTGAGCTGGTGGCATTGCCACCCTCCCTCGGTCACTTTCCCCTGCCTCTGCTAGCTCCTTGACCCCATGGTATGTCATATTTCATTAAAAGTATTTCCTTTTTCCTTGGTTATTTAAGAATTGTAGTGATGTGAACTAAGATGTGCCAATCATTATAGATGTCAGAATCATAGTAGACATCTGGTTAGGTTTAGCAATTATGATTGTAATGTGAACTAAGATATTATCATAGATGACCATGAAACTATTGTTTGGTAATTTGAACTAAGGGGTGCCAAACATCATAGTCCCAAGCAAAAGCAAAAAACACATCATTTCAAAGATACCGACTTGCATTCTCTGAATGTTAGAATCTATGTATAAAACAGAATCTGAAAGCGTAGGTTTACTCCCAGAGGAGGGGTGAATGGGATATTTTAAGAAATTCGTCAAACTCTAAAGAATTTGACAAAGACCAAAGTGAAGAAATAGAAACGTGAGGGAAACTAAGTCATCACAAAATCAGAGTACATGCATACATGATACATAAGAGTGAAGAACATGCAATCACATAGGCATTCAAGCATGAGGAACATGAACTGAGGAAATGAAATATAGCATGATGAAATTCTTCAGTTCAAATTCATCAGAAGATAGATCACAAATTCTTCAGCAACAGAATAATGTAAGAGAGGGTGAGGAATTTGAAACCATGTTGGCTCGGTGAAGACAATGCAATTTGGTAGACCAGTTCCAGTTGTTGTATCAACTGTACGTCTGGTTGAGGCGGGTGAGTCACAACTCAGAGGACACACCGTCCTCACTGTATTTGAACTTCTTCCAGCTCCGACTGATCAAGTACTGAACGCAGTGGAAGCGTTTGACAACGCAGTTGATGTAGTCGAACTTCTTCTAGCTCCGACCGATCAAGTACCGAACGTATGACACCTCCAAGTTCTGCACATGTTCAGCTCAGTGACTGTAACATCCCAAAATTCTAAATTTTGAAATGTTATATTAAATAAATAGTTTTGATTGATTCTTTGATTTTTGTCTGGTTGCTTGTGTGAAATTGAGTGAAATTTAAAACTTTTTTAAAGTTGAATGAGAGCGAATAAAATGACTTTCCCAAAACATTCACCTTGCATTTATGATCTCCATGAATTCAAATTCATTTCATCAAAAAACCCTGGAGTGAAGATGATATGACTTCTTCCAGTTAAATAAATGAAAAGGGTTTGAATTCCATTTGGAACTATTTCAAATTCGGAAACTTCATGCAACTCAATGAGTTTCATAAGAGAAGATAAAATGACTTCTTCAAATGCTAAGAAAGAGTGTTGGAAGTTTCAAAAAAAAACAAATTCAAAGCCCCTTTGAAGTTATTTTGAAAACCCCCTTTCAATTTGGAGTTATTTGGGTTTTATTCAAATTATTTTTCTCCAAAAATAAAATATACGTAAAATAGGGTAAAATGATTCCCTATAGTAGAAAAATGGAGAAAAATGAGTTTAAAATAATTTTGTTATTTTAAAATATTTTTATTTGGTTTTTAAATGAACCAATAGCACTATTTGCTTTATTTAACTTTTTGTGGAATTTATTTGCCATTGAAAATATGTTCATGTTTTAGGAGATGTTTTTATGAAAATTTTGATATGAAATATAACGATATAAAATTTTGTTTTATTTTTGTTATTCAGTTTTCCTTTATGTTTATATTTTAAAAAATGTACATGCGGCTCATAATTATTTGTCGCCCACATGCGTAGCATAGTAGACATGCCAGCCCATATTTTTATTTTTCTCTTTTTATTTTTGGTAAGGTTTACAACTTTATTTTATTTATTTATTTATTTTATTCTGAAAAATAAAATTTCAGAAAAGAAAAATATTTAAAAAACTGCAGACGCACTGTACGCGCGCGGCCGGCCGGCGGAAGCCTTTTGGCCCATGGCGCACCTTTTCTCTCTGTTTCTTTTTTTTCGTCTACATTTAGTCCCACATTGTCTAGACTTTGACCTCTAACCATTTTTTCATCTATAAATATAGTCATAAAGCCTTCAAAAATTATCCGATTCGGGTTAAATCAATATTTTGGTTTGACTAGATTCACTAAAAAATATTTCTCCTCTCCGACAGGGTTTCTGAAAGTTGTCTCCTCTATCCAAAGTCGTCTTTTTTGTACCTTATATAGATATATTTCTTCGTATTATTTTTATAGTTCTATAGGTTATAATTTTTAGACTAGTGTATGATAGAATAATTATAATTTTAATTAGTCTCTATATTTATACATTAGACTTAGAATTCTTTTAGACATACCTATTTTTTCTTCCGTAAAATAGTTTGGTCTAGATTTTTCAAATAGCCAAAACTTTTTACTCATTCATCCAAATTAGATAAAACCAACGCCTACATTTTTGTCTTGATTCCACCTATCTAGTGAATCTATCAAATAAACTTTTTGTAACTTTCAAATTTCGAAATTTGTTCAGATTCATAACTTCTTTTGATCATATCTTTTTATCCGTAGCTCCGTTTCCGATGAACCCAACTGCACCGGATTCGTATTGAAGTAATCTTTTCGTTCGCACAATTAGTGTCATCTTTCCAACATATAATTTTGATCTTAGCCAGTTACTCTACTAGTCCACCAAAGAGTTGTTACACAACATTCTAAGCAGATTCAATGCTATTTTGAATTACTTGATCTGTTATTTACAATCTAGTAATTCTTTTTCCTACATATTCATATTGACTTCCTACATCCAGTAGCATCATTAGTTTCAACTTTTGATCTTTTCAAATTTGAACTCGAAACTTCACTCGATCATATCTCGTAAACTGTAGCGCTTTTCCAATTGATTCATTTTTTCAAATTGAATCCCTAGGCGTAATCTAACATCTTGAGCCATCACCACACTTTTTCACCGAAATTAGGATCTGATCTTGCAAAATAATTTGATTCGGTTCTTTTGGAATTTTTGCAATCTTCCTTTGCATTTTTTGGGTCTTTGAGTGATTGCTTATGTGTGGTTATAATTGATTGCTTACGATAGATTGATCGGAGTGTGATGAGTAGAACTATCAGAAATTATGAGTGCGAAGAATCTTCATCAACAATACTTTGATCATACTTTTCCTATACCCAGTTTTACTTGCATTAGTTCACCCTCAAATATTGCATGAGTATGATTGGGAACATGTGGTTATTGCTATGTACTGATGAGGTAGGAACCTAATATCTTTGATCACCCCAGGAATATGTGTTATGCTCATATTGCTTAGCCATGCTCGTAGACGGGGATTGGTATGTGAGAAACATGCAAGTTGTGATAGATAATAACTAAGGGAAACTTAGGGTGGCTATTTTAATACACATCTGGGTGGATTGGTTGCGGGCACCTGGGGAATCCAGTGTTGTCCTAGGAGATTACGGGGTACCCGTGTGATCATCCTATGGAATGCCACCTAGGCTCAAAGGGATCATAAGATTATTCATGCCTAGAGACTTCCGTGTGCAGCCACACGCAATTATTGGCTCTAGCATAATTAAGTAAGTTGTGGGAAACCTTTCCATGATAGGCTAGCAGATATAGGGGGATTGTAGGTGTACTGGCCTATTTATTGGTTAAAGGGACCTCTTCAGAAAGACTATGTCTCGATCGTCCATTTCTCAAACATCAGGTAGTGCAAGAAATTCAACGGAGGAGATCGAGTCTTGTGGGGAAAAGTGTGCAAACCTCTGCATAGTGTACAAACTAATCATGATTAGGTGTCGCCGGTTATGGACATTTTGAGTATCTGGAAGTGAATTATTGGTTGATCTCATCACTCTATTTAATTAATGAATTGGGATTATTGTTGTTACTTGGTAATTTTGGGATTGAGTTGGGGAAACCTTCTCAACCATGGCATAAACTTTGTAGTAAATAAAATTTATTCCTTTGTTGTAGGGAAAAATTAGCTTTATGCAAAAATTAAACTTAGAGCTTCCACCAACCAGATATGCATATAGAGATAGACATTCTCATTATTATTCTATAGTGTGAAATTGCTAGTACTTTCACTGTACTGACCTATATGGCTGCAACGTCTCATGTTGCAGGAATTTTACGACGAGTAAGTGATACGATAGGGTTACGATGTCTACACTCAACTTTGTCGTTGGTGTTGTTGGGACTCCACAGCTTTGCTGTTTCTTCCGCTATATGGATTGAGGTAATAATATTTATGTTACTTTATACATGTGATTTACCTCTGTTATAAATCCTCGAGTAATGTGTGTGTCAGCATACCAATCCAGGGATGACACATAAGCACAGAGACTTCGATCCATTGGGATCGGGTCGCTACAAGATGGTATCAGAGCACATGTTGACTGTAGGACGTGACCCTAGAAACTGGAAAGCCCTTAGGAAAGGATCTCTTTAAAACTTTATTTTTCAAATATACCTTTTACCTTTCTTCTTTTTTGAGCTTTATCAAATATTCCCTTTTAGTTAGACTATACCCTTTTCCCCTTTTGACCACACGAAGATTCGACTGATGAGACCGCTCCAAGAAGTACAAGATATCAGACAACTAAGACCACTTCGGAATGAAGAGGATTTTACTATGAATTAGAATAATTGAGACTACATTAGTTGAAGACTCCGAAGACTAGGAGAATTTGAAGGCTCTAAAGAATTTCCAGATTGGCATGACCTAGGAAGGCTACCCTTATGGAACTTGTCAGACTATTGAAGCTGTCAATACCCAAGATCGAGGTGTGTCGGAATAAGACCGGAACATGGAGCGTCAAAACTCAAAGTTTTTGTCAAGAAAACCCAAAGGTAGGAGATATCAACTATGGAATGATAGCTCATGGCAATGACATGGGCATAAACACGGCTATCCATGATTTTATCGCCCACTTATGCTATTGCCACCGTGCTGAGTTAAGCATGCATTTCTTCGAAAGGATTGGATGACAAACAGGCTAATGGAGCACCTATCAGCAAAAAATGAAGTTTTCACCTTAGCTGGTGTATTAGCAGGATCTGGAGTAGTACATCAGGAATTTTAAGATGGACCTTCAGGAAGTCGTATTAGACAAGGAAGCATTTCGTGAAGAACTCAGGACCCAGAAGCTGAAAGGAGCCAAGCTGGAGGAGTAAACCCTTGAGATACCGGAGATTCGACAGGAACTGAAGGACAGTAGGATCATGGTTCATGCCAAGGATGTTGAAGACCCAGAAGTTTGGAACGCAACTCCGGAATATTAAAGCACGTGACGAGAGACTTCGCGTCAACAGAAATGACCTGGTAGAAGAACTTGAGAAGATCAGCAAGCCCGATCAGAAGAAGACCAAACCCCTGTTATATACTTACGTTAGATGCGAGGATTGTGAGCTGTCATTTGTTTGATGTTTTTCGAGAGCCACAAAATAAAATCTATCTCTTCAAAACTATTTTTTGTATTGTGTGTATCCCTCTCCATCTCTCTTATCTTACCCCAAAACCCTTGGAACCAATATAGGATGAATGGAGATGAACTCATATTTTCTGGACCGGTGACTCAACTGGAGATGCACTGATGGATTCAGAACATGGAAGATCACATGAAGAATAACACTATAGCCGAAAAGGATATGGCCAAGCATGCTCTTCAGTGCTTTGAAAGAGGTGCTGCTACTTGGTGGAGGATGTACCAAAACATCAATGGATGGCAAAGAGTAACCACTTGGGAAGAATTTAAGTTGACATTGCTAGAGTCTCGGCTTGTGTCCTAGAAATTGAAGCCCTATGGAAATGATATGAAGAAACCTTGTGCATGCAAGCTCTGTGAAGAAATAGGACACAACCATAAAGAACACAAGGATGAATGCCCTCATTGTGAAGAAGGCCACCCAGCTGAAGAATGCCCAACTAGGCAGATTACTTATTTCTTGTGTGAAGGGACTACCCACTACCCTGCTCAGTATCATATTTACCCTGTGGTTCAAAGAACCATCCAGCAGAAGAAAGAAGCAATGAAAGGATCCCTCATGGAAATTTTAGAAGGAACATGTCATGAAGGAAGAGGTGGAGGACACACCCGAAGAAGACCCAGTTAAACCCTGCACTAAGTCATGCTATTCATGTGGAGAAGAAGGACACATCTCCCATAATTGTCTGAAGGGGGATCTAGTAGCATTCCCGACAATGGAAGTAGAGTATGACACACAGGAAATTGAAGCTCTGATTGGCATAGAAAAGTCTAGGAAGGTAAATATACTGGATTCCAGGAACAACCCAATTTCTACAAAGAAGGACCTAAGTCATATCACATGTTTCAGGTACAAAGATTCAGGGCACTACTTCAGCGGTTGCCCAAAAAGGAAGCCGAGGACCCAAGGAGGCCATATAATCACAAGGAAACCTCGAGACTGGTCAGAAGTAAAATGTTTTCATTGTAACAAAGCAGGCACTTTGCCAGAGATTGTCCCAAAGAGAAGGAGGCTTGTGCTAAATAGTAGTAGTAGTGGGAACATTTCTTTTTATTATTGAGGTGTTGAGTTGAGGCATGTAATGGATATGCAAGAGATTGTAATAAGTTCATGAAATCAATAAAGTTCATGTGTCATGATTTCATACGTTAAATTTTATGAGTTGTTACTCTATGAAGAAGAATTTTGACCATTTTTCGAGGATATGAGAAATATGGTCTATGGAAGAATTTGTGCATTTAAAGGGTGGTAGTACCCTGTGAGGACACTTGAACCCTGGAAAAGATAATGATATTCCACGGAGTGACTTCGGACAAAATAAGTACGAGTTTTATCTCGATATGTGGGATACCCCAAAAATATGAAGGGATGAAGTACTATTGAATATAAAGGAGGTACAATGTTGGTAATATGGAGCAATTGTAATCCCAGGATGAGTTGAAGCTATAAATTAATGTGATGAGGTGAGCCCGTAACCTACAGGCTCTAGGACCTACCAAGAAGCAAGCACACTCTTGCTGAAGTAAAAACCCTGGAAGAAGTTACGACTTTACCAACAAACGATCTTATAGGAGTTACGCAAAACCTAAGAGTTGTGAAGGAACGATAGATGTTGGTTTGGCTTGCAGAATCAATGGATTTTTCCGAACACAGTTTGTGGACAAGAGAAATTCTGCAATGCTTGTGAGGATGACCGAGTGTTAGAATGCGAGATTCACTAAACCATATACAAGGTAATGATTTGGGTGCGGAATGGATTGATCACCATACCGACTTACTCTTATTATTCTCCTTGCTATATGGGATGATAAATCTGAGTGACTTACCCATAGTAGAGAGACGACGATAAAAACCTTGTTTAAACCTTAGAATGGTATGGCATTTTTCCCTTGTACGAGGCAGTTGTTGCCAACCGTAGGCCATACGGTGAGAATGAAGCCGAGACCCATTTCCTGTAGGAGAAACCATAAATTGATGACCGCCATGAGATATCGATAGCTGTTTAGTGTTGGCGCCAGACCCGTCAGCTAGAAGACCCAGTCACAGAAGAACCGTACCAAGATGAAATGACACGAGAATTGAGGAAAAAGGTTACGCCACTACCGGAAGAGTCCAGAGAAGGAATTATCCTGAAGATTGGAGAAGATCGACACTGCCAACATGAGTTTTGATGAAACCATAACCATGCTTCTAAGGGTGGTAGCACCCGACACCTTTGTGATAATTGCTTGATCTTGAGGAGACCCCCGAACCCAACTTAATTCTTGCTAGCCTCTTCGAATCTTGAGGGAGAGATTCATTTAAGGGTGGTAGGTCTGTAACATCCCAAAATTCTAAATTTTGCAATGTTATATTAAATAAATAGTTTTGATTGGTTGTTTGATTTTGGTGTGGTTGCTTGTGTGAAATTTGAAACTTTCTGGAAGTTGAATGAGAGGGAATAAAATGACTTTCCCAAAACTTTTCAACTTGCATTTATGATCTCCATGAATTCAAATTCATTTCATCACAAAACCCTGGAGTGAAGATGATATGACTTCTTCCATGTAAATAGATGAAAAAGGTTTGAAAAGATTTGAATTCCAATTGGAACTATTTCAAATTTAGAAACTTCATGCAACTCAATAAGTTTCATGAGAGAAGATAAAATGACTTCTTGGAATGCTAAGAAAGAGAGTTGGAAGTTTCAAAGAATCAAATTGAAAGTCTCTTTGAAGTTATTTTGAAAACCCCCTTTCAATTTGGAGTTATTTGGTTTTATTCAAATTATTTTTCTCCAAAAATAAAATATATGGAAAATAGGGTAAAATGATTCCCTGCAATAGAAAAATGGAGAAAATGAGTTTGAATTAATTTTGTTATTTCAAAATATTATTATTTTGTTTTTAAATGAACTGGTAGCACTATTTGCTTTATTTAACTTTTTTGTGGACGTTATTTGCCACTGAAAATATGTTCATGTTTTAGGAAATCTTTTCTGATAGTTTTGATATATAATATGCCTATATAAAATTATGTTTTATTTTTGTTATTCAATTTTCCTTTATGTTTCTATTTAAAAAAGAACTGCATGTGCGGCTCATAATTATTTGTCGCCCACATGCGCACCATAGTAGACAGGCTGGCCCGTATTTTCTTTTTCTCTTTTTATTTTCGTTAAGGTTTACAATTTTTTTTATTTATTTATTTTATTCCAAAATATAAAAATTTCAGGAAAGAAAAATATATGAAAAAACTGCAGCCGCAGTGTACGCATGCGGCCGGCCGGCGGAAACCTTTTGGCCCATGGCGTCTTTGACCTCTAAGCCTTTTTTCCACCTATAAATATAGACCCATAGAGCCTTCAAAAATCATTCAATTCGGGTTAAAAAAAATTTGGTTTCACTAGATTCACAAAAAAAAGTTCTCCTCTCCGGCGAGATTTCTGAAAGTTGTCTCCACTCTTCAAAGTCATCTTTTTTCTACCTTATAAGTATTTTTTATACTTCCATAGCTTATTATTTTTAGACTAGTGTACGATAAAATAATTAAATTATTAATGAGTCTATGTATTTATACATTAAACCTAGAATTCTTTTAGACATACCTAATTTTCTTCGTAAAACAGGTTTGCTCACATTTTTCAAATAAACATAACTTTTTACTCGTTCAACCAAATTAGATAAAACCAACGCCTACATTTTCGTCTTAATTCCACCTATCTAGTGAATCTATCAAATAAACTTTTTGTAACTTTCAAATTTTGAAATTTGTTCAGATTCATATTCAAACTTGTTTTGATCATATCTTTTTTATCCATAGCTCCGTTTCCGATGAACCCAACTGCATCGGATTCGTATTGAAGTAATCTTTTCGTTCGCACAATTAGTGTCATCTTTCCAACATATAATTTTGACCTTAGCCAGTTACTCTACTAGTCCACTAAAGAGTTGTTACACAACATTTTAAGTAGATTCAATGCTATGTTGAATTACTTGATCCGTTATTTCTAATCTAGTAATTCTTTTTCCTACATATTCATATTGACTTCCTACATCCAGTAGCATCATTAGTTTCAAGTTTTCATCTTTTCAAATTTGAACTCAAAGTTTCACTTGATCATATCCTGTAAAGTGTAGCGCTTTCCAATTGATTCATTTTTCCAAATTGAACCCCTAGGCGTAATCTAACATCTTGAGCCATCACTACACTTTTTCACCGAAATTAGGATCTGATCTTGCAAAATAATTTGATTAGGTTCTTTTGGGTTTTTGCAATCTTCCTTTGCATTTTTTGGGTCTTTGACTGATTGCTTATGTGTGGTTATAATTGATTGCTTATGATAGATTGATCGGAGTGTGGCGAGTAGAACTATAAAAAATTATGAGTGTGAAGAATCTTCATCAACAGTACAAGGCAAGTTCACACTTTGATCATACTTTTCCTATACCCAGTTTTACTTGCATTAGTTCACCCTCAAATATTGCATGAGTAGGATTGGGAACATGTGGTTATTGCTATATAGTTGATGAGGTAGGAACCTAATATCTTTGATCACGCCGGGAATATGTGTTTTGCTCATATTGCTTAGCCACGCTTGTAGACGGGGATTGTTATGTGAGAAACATGCAAGTTGTGAGAGATAATAACTAAGGGAAACTTAAGGTGGCTACTTTAATACATATCTGGGTGGATTGGTTGCGGGCACCTGGGGAATCCAGTGTTGTCCTAGGAGATCCCGGGGTACCCGTGTGATCATCCTATGGAATGTCACCCAGGCTCAAAGGGATCATAAGATTATTCATGTGTAGAAACTTCCGTGTGCAGCCACAAGCCAATATGGGCTCTGGCATAGTTAAGTAAGTTGTGGGAAACTTTTCCATGATAGGCTAGCAGATGTAGGGGGATTGTAGCTGTACCGGCCTATTTATCGGTAAAGGGGACCTCTTTAGAAAGACTATGTCTTGATCGTCCGTTTCTCAAACATCAAACACTGCGAGAAATTCAACGGAGGAGATCAAGTCTTGTGGCGAAAAGTGCGCAAACCTCTGCAGAGTGTACAAACTAATCATGATTAGCGGTGTCCCCGGTTATGGACATTTTGAGTATCTGGAAGTGAATTATTGGTTGATCCCATCACTTTATTTAATTAATGAATTGGGATTATTATCGTTACTTGGTAATTTTGGGATTGAGTTGGGGAAACCTTCTCAATCATGGCATAAACTTTGTAGTATATAAAATGTATTCCTTTGTTGTAGGGTAAAATTAGCTTTATGCAAAATTTAAACTTAGAGCTTCCACCAGATAGATATGCATATAGAGATAGACATTCTCATTATTATTCTATGGTGTGAAATTGCCAGCACATTGAATGTGCTGACCTATATGGCTACAACGTCTCATGTTGCAGGAATTTTACGACGAGTAAGTGATACGATAGGGTTACGATGCCTACACTCAACTTTGTCGTTGGTGTTGTTGGGACTCCACCGCTTTATTGTTTATTCCGCTATATGGATTGAGGTAATAGCATTTATTTTACATTATACATGTGATTTACCTCTGTTATAAATCCTCGAGTACTGTGTGTGTCAGCATACTGATCTAGGGATGACACTTAAGCATAGAGACTTGGATCCATTGGGATCGGGTCGCTACATTGACGTCCCTCACATTCTTGATCCGGGAAGGTGTCGAGGTAGTAGATGAGTTTCGTCAGCATGACACCATGGTGACGGTGATGGTGAAGTAATTGTCGCAGGGCTTCGCCTAAACACCGTGAAAATAGGACCGGGTGTGTAAACTGTGGAGGGGGCGCCGCAGACAGCTAACAATTGATGTTGAGTGTTCTAGGCGCCCCCTCCACACATATATATAGGTGGGAGGGAAGGAGAGGCAGCCAGGGGGCGCCCCAAGTAGGATCTGAATCCTACTTGGGGTTTCCCCAAGTGGCCCTCCCTTCCTTATTTTACCGGAGAAGAAAGGGAAGGGGGAAGAGAGAAAGGAAGGGAGCGAACCCCCCCTTTTCCATCTCCAATTCGGCCACATGCCATAGGGGGCTGTGCCACCCCTTGTGGGCTGGTGTGCTCCCCTCTCATGGCCCATATGGCCCATATATTCCCCACGGGGATTTCGGTAACCCCTCTGGTACTCCGATAAATACCCGATACACACTGGAGCACTTCCGCTGTCCGAGTACTATCGTCCTATATATCAATCTTTACCTCTCGACCATTTCGATACTCCTGGTCATGTCCATGATCTCATCCAGAACTCCGAACAACATTCGGTCACCAAATCACATAAATCATATAATACAATATCATCATCGAACGTTAAGCGTGCGAACCCTACGGGCTCGAGAACTATGTAGACATGAACGAGACACCTCTTCGGTAAATAACCAATAGCAAAACCTGGATTCTCATATTGGCTCCTACGTATTCTACGAAGATCTTTATCGGTCGAACCATTATGACAACATACATTATTCCCTTTGTCTATCGGTATGTTACTTGCCTAAGATTCGATCATCGGTATCTACATACCTAGTTCAATATCGTTACCGGCAAGTCTCTTTACTCGTTGCGTAATACATCACCTTGTGACCAACTCCTTATTCATTTGCTTGCAAGCTTATGATGCGTATTACCAAGAGGCCCCAGAGATACCTCTTCGATACTCGGAGTGACAAATTTTAATCTCGATCTATGCCAACTCAACAAACACCTTCGGAGATACCTATAGAGCATCTTTATGATCACCCAGTTACGTTGTGACATTTGATAGCACACAAGGCATTCCTCTTGCATTCGGGAGTTGCATAATCTCATAGTCGAAGGAATATGTATTTGACATGAAGAAAGCAATAGCACTAAAACTGAACGATCATTATGCTAAGCTAACGGATGGGTCTTGTCCGTCACATCATTCTCCTAATGATGCGATCCATTATCAAATGACAACTCATGTCCATGGTCAAGAAACCTTAATCATCTTTGATCAACGAGCTAGTCAAGTAGAGGCTCACTAGGGACACATTGTTTGTTTATGTATTCACACATGCATTTAGGTTTCCGATCAATACAATTCTATCATGAATAATAAAACATTTATCATGAATAAGGAAATATAAAATAACAACTATTATTACTGCCTCTAGGGCATATTTCCTTCAGTCTCCCACTTGCACTAGAGTCAATAATCTAGATTACATTGTAACAATTCTAACACCCATGGAGTCTTGGTGCTAATCATGTTTTGCTCGTGGAAGAGGCTTAGTCAACGAGTCTGCCACATTCTCATCTCTATGTATTTTGAAAATCTCTATGTCTCCCTCCTTGACTTGAGCATAGATGGAGTTGAAGCGTCTCTTGTTGTGTTTGGTTCTTTTGTGAAATCTGGATTCCTTCCCAAAGGCAGTTGCTCCAGTATTGTCACAAAAGGTTTTGATTGAACCCGATACACTAGGTATTACACCTAGATCGGATATGAACTCCTTCATCCAGACTCCTTCATTTGCTGCTTCTGAAGTAGCTATGTACTCCGCTTCACATGTAGATCCCGCCATGACGCTCTGCTTGGAACTACACCAACTGACAGCTCCACCATTCAATATAAATACGTATCCGATTTGTGACTTAGAGTCATCCGGATCAGTGTCAAAAGCTAGCATCGATGTAACCATTTACGACAAGCTCTTTGTCACCTCCATAAACGAGAAACATATCCTTGGTCCTTTTTAGGTACTTTACTATGTTCTTGACTGTTGTCCAGTGATCCACTCCTGGATTACTTTGGTACCTCCCTGACATACTTATGGCAAGGCACACATCAGTTCTGGTACACATCATAGCATACAAGATAGAACCTGTGGCTGAGGCATAGGGAATAACTTTCATTTTCTCTATCTTCTGAAGTGGTCGGGCATTGAGTCTGACTCAATTTTACACCTCTTGCAACACAAGCAAGAACCCTTTCTTTGACTGATCCATTTTGAACTTCTTCAAAACTTTGTCAAGGTATGTGCTTTGTGAAAGTACTATTAAGCGTCTTGATCTATATCTATAGATCTTGATGCCCGATATATAAGCAGCTTCATCGACGTATTTCATTGAAAAACTCTTATTCAAGTATCCTTTTATGATATCCAGAAATTCTACATCATTCCCAATCAACAATATGTCATCCACATATAATATTAGAAATGCTACAAAGCTCCCACTGACTTTCTTGTAAATACAGGCTTCTTTGAAAGTCTGTGTAAATCCATATGCTTTGATCACCTCATCAAAGTGTATATTCCAACTCCGAGATGCTTGCATCAGTCCATAGGTGGATCGCTGGAGCTTGCACACTTTGTTAGCACGTTTAGGATCGACAAAACCTTCTCGTTGCATCATATACAACTCTTATTTAAGAAATCCATTAAGGAATGCAGTTTTGGCGTCCATTTGCTAGATTTCATAATCATAAAATGCGGCAACTGCTAACATGATTCGGATAGACTTAGGCATCGCTACGGGTGAGAAAGTCTCATCGCAGTGAACTCCTTGAACTTGTCGAAAACCTTTCACGACAAGTCGAGATTTGCAGATAGTATCATTACCATCACATCGGTCTTCTTCTTGAAGATCTATTTATTCTCTATGGCTCGCTGATCGTCGGGCAAGTCCACCAAAGTCCACACTTTGTTCTCATACATGGATCCTATCTCCAATTTCATGGGCTCAAGCCATTTATCGGAATCTGGGCTAATCATAGCTTCTTCATAGTTCGTAGGTTCACCATGGTCTAGTAACATGACTTCCAGAGTAGGATTACCATACCACTCTGGTACGGATCATGCTCTGGTTGACCTACGAGGTTCAGTGGTAACTTGATCTGAAGTTTCATGATCATCATCATTAGCTTCCTCTCTAGTTGGTGTAGGCATCACGAGAATGGATTCCTCTGATGGGCTACTTTCCAAATTGAGAGAAGGTACAACTACCTCATCAAGTTATACTTTCCTCCCACTCATTTCTTTTTAGAAAAACTCCTTCTCTAGAAATGTTCCATTCTTGGCAACAAAGATCTTACCCTCGGATTTGTGGTAGAAGGTGTACCCAATTGTTTTCTTAGGGTATCCTATGAAGATGCACTTCTCCGATTTGGGTTCGAGCTTATCAGGGTGAAGCCTTTTGACATAAGTGTCGCAATCCCAAACTTTAAGAAATGACATCTTAGGTTTCTTTACAAACCATA
Organism: Triticum dicoccoides; assembly: GCF_002162155.2. Classification (NCBI taxonomy): domain Eukaryota; kingdom Viridiplantae; phylum Streptophyta; class Magnoliopsida; order Poales; family Poaceae; genus Triticum; species Triticum dicoccoides. Next base: position 594,242,950 of record NC_041392.1, on the reverse strand, counting down.
GTTCATACGGTGTCGTTTCAACGAATTTAGACGGTGCCCTATTTAACATGAATGCAGTTGTCTCTAATGCATAACCCCAAAATGATAGCAGTAAATCGGTAAGAGACATCATAGATCGCACCATATCTAATAAAGTACGGTTACGACGTTCGGACACACCATTATGCTAAGATGTTCCAAGTGGCGTGAGTTGTGAAAGTATTCCACATTGTTTTAAATGAAGGCCAAACTCGTAACTCAAATATTCGCCTCCGCGATCAGGTCGTAGAAACTTTATTTTCTTTTTACGATGATTCTCCACTTCACTCTGAAATTCTTTGAACTTTTTAAATGTTTCAGAATTGTGTTTCATTAAGTAGATATACCCATATCTTCTCAAATCATCAGTGAAGGTCTGAAGATAACGATACCCGCCGTGTGCCTCAATACTCATCGGACCACATACATCGGTATGTATTATTTCCAACAAGTCATTGGCTCGCTCCATTGTTCCGGAGAACGGAGTTTTAGTCATCTTGCCCATGAGGCATGGCTCGCAAGTATCAAATGATTCATAATCAAGTGGTTCCAAAAGTCCATCTGCATGGAGTTTCTTCATGCGTTTTACACCAATATGACCTAAACAGCAGTGCCACAAATATGTTGCACTATCATTATCAACTTTGCATCTTTTGGCATCAATATTATGAATATGTGTATCACCACAATCGAGATTCAACAAAAATTGACCACTTTTCACGGGTGCATGACCATAAAAGAACAACCATTATTCTCTGCTTTAAATGAATAACCGTCTCGCACTAAACAAGATCCAGATATAATGTTCATGCTCAATGCTGGCACCAAATGACAATTATTCAGGTCTAAAACTAACCCCGAAGGTAGATGTAGAGGTAGCGTGCTAACGGCGATCACATCGACCTTGGAACCATTCCCGACGCGCATCATCACCTCGTCCTTATCCAATCTTCATTTAATCCGTAGCTCCTGTTTCGAGCTACAAATATGAGCAACCGAACCAGTAGGGGGTCCCGAGCTGTGCGTCTTGGATCGATGGTAACAGGAGGCAGGAGACACGATGTATACCCAGGTTCGGGCCCTCTTGATGGAGGTAATACCCTACGTCCTGCTTGATTGATATTGATGATATGAGTATTACAAGAGTTGATCTACCACGAGATCGTAGAGGCTAAAACCCTAGAAGCTAGCCTATGGTATGATAGTTGTATATGTTATCTATCGACTAGCCTGGCCTCGGTTTATATAATGCACCAAAGTCCTAGGATAACAAGAGCCCTAGCCGAATACGCCGGTGGGGAGGAGTCCTTGTCTTGATCACCAAGTCTTGTGGAATCTTCCATGTATGCGGCAGCTGTCCGAACTGGCCCATGAGTATACGACCATGGGGGTCCTCGGCCCAATCTAACAGATCGGGAGATGACGCGTTGAGTACCCCCTAGTCTAGGACACCGTCAGTAGCCCCCCTGAACCGGTCTTCAAGTTAGGGATGCTCCTCGATTCTTCCGAACTGTTCTTCATCTTCGGTTGTCGGTCTTGAAAACTGGTTCAACAAATCTTCTCATCTTCGATCTTGAGGATCGCTGAAATGCATTCGACGAGTTTATACGTCGGTTATCCAAGGAGCCCCTTTAAGTTTCCGGCCTTTATCAATGCCTTGTTATTTTTATGCCACACCTTAGGTCTGAAGTTGTTCCCGGGAGGCAGTGTCCTGTTGTGTCCGAGCTCCACCGCCGGACTGCATTTGAGGTATCTTTTGCAGACGAGCACCAACGTCGGACCGCTCCCAAGCTCCAACGCCGGAATGTATCCGAGCTCCAACGCCAGACTGTATCTGAGCTCCAACGCCAGACTATGTCCAAGCTCCAACGCCGGACTATGTCCAAGCTCCAATGCCGGACTGTCATAAATCACCTTGATTCAAAAAATTTGATGGAGTTTAGCCAAGCTTAATGCCAGAAATACCCTCTATGGAGCCAGCCACTAGCACCTGAGCTTTATGCCGGACTGCTTCCGAGGTGGTGCACCACCCCGACCGTGGGCCGATTTTTTGTCAATATTTTTGATTGGTGCAATTTATTCTCTGCCGAGATATATAGACAGTTGCCCTCATGGTGTGTATCGGTCTAAAACCCGAGATGCACTTGAAGGATGACGTAAGACCGCTGATCCTAGTAGCTGCTGAGACTCAGGTTGATTTTGTAAAATCAGCCTGAGGATCAAGTCCTAGCTCGGCAGAATACTTTGGGACACAAAAAGCGGCATGCTCAGTCCTCAAGACTCAGGTTGGGTGCGGCCGACCAACCTGAGGATCAAAATCTTGTCAGAAACTGTATTGCACTTAAAATTTTCTGCATTGAACAGGCAATGCAATAGCCCCCGAGACACTGGTCGGGTGGCAACACCAGATCAGGGGATCAACGTGCCCCTTTAATATTTGTAAATAATAAGCCCGAAGCCCAGTAGCCCCCAAGCCTTAATGCGGGCACGGGTGGCCGAATTAAGGATCAATATCCATAGTAAAATCACAAATTATGTGTAATGACTCTATGTATCCAAGTACTTTACGTCATTAATGCTCCGATCCGTATTGTACAAAACTTTGTTGACTGACCATCGGCTTCCACCTCCTCGTCCAGTAGCCGAGGAGTGTTTGTCCTACTTTATAAAGCCTTTATGAGGGCAAGACAAACAAGGCAATCTGGCCATACGGTTTTATAAACAAAGGTACGCAGAGAGATATGTTATATTAGTATTTAACATAAGAAATGTCTTCCAAAGAAAATAGTCCCGCTATCGGTTCCTTTATTTGGGTTGTCATGCTAAGCATGATCATGAAACGTCAGCTCTAATGTAAGAGCAAAATGTCGAGGATTTAGTTTGGGAGGCCAGTTCATAGCCCACGGTAGTGTTCGGCGACAGTCGAGGTCAAGCCGTAAACACTTCGGCCATTGTTATGAATGGCCCTTCATTTAACACATTCATTGGATCGCTGCCCAGTTTACGCTTATTGTGACACTCAGTTTTCAGCTTTCTTCACTGAGGTGCTTAACCATGTGAGCTGGAAGCACAATCGCAATGGTTCTCCCTTTGCACGCCTAGCCGAACAAAGTGGAACATAGGAAGCAAGTGCAGGAGTCGGGCAACCCAACTTTTAACCGAAGACACAATTCGAAACCGATGCATATATAGTAATATCCGAGAATTTTTTTGCCGAATTTCTAAAGGTGTCTGGCGTTGCACTGCGAGACTTGTGCTGAAAACACACAAATAGTTTAAAAGTGTCATAAGCTTGGAAAACCAAAAAACGTCAGTAAAAACTTGACGTTCGAACAAGATCAAGTGTTCGGTGCCAATCCGAAAATTGGTCTTAGAAAAAAAAAGAGTGCTTCTGTCATGCTTTAACATGTCACATCCTATCTCAAGACTTCAAGCGGCTCAGCCTACGGCTTCAACCTCCTATCCCGAAGGCGGAGTACTTCTCATTAGGCCAGTTTAGCAAACTAAACTCTAGCGGCTTTGAGAGAGAAATTAGGCTCCCCGGCTAGTGACCACACACTCATTTCGAAAAAAGGAGTGATGAGTAATAATAGTAATAAAAACTTTGCAACAACTAAGAAGAAGAACACTTATTATAAAACGGCTCATATAAATTTAAGAGACCCCAAGTGACTTGGGTAAAAGATCTTTATGTATAAAGATTGTATGTACCGAAGTACTAATATCATATCTTTGTTCACCCGAACTTTAAACGCGTCTAAACCGACCGTCGGCTTCTCCCTCTTCAGTCAAGGACCAAAAAGTGTTATGTACTCCAACTGTTGAGAATATTGACAATGTTTCCGATAACCAGGCAACCGGGCCATAAGGCTGTAACAGATAAAGCGCACTTAGGGAACTTATGCTATATTACAGACGAAGTGTAAGAAGCATCTTCGAAGAAAATAGTACCCCCATCGATACCTTTATTCGGTGCTCATTACTACTATGAGACTTGTGCAATAGATTTTTTGTACTCATGAGTTCGGTTGTGTGCCGACCATGATTGAAAACAATAAGAGCGCTAGCTTTCGGCTTCACCCAGTCTGAGGTCAGAGCTCAGAGGACCCGGTCGTGACAATCGCAGAGGTCCTCCCTTTACTCCCTAGCCGAACAATCGGGAACGTAGGGGTAAGCACACGAGCCAGGCAACCCAGCTTGCAAATCGCTTAAGTCAATATAGTGCATATTGTGGCGTAATACACGAACAAGGAACGAAGCCGTACAAGTATGATCATATGCAAGAGGAAAGGCTTCATGAAGGAAGCCCCCAAGTGAACTGGGTATTTGAATTTGTGCCTCACAAACAAAGTTTGGATAAGGAAATTTTTTACAAGTAACTTTTTTTCCCAAAAAGGTATAATGCTTGGTCGAACCGAACACAAGTTAACAAATTTAAAACTTTGAGCATGAAGGCAACTTAGCTGGGTAATGTGTTCGGTATTAATGACGCGGTCCGAGCTTGATGCGGGACAAGGTTCCATCCCCCAAGCCGGTCCCGAGGTGGCGGAGCAAAGAGCTCGGCACTCCGAAGTGGTGACATAGAATGGTCAATGCAGGCCGGCAGAGTGATGCCGAAGTCCCCGACATGGGGTAATGAAGTGTTGACGAAGCCCCCCGTCCAGCCAAGGTGACGCCAAAGGATATAGTCCTGCTGAATCATTTTCCTGTGCACAAAAAATAGTGCAAACCGAAGATAATAGTAATAATAATAAATAAAAAAATTGTTGCATAATAAATAATTTATGCAAAGTGAGTAATAAAAGAAATATGGCCTGGCGGCGAAGTCAATGTCGATGTAGGGCGTCAGTGTGATGCGGTAAAGGCGTGGCAAAGCCTGAATTCACAGGTCGGTCCGAGTTCCGGATGCGGCGTTCGCCGAACCATGTACGGAAACTGACCAAACCACCATGCGACCTTCGTTAATGCGGCCATAATTTGATAGACCTGTGTACATATGATGAACAAACCAGAGTAATAATTCCTTGGGCAAAATGAACTCGAACAAGCAAAAAATACTAGGATTAATAGCACCTGGTTTATTTGTTGTAGTAATCCGAAGAAAGGTCATTCCTAAAATTAGGACTCGATCCGCACACCCATTGCCTGATGGGTGACAAAGCAATGGCATGACGATACTGGCAAAGGTTGGCTCGCCAAGGCAAAGCCCTCAGTCCAGCTAACGTGACGGAGTTGGTCGGCTAGTGACGCCAAAGTCTCCGGAGTAGGTTGATGAAGAGATGGCGAAGCCCCCGGTCCAGCCGAAACGTCGAAGCCTCGATGTCAGCTTATGAGTCGAAGTAGGTCGGCGTGACAGACACCGGCTTGAAGAAGCAACAGTGGGGCCCTGCCGATGCAGGTTGTGATGTGGTCAATGCTGGCTTGGTGAAGTGACCGTGCGGCGATGCCGGTGTACCCGCTCCGTGTAATCCGTGGGGTGGCGATGTTGGCGAAGATTTATCCTTTGCGATGTAGAACTCTTGTTCGGCTTGCCGAGATGATGATCCAAAGAAGTTGAGCTCGGCTCGACAAAGCTTCGACGTGTCTAGCGTAGGTCGGCAGCCTTGGAGCAATATTGCTGGAGTGGTTTGACACCGGCATGATGATGAAGATGACCTTAGGGGAGGCTTAAAATTTTATGGGCATGTGTTTAAAAACGACGCACAAGACCCTAGAAGAGAATTCCTCTAAAAAGGTTGTCCAATATAACGTTCATGAAGAAACATGAATTCGGGTCGGATCCGTATTTGCGCAGGAAACAGATCCGAAAATTGGTCCACTCATCGGAAGGTTCCCGGAGTTTGTACCGTCGGATCGAGCTGAAAATTGGAGGGGTGGTAGATATGGGAATGCCACAGTAGGTGAACGGTAGGATCTTCCAAAGGACCTCCGAGATGGGCTCTGGAGACCACGCCCTAAACTCGTCCATATTCCCGTCTAGATTTGACAGGACTCCGGTATATCATAGATTGTCGGAGATTCCTCCATCGGAACTCGACGAAATTTTTCATGGTTGTTGTAGACGTAATTCTGCACTATTCCACTGAAGCAATCGTCAAACCGACGCTCGAGGAGGCGGTGACGGCAGATACAAGTTAGTTATCCAGAAAAACAGCACGGTCGCCCGAGGGCAATGTTGACGTTGAGACCTCAAGCTCCATGGATGATTCCTCTATGATCATGATAGAGATCGAAGTTGATGTTGATGAAGGCCCCCATCCAAACATGACGATCGGAGATGGAGCACGGTCCTCGGTCGAGCCAAGGTGACCAGTCGAGCCGGCGATGAAGATGCCGGCGTCGCAGTTGACCTGCGTGCAGGCCATTGATCCTTTTGCCGATCACACAGCGGAGCTCTCAATGAAAGCACCAATGTCGGTGTCAAAACCGGTGGATCTCGGGTAGGGGGTCCCGAGCTGTGCGTCTAGGATCGATGGTAACAGGAGGCAGGAGACACGATGTTTACCCAGGTTCGGGCCCTCTTGATGGAGGTAATACCCTATGTCCTACTTGATCGATATTGATGATATGAGTATTACAAGAGTTGATCTACCATGAGATCGTAGAGGCTAAAACCCTAGAAGCTAGCCTATGGTATGATTGTTGTATATGGTATCTATCGACTAGCCTGGCCTCGGTTTATATAATGCACCAAAGGCCTACGATAACAAGAGCCCTAGCCGAATACGCCGGTGGGGAGGAGTCCTTGTCTTGATCGCCAAGTCTTGTGGAATCTTCCATGTATGCGGCAGCTATCCGAGCTGGCCCATGAGTATACGTCCATGGGGGTCCTCGGCCCAATCTAACAGATCGGGAGATAACGTGTTGAGTACCCCCTAGTCCAGGACACCGTCAAGTCCCTTTGGTGTAGAAGCACTCAGTTTCAGGCTTAGGTCCAGCTTTGGGTTTCTTCCCGGGAGTGGCAACTTGCTTGCCATTCTTCTTGAAGTTCCCCTTCCTTCCCTTGCGCCTTTTCTTGAAACTAGTGGTCTTGCTAACCATCAACACTTCATGCTCCTTCTCGATTTCTACCTCCACAACTTTGAGCATTGCGAAGAGCTCGGGAATTGTCTTCTCCTTCCCTTGCATATTATAGTTCATCACGAAGCCTTTATAGCTTGGTGGCAGTGATTGGAGAACTCTATCAATAACACTATCATCTGGAAGATTAACTCCTAACTAAGTCAAGTGATTATGATATCCAGACATTCTGAGTATGTGTTCACTGACAGAACTGTTCTTCTCCATCTTGCAGCTATAGAACTTGTTGGAGACTTCATATCTCTCAACTCGGGAATTTGCTTGAAATATTAACTTCAACTCCTGGAACATCTCATATGCTCCATGAAGTGATCATGAGTGCGGTGATCGAGAAAGTTCAGTCTGCCAAAAACGGACTAACCGAAGCTTGTGCCAGCCTCCTAGCAGGCTTTCAGGTAAGCAATCAAAATAGAGGAAAATATTACCGCATAGACAATAGCCCCTGATGCTATATTTGGCGTTCGCGAAGAAAGGCCGAATAGAGGATCAAATAATGACTCAGGAGTCTAATCAGAATATGTCTATGTGGATGTGTAGGCTTCACTGCTGGCCACGACCGCACGTACTACGGAGGTCACTGCACTGAAGCAGGACCTAGTGCGGTCTGAGGACGAGCTCGGGCTTACCAAGAGGCAGCTCGAGGAGAGCAAAGGTAAGCAATACCTTGTCTATACATTAAAAATAAGTTTGGTTGTAAAGTAATAGGATCATCATGAATTTTTGGGGCCATGACCGAGGTGGCGACCTTGAAGAAGGCGCTATCCGAGGCCGAAGACAAAGCGGCCAAGGAGCGCATTGAGCGGGAAAAGCAAGAAGCCCGGGTAGGCGAGGTGCAGCAAGAGCTCGAGGCTCTCGCCAAAAAACACGAGTCATTGGAGCTTGCCTCTAAGACGCGAGAGTCCAAGCTTGCGAAGGCGCTCGAAAGTGCACGAAGCGCTAAGGCTGAAGCCCACAAGGCCCTCCAAGAGATGGATGCGGTGAAGAAGATAGCAGCGAGTAAGGCATTCATTATGCAAAGCAAGCATGTGAAGGAAACTTTCCTTTTACTTACCCGAGTTCGGGGCTCTCCAGGAGCGTTCGTAGATCTTCCCCGCAGTGTACTGGATGCCACGGAGTTTTACCAAGCTGAGGAGGGGAGCTCGACGGAAAAGTTGTTCTGGTCTCAGTATACTGGGATCAAACACCCAATGCCCTTGAGCGACCAGCTGAAGCAACTGGTTGAGCTTCACAAGGCGGCCAAACAGTCCATGAAGGGTCTTATAGTCCGGATGTGGCCTAGCGATCCTCTGCCTAGTAGCTACTTCGGTCTGGTGAGGCGTCTTGTGGATGCCTACCCACGGCTTGAAGTCATAAAGCAGTCCGTCTGCATCGAGGGTGCATGCAGGGCTTTTGCCCGGGCGAAGGTGCATTGGGCGAAGCTGGATGCTGTGAAGCTCGTGAAGGAGGGGCCGCCAGAGGGCAAGGAGCATAGCTGCCCTGAAATGTATTATGATAGTGTCCTGAAGGGTTCCCGCCTTGTGGCGGAGGAATGTGCCAGAGATGTAATTTTTGAATGAACATGCTCATGTGATCCTGTAATGTGAAATGAGTTCATTTGCACTATGCAACGCCTTTTGAATTTAAAATATTACCTTCTGTGCGGCCGTTTATAAAATCTGAGAGTTGGCCAGTCGTCGGCTTCTGCCCCCATGTAACTAGTACTGGGGTGTTCGGGGTAAACCTGAGCACTCTTTATCCCAATTTTGGGTCCTTCGAGGGAGGTGTTCAGCACAACGAACCAGGCAATCGGACTATAAGACTTTATCACTCTCACTTAGCCATAGAAATCTACAATTTTAAATTTTGGCGAAGCCTCTAGTATTCGGAAGGCCGAATTTGGGGCACTATATACGCCTAAGTCGGGCAAGGCCGACTCCTCGCCCGAAGCTGAAAAAGTCTTTAAGGACTTGAGACCTCTCAAATAGCGACCAACTCTCGCCTTATCATGGCAGTCAGTTTTCGGCTTTCTCTATTGAGGTGCTCGTCCGGAAGAACCGGGACACAATCGGAGTAGTTCTCCCAGCGCTACCTTAGCCTATATAGCGGAACGTAAGGTACCAAAACATGGGAGCCGGATAAACCCAACTATTGACCCAAGACATGATTCAGAGTTGATGCATATAATGCTATAAGTTCAGGGTGCCGCACTGTCGAAAGTGTTCAGACTTCTCACGCCGTATTATGGGGTAAACGAAAGCCCCTGGCGTACTGACCGTACCAGAATGTACGAGTGCAAGTTGTTGTAAATGAACATATAAGGAAAAAAGGATGGATAATGCAATAATAGACTAATGCTATGCATTGTTATTTAAATAATACGTCGAAGCGTACTGATACAAGTAGTGCAATAAGCAAAAAATAGGACTCTTTGACATGTCATATCCAAGGGCAAGCTACGTATGGATAGTAAAAAGTGGGTATATCGATTGTTATTAGAGACCACTCGGGGGTTCCCTTGTACGTCTTAGCTTCTTGCCTTGGTTGTTCCTTCCTGTAATGTGTCCGGCAATCATACTGCCGGAAAGGGCTTCCAGAGAGTAAGGTCCTGAAAGAGAAAAAATGATAAAGGTATGCAACCCCTAGGGCGGTTAAGCCGCATTGCGGGACGTGCCCTGGTCGTGCCCCCGCCTATGCCCATGGTATTTTCAGTGCGTAATTATGTATGCACGGCACGGATTTCGTCGCTTGGCTGGGACTGGGATGGGGGCCGAATTGCTAGGCGAGCTCTGAATATGCCAGGCGATCTTGTTGCAGTTTACTCCGGACTCGCTTGACGGTGTCCGGGGGCTGTATCGCCGAATTGGTGGTTTGCCTTAAAAGGCTGCTTTGTGCTTCTGCTGGGAGGGCCACAGTGTGCTCTTCCGTGCGGAGCGAGCGTTCTGTGTTTCCATTGACTGTTATGACCCCCCTAGGTCCTGGCATCTTGAGCTTGAGGTATGCGTAATGCGGTACCGCATTGAATTTTGCAAATGCGGTTCGCCCGAGCAGTGCGTGATAGCCATTCCGGAACGGGACGATATCGAAGATTAACTCCTCGCTTCGGAAGTTGTCCGGAGATCCGAAGACCACTTCCAGTGTGATTGAGCCCCTGCAATGGGCCTCTACACCTGGGATGACGCCCTTAAAGGTGGTTTTGGTGGGTTTGATCCTCGAGGGATCTCATTTTGCGCAATGTATCCAGATAGAGCAGGTTCAGGCTGCTGCCGCCGTCCATAAGGACTCGAGTGAGGTGAAATCTGTCGATGATGGGGTCTAGGACCAGTGCGGCAGATCCGCCATGACGGATGCTAGTGGGGTGGTCCCTGCGATCGAAGGTGATCGGACAAGCGGACCATGGGTTGAACTTTGGGGCGATGGGCTCCGTCGCATAGACGTCCCTTAGTGCACGCTTCCGTTCCCTCTTGGGAATGTGGGTTGCGTATATCATGTTCACCGTCTTCACTTGTGGGGGGAACCTCTTCTGTCCTCCCGTGTTCGGCGGCCAGGGCTCCTCCTCATCATCACCATGCAGCCCCTTATCCTCGTTTTCGGCATTCAACTTGCTGGCCTGCTTGAACACCCAGCATTCTCTGTTGGTGTGATTGGCTGGCTTATCGGGGGTGCCGTGGATTTGACACGAGCGATTAAGTATGCGATCCAAACTGGACGGGCCCGGAGCACTTCTTTTGAATGACTTTTTCCGCTGATCGGATCTAGAGCCTCTGAATCCGACATTTACTGCCGTATCATCGGTTTTATCACCGTTGTTGTGGTACTCTTGTCTGTTACGACGTGGTCTACCGTTGGCATCTTTGGTATCCGAAGTGCCCGGATTCCTTGATGTGTTGTTGCTGCGAGCCAGCCAACTATCCTCGTCCACGCAAAAGTGGGTCATGAGTGTCGTGAGGGCTGGCATAGACTTCAGCTTCTCCTGGCCGAGGTGCCGGGCGAGCCACTCGTCACAGATGTTATGCTTGAATGCCGCTAAGGCCTCTGCATTCGGACAGTCAAATTTTTTGTTATTTTTGTTAGGAACCGTGTCCAGAATTGCCTGGCCGATTCCCCTGGCTGCTGAGTTATATGGCTCAAGTCATCTGCATCCGGTGGTCACACCTAAGTTCCCTGGAAGTTGTCAAGGAATGCATCTTCCAAATCCTCCCAACTGCCGACGGAGTCTGCTGGCAAGCTATTCAGCCAATGCCGAGCTGGTCCTTTGAGTTTTAGTGGGAGGTACTTGATGGCATGCAGATCATCACCGCGAGCCATGTGGACGTGGAGGAGGACATCCTCAATCCATACAGCGGGATCTGTTGTACCATCATACGATTCGATATTTACTGGTTTAAAACCCTCCGGGAATTCGTGATCCATAACTTCATCAGTGAAGCATAGGGGGTGTGCGGCGCCTCTGTGCCAGGCTATATCATGACGTAGTTCATATGAGTCTTGTCTGCTGTATTCGGCCCAGCCGGATTTACTTTTAGTGTATCCGGCGCGACGGTCGTCGTCCCGCATTGGCGTGCGCCCCCTTGACCCGTATATCGACCTTGCATGTTTTGCCCTGCTGTCCAATACGTCTCGTAGGTCCCGTGTGTTTCCCCGGGCCTTGGTGTTTTTGTTTGAGTGGCGGCGGGGTGCAGGCTGAAATGCCTCTCTGGCTCGGCCATGAGGTGACCGGTCAGCCGCATCGTACACTGGTGATATAGGTTTCAATGCTTCCTCCTCGAGGTGGGGTAGCAACCTGTGCTTTGGGTAACTCTTGGAGGGGCGCTCGAGTTCATATTCTTCGGCCGCAAGGACTTCGGTCCATCTGTCTGCTAGCAGATCTTTATCAGCTTGAAGCTGTTGTTGCTTTTTCTTCAAGCTATTTGTTGTGGCCATAAGCCGGCGCTTGAAGCGCTCCTGGTCGACGGAATCCTCAGGCACGATAAATTCTTCATCGTCAAGTCTCACCTCGTCTTCGGAGAGAGGCATGTAATTGTCCTCCTCCGATTCTCCATCTGATGCCCGCTCTGGAGGGCTAGCTTGTTCACCCTCCCGCTCTAAATCATGCTAGAGGGCATTATTGTCATCTTCGGCACTATCCGGAGTGTTATTGTCTCTTGTGCCACTACAAAAAAATACACTTCTGTGATGATACGTGTTTGTCACAGTAGATCGCTTTTTTTGTCATGCATGTACATCCATGACAAATTTATGACAGAATCAAGATAGTCATACCTGTGCTGTCGTAGAAGTGTTCCATGACATTACCAAAATTATCATCATGGAAGTGTCCACTTCCATACCGATAAATCACGCGTCACAAAAGTGCTTTCGTCCAGGGTGACCGACACGTGGCATCCACCGTAACGGAACACCGTTAAGCTATCAGGTCGGGTTTTGGATCCGATAACCCGTTAACAGCCCCGACCAATGGGGATTTTCCACGTGTAAAATCATCATTGGCTAGAGGAAACACGTGTCCGCTCATCGTCGGGACAGATGTCATCCACTCAATGGACTGAAGGCGCCTATGATACGTCGACACATGGCATGGACCAACAAGTTTAAATGGGCCAGCCCAACTAAAGGCCCACAAGATTTTGCGGGACATAATGGGCTAGCCCAGCTAAAGGCCCACGAGATTTTGCGGACCATAATGGGCTGGCCCAGCTAAAGGCCCACAAAATTTCGTGGGCCATAATGGGTTGGCCCAGGTAAAGGCCCACAAGATTTTCGTGTGCCATAATAGGTCGGCCGAGGTAAAGGCCCATGGTGACTCTAGCCCATAATGAACAGTAGTTTTATTTATACCTGTTAACGACCCATGATTTACATGGGCCGTTTCCAGCCCGTGTTAGCTTTCGGCCTATTGATGGCCCATGCGTTCTTGGGCTCCTTTTTGGCCCTCGATTACTTCCGGCCCGTTACTGACCTGTTCCCCTAATGGGCCAAATTCGGCCCATGGCAAGAGTCGGCCCGTTACTGGCCTGTTCCACTAATGGGCCAAATTCGGCCCATGATAAGAGTCGGCCCGTTACTGGCCTGTTACCCTAATGGGCCAAATTCGGCCCATGGCAAGAGTCGGCCCGTTTCTGGCCTGTTAACCCGTTGCGCCGTTTCCAGCCCGTCCTATATTCTGGCCCATTAACGACCCATTATGCGTGTGACAGAATTAAGCCTTTGATGTCCTACGGCCTGTTAACGGCCTATTACCGTGCTGGGCCGATACCAATTACGCCCGATTATGGCCCATGTAGACCCATTTATCCGACGGCCCGAGGCCCACCGATTACAGGCCCATTTATCGACGGCCCGTAGGAGACCCATGGATCCTACGGTCCGTATATGGCCCATGGTAGTTGCGGCCACTAGCAAACCAGGGAAAAAGAAGACTAGGAAATAAATAAGGCTGAAACTAATGCTAGGCTATTAAGGCGATTGGACGGATTACATCCACTCGGCATCAAAGATTGCCACCAGTGCAAATATAGGGAACACCCTACACCACACAAAAATGGCTTGCTGTTTTCTTTAGGCGGTGGCTGCACGTTAAGAATAAATTTTGCATCGCACCAAAACAAATTACAACTATATAAGAAAAGGAAGGTTGGCATAAAACTTAACAGTCTAGCAGATAAATGCACCACCAGAAGTTCAGAAGCTCAGTTCATTTGACCTGACTGTTACGTTTTCATGCTGTATTGTCCGATGGAGCACCATAACCCTCGCCTTCATTTCCCCTAGGCTCCTGAACAACATAGCAAATATCTGATAGTCTGGTTTCAAAACCATGCATATCTTGACGACATTGAGCAATGTTTCTCCTTGTTTCACAAAGGGTCTCTGTTAGGGAATGGACTTGTGTCTGGAGCACAGATACAACATTGCTTTGATCTTGCATATCTTGATCATGAGGCAGTTTGGACGATATTGCCTTAACAACCAACCCAGTATTACGCAAGAATGTGCTTTTGGCACTGTTAGTGGACAAGTAATGACCCACTGCAGCAAGAGCTGACATTGCGGTTATAGTTGCCTCGCCACCTTCAGAAGGTGGCGGTTCCACCATTTTTTCCATAGCTCGCTGAAAAGTTGAGGTTTTACATTAGTAGTACCAGAACAGAAGATATTAAGGAGGCAGCAAAACCAAACAAAATAGCTTTGGTCTATATACAGAACTTATTCTGGTGAACCCATGTAAAATATTAGTTGTATTTTATTGCAAAGTACATAATAAAACTAGGTTCCAAACATATGACCATGTACCATCGCTAATGCATTGTCTATTTCTTCAGATTGTATTGAGGGCTAAGGATAAAGAGACGAAGTTTATAATACGGTAAGCATAGTATGACGTCATTCATATCACAAAACAACTGAGAATAGACAAACAGGCAATTGTAACGTTGTGTGGGCAAGTCCAGCACGGAACTAGATTACGGGTCAAGATCAAAGGAACATCACTCCTCTCTTTTAAACCTTGTAAGGTGAAATGATACGCTAAGACAATTGTGTATAAAATTGAAAAGAGTAGTAGACATTGGCTGCAAACCATGCAGTTCAAGGCACAAGTCAGAGTAAGTAGTAGTTAAAAGCCATGAGGATTAAGGACTTACAACAGCGGCTTTGACTGGTGTAGTCATGCCCTTGTTCTTGCTGGTGTGACAGTCCTTGAAGATTTCCACAACATTTGGTTCAGGTACTTTTTGGTCCTTGCGGGATTTCCTCTATTGGAACAAGTCAATATAATATGATAATATGGTACAGCGAAAAGAGTGAAACAACAGCTAATTACAAGAGCCTCGCAGTGTGCAATATAGCTACAAGATCCTATCGTCTGTTGGAATTTCACTTTCGTACGGTTGGCCTTGTTCTTTGAACAGTTCACCTACAAGAAGATAGATTTGTGTGGCACATGCGTAAATAGGAATTCAACATGTGATCTGATGACATATATATAATGTACCTGATACTTCGGATCGGACCAGTGTTTAACGAGGCCTCTCCAGTCTTCATCAGATATATTTTCCACTAGAGATGTTTGGGCAAGTTCACTGTTAGCCTTGCCTTCATAGTGAGTTTTCCTCAAGTTATATCGATACTGTCGCAGAGCAGACTTGAAAACATTGCTGCAAGCTTGTCTGGTTGCATCATCTTGGCTATCCAACTTGAACCTCATGTGTTGAAAATTATGGGAGTCTCATTATCAGCAACCTAGAAAGTATTGGACAGAGCAAGACGATATTACTAGTTTCCATACATAACCATACTTACAGATAAATGGTCGAGGAAGATGTTGAACTGGGTTTCGTCTTTGTCATTCCTGTACTAAATCCATGTTGGGAGGATACGTACATGACACCTAACAGCAACCGCTGCATCTGATACTAACTTGGCTGACTCTGTAGCATCACGTGGCCTTTTTAAACCTGCCTCATAACGGATCTCCATTCTTCCTCCTCTAGATTTAGTTAACCTATCGAGCATTATCCCTGATGTTTGTTTCCTCTTGCGCCTAGGTGCTAGTCCAACAACAAACATAGGAAGTGTTAGTGTACATCAAACTGTGAGACTACATATAAAGAAGCATGCAACTATAACTTGACTCCAACAACTACCTTCTTGCTGTTGAAGCTCACAAGGTTCATCTGATATTGCCAACTCGTCTTGTGTTAAGAGTGCTTGGGAAGTAGTGTCAGGTGGCAAGGGAGCTTGGGAACGTGTTGCTAGCTTAGTAAATGCATGAGTACATCGTGCAGCTGGTAGTACTATGGTAGGTGTTGCAAGAACTAGGGCTGTCTCTGCTTGTTTGGTGGCAGCTATTTGTTTCTGTTTGTCTTTTTTTGCAACTCGTGTAGCATGGGATGATGTGTTTGTCGAATTTTCTGCTGGACTTTGACCTTCTATTGCACCATTAGTACCAGCAGAATCTGCAGGATTCATCCGCTTCTCATTCCTTGCCATTCTGTGTTTCTTCCTCTTTATCTGTGCCATGTTAAGTCAAGCCGACAAGAAAAATGAATAACAATTTAGTTCTTCAGAACAAATTGATGCGTGATGTAGACGAACCGAACTTTGATGTTAGACAACCACATGATAGGAGGATGTAATATGTATGAAAAACAGGACGGAAGAGATAACCAGAACTATGATGTGTAAACTAAGAAGAAGACATTTCACCCAATTAGAAGCAATGCAATGGAAGGTAGACACCATATGAAAGATGCTACAAATATCGCTCTGCCAAGTTAATAGTGTCTCATCATAAATGGCGTTTAAACAAATTTGAAGCAGTACAAGAAATAAATCATATGCAAGATGCAAAAAACATCACACTACCATGTTAGAGGTCTCTCGTCATTAGTGCCATTGCATATTCACAGCATTGCATATTCACAGCTTATGATGTGTAAACTAAGGAGAAGGCATTTCAACAAATTAGAAGCAATGAAAGCTAGACACCATATGAAAGATGCAACGAATATCACTCTACCAAGTTAAAACTATCTCGTCATAAGTGCCATTTCAACAAATTAGTAATACAAGCTAGAAAAGAATGTGAGATGTAACCTATATCACACTCTGAAGTCAAACGTGTCTTATGATAAGTGATTGTTGCAGGTTACACAATAGTAGTAATTTGATGTAAGAACATGGTGTGATAGACATATATTGTATGTTCTAGAAATAGGAACACATGTCTTATTCAAGTATAATGTGTAAAGTAAGCAGATGGAATTCGACAAAATTAGAAGCAATACAAGCTAGACATCACACATAACATGCAACCACATATAACAGTGCCAAGTTAGAGGGAGCACCGGTGATGCTGCACTAGGGGAGACGTGCTCATCATAAACACAGCTTTGTTGAGTGTCTATGCATGTGTTGTCTTGGAAATCATCTTGGGGGTGTGGAGGAGTAGAAACTGTAGAGGCCCTCCGTTCGGAAGGAGCACCTTTATCCGCTGCCTTGCTAACTTCCTTCTGCTTTATTGATTTTGAATTGTCAAGTAAAATCGACAAGAAAAAGCAATAAAATTCTCTCTTCAGAACTCATTCATGCATGATACTGACAATCACTACTTTGATGTAAGGCAAACACATGATACCAGGATGGAATGTGTACGAAAAACAGGACGGCATGGCATGTTCACAACTCTTTGTGTAAACTAAGCAGAAACCATTCCAGCAAATAAAAAGCAATGCAAGCTAGACACCACATGAAAGATGCAACCAATATGACTCTGCCAAGTTAAAAGCGTCCCATCATAAATGGAATTTCAACAAATTAGAAGCAGCACATGCTATAAATCATATGAAAGATGCAACTAATATCGCACTGCATATACTAAAGGTGTCTCGTCATGTTGATTGATGCGGGATACAAAAAAACAATAGTTTTATGTAAGGACATGCTTAATAGACAGATGTACTATGTACTAAATACAGGAAGGCATGTCACATTAACAGGTATAATGTATAAGCTAAGAAGACTAGCACATGCAGTTTAACCAGATTGGAAGAATTACAATCTAGACACCATATGCAACATGCAACCACATATCACGCTGCCAAGTTAGAGCAAGCACCTGCGATGCTAGTGTAGGGGAAATGTTGTAATCAACTACAGAGCTACGTTCACTATCTTCATCTAGCATTTCTGTTTCTTGAGAATCATGTCGGGAGGCTGACGCTGCATTCTTTAAGTGAGGAGTAGTCCCCTTGCCTGCCTGCCTCGTCATAAGTGATTGATGAGGGATACACAAGAACATTAGTTTCATGTAACAACATGGTTAATACACAGATATACTAGTATGTACCAAAAATAGAAAGGCATGTCATATTCAAATGTATAACGTGTAAGCTAAGCAGATGCAATTTAACCAAATTGGAAGCAATACAAGCTAGACATCCAGCTGGAGTGGTGAGCATGATCATCTAGGACTTGAGAGCCTGGTGGGAGGCAGTCTGCTTCGCCACCATCACAGCTTTTTAGTTGGCTTCCAGGTGATGCCTATCTTTGCTGGGCTTGTCACTGGCTCGGCCAGTGCCCTGACTAGCTATTTGTCTTCTGGTGCTCACGGGATGGTGCTTCATGTAAAAAATATATTTCCTTATCTTACCGACTTCGTCCTTTCGAATACAAGCTAGACACCATATGGAACATGCGAGCACCTGGGATGGTGGTTCATTGCGAGCGAGGTCATCAACTCCAGAGCTACGTTTACCGTCTCCATCTGCTGACACTGCACCCATTATAGCGCTGAAATGTGTCTTGCCTACCCGCACACCAAACTGGAGCGACTTCTCTCTTTTCTTTTTGGCTTCTCTCATGGCAGCAGAGTCTGAAATACCCTTGCATCAAAACACAACAGTGAGAGTAAGGGTCAAGTGTGTGCAGAACTAGTGCACTGTAAAAGTAGCAGATAGCAGGTGGCTGAAAAATAAATGACAGGAGACATATGATAGCTCTACAACATTGCATGGCAAACAAAATTATATTCTACTCTGTATGATTTTGTAATATATGAGCACAGGAAATGCAGGTACTCCTCCAGCACACCACCACATGTGGTCATATCTAAGATACCAGTCGACTGAAAATAAATAGGTCAGTCGATTTTTTTAATGAACCGTCCGATCTATAAGGAACGGGCAGATGGCCTTCGTCTACCTCCCGCCAGTCACTGTTGACGATCTTTCTCGAACCGCCAGTGACCACCGGCCAAGACCCCTGCCTCCGCCGCCCCGCCCTCCCAGCGACCTCACACCACCGCCGTGCTTGGCAGCGCCCCCAGGCCATCCCTTTAATCCCGGCCGACCTCCAGATCGGGTGCCAGTAGCTCTAGGCCGCACATGCCCCTAAGATAAACACCAAGGCACTGCTTCCCCGGCATAATAGGCGTACTAGCGCCTGTTACACCGGGGAATGCTTCCCTTAATTGGGAATCAAGTGGCCAGAAATTGAAATTCAGGGGGGCGACGAACCTCTAGCTAAGGTGAAATAGTATATGAGGAGAAACCTTGTGCATCGCGAGTTACTAGGAACATCTAGTATCAAGAAGAAGCGGTCAACTAGTGTCTTCTGTGGGATGAATACCGTGCAAGCAGAGACGTAAGATTTGCATGAATAAGGGAAGAGGAGTACCTTTTTCGGTTGCCGGTGTGTTCACCTCCACAAGTCGCGCCGATTTTCTTCTTTTTACCGGGGAAACCGATGTTCTGGAGGGTGCAGGCTTGGATGAACCCACGGCCAAATTGTTGACTGTGTTGCCGTGGCCGTATGTTGGCAGAGGGGAAGCAGATCTGAGGCGGCGAAGGACGGCGTAGTAGGAACAGCTCCGGTCCAGTGGAGGGTGGCGAAGTTGGAGCGGCAGCTGTGAGGCGCATGCCGGCATGGTTGAACTGGCTTGGGTATGGACGGCTCGGCCTCGGCTTCAACTACTAGCCGTGGAGGGCGTTGCGGTTGAGGTTGCGGTGGACGACGACATCGGGGTATCGGCTACGGTGTAATGGAGGAGGGCGGCGGTTGATGGGTGGGATGGGGTGGCGGACGGAGGATGCCGGGGTTTCACGGCTGGTGGAGAGGTAGTTTTGGCGCCCATGGAGTACGAATGGGGAATCGGACGGGTGGGGGGAACCATGTTTCGGTCTAGGACGCGCTTGTTTTTTTGCTTTTTGAACAGAAATGGGACGCGCTTGTTTGAAATTTGGGGAAAGTACAAACTTTGCCCCCCTCTTAAATTTCGGACCTACTGCGGGTCGGGGGTAGGATGGTAATCCCAGGTGTCCCAAATAGTGGGCGGGAGCGATTTCGGCCGCGCGCATGTGTGCTTAGGCAGCCATTGTGTATGAATGTTTTTTGGATGCGGTTGCGTGGCGTCTAGATGAAGCTACAATGCTACCCTGGTTTAGACCTTTGGACGTCGGGCCGGTAGGTTTCACGGGTCGGAGTTATTAGAAAAGTAATTTCCTTATACTACCAAACATTGGTCTCACGCGGTTTCGGGCGAGTAGATGCTCTTTTGGCGCTTCGTTCGAAATTTTGAAACACAAGCATTCACGTTTAGAGTACTCTTGAACTATGAGGATTGACCTAAATATACAACGTTATATTTGACCTTGTATGTTTGAAAACCTCATTAAATTGTCCGCTTCTTTTTGAAATTTTGACACTAGAAAATCCTATAACTACGATTATTTTGGAATGGAGGAGCTAAATTTGCATCTATTTCGTACATGACTACATATGCTATTATGTACAAAATCAGAGCAAAGATTGGTGCCCCCATAATTTAGGTATGGTTTGCAAATGCTATGATATCAAATTCAAATAATTGAATGGACTTCATGTTGAATCCGATTTTTTTAAACCACCTTAAGTTGAATTCAAATGTATGCTAGTTCATAGGTAGTAGCTATTTATAATGTCCATTGTGTAACTTTTGTATGCATAATGTGCTTTACACACACAACATGAACTATACTCACGTTTATATTCGATTGCTAAAGCGATGCATTGTCTGGAGTTCAAAAATACTAACTATGTGGATCAATTGTGTCGAATAATAACATAGACATGCCCAAATTCAATAGAATCTAGATGTCTGATGGATCAATGACCGCTCCTTACGCGAATTGCAAATATCATGATCCCATCCTAATATTTGGATACAATTTATATCTTTAATCAATGTGTAGAGCAGTCTTTTACGTGTAGTTTCACTCTCCATCGGTGGTCTCTCACACATGCTCACACACTCTCTCCCGAGATCTCTTTCTCGCAGACATGCTCTAGATATAACCCTCCCTCCCTCTCGTAACCATTTACAACTGTTTTCACTAACCTTTATCACAAGCACTCTTCCTCTCGCAAACATACACACGCACAATCCTCATCGACCCTTTCTATATACATGGACCTGCCTACGTGTCTCATGTACGCACATTATCTTTACGCCTATCTCTCACGCATTGTCTCACACCTCTCTTCCTAATCGATGAGTATGATTCTACCAGAGCATTCTGTAGGATGCCCGTTAAAGTTAGGTTGGATGAATAGTAATATCAGAGATAAAGGGGTTACCTTAGTTCGAGAACCTAGGGTTACAAATCCTAGCCGGCTTTGTCAGTGGACACAGAGTCCTTCACAATCCTGCTATCTTTGTCTTGTACGACTAGTCTTCCATGGGTCTTTCTAAATGCATCATGGGCCGACCAATGTGGCGCAGGACGGAACAGAACGAAGGGCCTCACCTCGACCCACTGGACCTCACGTGGTGACACACCCTCTGCCCCCACGTCTCATTATCTTCTCACACCCACACATACCAAAACAAACACCACACACAGAGAAAATTTCTCCTGGTGCCTCTATTCCCTCCCCCTTGCATATACACACTCAAGGGAATGGAATCTCTTGTCGTGACGTCATATTTGTCTCTCTCTCTCTAGACCACTCTCATATCTCGTTCTATCTCTCCCACGCCCCCTGTCGGCCCCTCTATCCGTGCCTCTCTCGAATACGTAATACACACACATACCTCTCTAGGCCCCGCCAAATGCATCAACTACACATTCACACATGTTACATCACGTACCCCATTGATCTAAAAAGCCCTCTCTTCACGTTTATTTCGCATACAACATTCCTTTAGAATAAAGTGTGGCCAAAAAAATTATTTTAGAGTTTCTACATATATACAACATTACAATGTTATATGGAGGAGTACGAACGCTAATTTGCATTGCATGGTGCCCACAATGATATTTATTCCACACTGTGAATTTGTATATTTTTATACTATATACAAAGTTAGTCATAATAAAGAGAAACGAAGAGCATCTCTCTCTCCATCGCATACCCCCCCTGTACGCCCCTTTCACGTATGCACACAAAACTATCTCCAGGTCCTCTAAAAGTAAGCCCCCAGAAAATTCATGCATGTTTCATCTTTCTCTCGCGATATATGCAATGATGATCATTGTATTTGAAGCGAAAGCACGATACGTACATTGGACTTTAGAATCCACTCATTACGGTCACCATTTATGTTTAGTGGTTATTATGCAGTCACGAGCTCACCGTACAACTCTGTATTTGCTCATGACATGACTAGTTGACCAGTTAAACGCTCCACGTGCCACCTCTAGTGTTGCATCACATTATCTCACTATCATCGTGCCCACCTGTCGACTTGTATCTACTCTACATCTACACTCTTATAAAATACATAAAATATACTCTTATAAAAAACAGAGTTGGTGATGATGGTGTGCCTACCATCCTGCAATATAGGCCGTCCGATTTATATCTGACGGATAGGAAAGAAACTATGGCAATTTTGCAAAAAGGTACCCACACACCTCTCCACATTTGCAAATAAGGCCTTCCCTCGTTCATCCTTTTCTCTCACAAGATAAACAAGTCATACAAATGCATCTTGATGTTACATGCAACGCACGGGCATCTTGCTAGTAAGAATGAAAACAAACGACAAAAAAATATTTGGACGGTGGTTCGAAGTCATGACCGCGGGCACAGCGGACAAGGTGGCCTTGTATTGGTATGCTGAGCCGTCCGTTTTAACACACAGGAGCTGGTGTGGTGATTATACACACACGCACGCATGCACATGAACTGCATCCACGTAACACTCACACAAACACATGCACCCACGCACGCACGCAACACTCACACATACACACGCAGCCGCGCACGCAAGCACGCAACACTCACACACACACACACACACACACACACACACGCACGCATGCATGCACACACCAGTACACCACACGACCAACACACACACTCACGCTCAAGTGCTCAACCTACACGTGCATGCGCACACATCAGGCCCTGACAGACACATACACAACCAGGTGATTCCGGTGCACGGGTTGGAGCCTTGTCACGCCTGTGTAAATTTGTGTTTATCCGACCTTTTGCCTATGCGAACTGACATGTGGGACCCACAATGAACGTGGTCAATTTAGCTAGTCAACATGGCGCCATGCAGACTATTTGGCCGGGTAACAGAGTGCAATCCGATGCTGAGCTGTGAGCAAATGACCATATAATCACCGCAAAACGTATATAGTGACCGTAATCAGCTTATTCTGAAGTTCGGTGACTGTATTACGCTTTTCTCTCTGTAGGCCCTCCAAAACTACATCTCTACACGTTCTCGCATGTTACATCTAACAACTATGCAATACAACACTACTACTACACTCTAACACAATAAATCATATGTGTTTTTAGTTTTACTAGATATCATATTGTTACTTATAATTATTTAGTTTGCATACATTAAAATTGCCTTTGAAATGTATGGCCATTATCATCTACCGCGTGGGGAAAATCCCGCCCTTTCCTATTTAATCGGGTTTCTATCGATGGATCGTGCGAAACAACAAAACTATAGTACTATACAGTACAGGTGACAGTTCACTGGGCCGTCGTGTCGTCTACTCCTCCGTCGTAAGAGTGGAGCGCTCGTTTTCATAAATCTTCTAGTCCCTTTCACCGACATGTGGGACATCAAGCTACCGGGTCCACATGCCATACCGGAATACAGTGCAGAGCAGCCAGGGTGAAGCACCCCAGTCATGGCGCCGGCGTAGTAATGAGCAATGAGGCGTCAAATCACAAAGCTGCACCTTTCCCGCAGTTAAGTTGGAGGGACGAAGCAACCATCATTTCACTCGTTGCTGAATCCGCTTCTCCCTCATCTTCTTCAACTTAACCACGTGTTGCTTCTACCATTGTTCTGCCTCATGTGGGACGCGAATCGGCTTGGTAAAGCACTGACACGTGGGACCGCATGTTAGCAAACCGCCAGGACAACGTCCTCCGAAAATAAGAAACCTCCCCCTCCATTCGCATGGCAAAATCACCTCCTTTTTACTAATCTCGATTCTATAATTTTTTAGATCAATATAATTGAGATTTGTATAGATAGCACACAGGAGAAAAACCAAGTGGTACGGTTAAGGGCATCCACAATGTGTAGCCAAATGTGAAAATAGCTTTTGGCATCGTGGGAACCATTGTGGATGGTGTTGCCAAAGCCAAAAAGATGGAACCGAAGCTCCCTGATTGATTGATTGAAGGAATAGAAAAATGCAATGTCTCTCCTCTTTCTCCCATGCTTGGACGCATGTAGTACAGTATAGAGCACAGAGTCTACTCCCTTGTCCCTTCTATCACAAATCACAAAGCAGTGAGGCCTCAAATCACAAAAGCATGGACGAAGCAACCATCATTTCACTCTTCGCTGACTCCGCTTCTCCATCATCTTCTTCGAGAAGCCATCTCACCGCATTAGTTATAGTAGTACTAGTAAAGGACTTCCTGGATGCAAATAAGGTGGTTGTCTCGGCTTGCAGGTGGCACTTGCGAACGACTTACCGTGGTCTCCCTCAATGGTGTTCTCCGTCAAACGCACTTCGCCAAACCACCAAAAAAATCGTCGACGTCACCACAATGGGGAAGGAAGTCAAATATAGTTACTACTCCCTCCTTCCATCTATATACGGCCTAATGCATATTTCAAGGCTGCCTTTGACTATTGATAAGATTAATAATACATGAGATATATAATGTGAAAATTATATCATTGGAAGCTTCTTTCACGTACGAATTTGATGGTATGCTTTGTGTAACTTGCATGTCATATATTATTGCTCCAAAACTTGGTCAAAGTTAGTCTCAAAAAACATATTAGGCCCTATATAGATGGAAGGAGGGAGTACCTCCATTTTTTTGTACACAAGGCCAGTATATCAAAATTACAATTTGCAAAGGGCCACTAACACTAATCGAGGAAAAATTGATGGGGTTAGCAACCAAGGACATTAATATCCCCTGCATGCATGTAGAAGTGAGAAGGTTGGTTTGCATGGCGCTGCATTAATCAAGCGATGAGGAGTGAGATGGTTAGCTCTTTGGTCTTTGGAGAAAAAAATACGCATTAATTGACACGTGAAACGAGGATTTGTATCGATTAAATCCCGTGAAGGAAAACCCATCCTTTCTTTTTTAACACTAGTACTCCTAGTTCGTACGTACTTATCCTGTTTGGGTCTAGGCCTTGCATTGCCAAACTTTGCCACACATTTTTTCCATGCTTGCCTAAAGTTTTCAAAATGATAAGGAGGTACACTTGCGCATGGCTATCGCGGTCGCACCGCACCCTCACACGGTCGCTCCTGCACACCGCGGTCGCACCGCACCCTCACACAGTCGCTCCTGCACGCCGCAAACCCAACCAAGGGAACGCACCCTCACTGACACGTGCTGTCGCATGGGAACACACCAAACCCAGCCATCCTATCGCTGACACATAATTTTCGTTCATAGAGTTTGTTTATCCAACCGCATGTTGGGGAGTATCCGTACGGCCCGTGTGGTGGTCTGTTGGGGAAGAAGAAGAGGTGAGGAAGAAGGAAAGAAGGGTTAGGAGACGTAGGATATTCATCCAACCGCCTGAAATGGTAGACTGACCCAAGTCAGGCGACTTGCATAACAAATATATGTTTTTACACAGCAAAAGATCCATAAAAACAACAACATAAAGAAAAACTATCACTGCTCGCGGAAAGAGACGACCTCGTCATATTTTGCTGCCGGCGCGAACCAGCCGTCACTGCCGACGTGTGTCTCCGCACCATGGTTGTCCTCGGCCTCCAGCTACTCATTCAAGCGGAGCGTGCGGGCGCTCTGCACGGACGAGAGCACAGCCCGGTTCAAGCCGAGGACGTCCGGTTCCGCCTGCAGGAGGGCCTCGATGGCAGCGGCATCCGCGAGCTCCGCGTTGAGTCGAGCCTCCGCCGCCCAGTTCAAGTCCAGGACGTCCGGTTCCGCCTGCAGGAGGGCGTCGATGAGAGCGGCATCCGCGTGCTCTGTGTCAAGTCGAGCCTCTGCGCCCGGTTCAAGTCCAGGACGTCCGGTTCCGCCTGCAGGAGGGCCTCGATGGCAGCGGCATCCGTGCGCTCCGCCTCAAGTTGAGCCTCCGCCGCCCGGTTCACATCCACGACATCCGGTTCCGCCTGCAGGAGAGCCTCGATGGCAGCGGCATGCGTGCGCTCTATGTCGAGTTGAGTCTCTGCCTCCCGGTCCTCCTTTAGTATCGCCATGTTGAACCGCTGGTCCGCCTGCACCATGGGGGACTCGGACACCGGCACGAAGTCGACGTCCATCGTCTCATACCCATCGGGGGCCTTTTGCACCGCGACCTCCGCCATGAACATTGGACCGGCTTCCTCCTCCTCGTAGCTTGGCTCCAGAGAACTCGGGGATTGGCCCGCTGTCGGTGTCAAAACCGGCGGATCTCAGGTAGGGGGTCCCGAATTGTGCGTCTAGGCCGGATGGTAACAGGAGGCAAGGGACATAATGTTTTACCCAGGTTCGGGCCCTCTTGATGGAGGTAAAACCCTACGTCCTGCTTGATTGATATTGATGATATGGGTAGTACAAGAGTAGATCTACCACGAGAACAGAGAGGCTAAACCCTAGAAGCTAGCCTATGGTATGATTGTATGTTGTGGTTGTTGTCCTACGGACTAAAACCCTTCGGTTTATATAGACACCAGAGAGGGTTAGGGTTACATAAGGTCGGTTACAAAGGAGGAAATATCCATATCCGTATTGCCTAGCTTGCCTTCCATGCCAAGTAGAGTCCCATCCGGACACGAGACGAAGTCTTCAATCTTGTACCTTCATAGTCTAACAGTCCAGCCAATGGAGATAGTCCAGCCATCCAGAGACCCCCTAATCCAGGACTCCCTCAGTAGCCCCTGAACCAGGCTTCAATGACGATGAGTCCGGCGCGCAGTATTGTCTTCGGCATTGCAAGACGGGTTCCTTCTCTGAATACATCACAGAAGAATTTGAATACGTGTCCGACCCTGCAAAATAAGTTCCACATTCCACCGTAGAGAGAATAATATTTTCGCAGATCTAATTTGCTGACTTGTCTTAACAGTATGACGTCATGCCATGGCCCGGTGATTATTTGAACCGTTCCTTTAACCAGCCCCGTACATAATGCGAGGCAGTTTTTCGACACGTCTTCTCAAAGCAGAGATCGTGTCCCCTTATTACGGGATTCTCATCAATACGGGCGTGGGTAACCCAACCGCGCCATCAATTGCGGCGCTTGGGGGATAAGCGAGTTTTACCAGGCAAGTGGGGACGCTTAGCTCCGTCCGCCCATATAAAGGGATAAGGATTCACCTTTCTATCCACGCCCTCTTCCTCCTTTGCTTATCCGTTTTCGCACACTCGAGCTCTAGCGCCCAAGTCATACTTCCCACCTCAACCTTCTCCAACCATGTCCAGATCGGGAGGCAGGTGGATGGTCACCTCCGTCACGGAGGGAGACATCAAGAAACTGAGGAGAGCCGGATACCTGCCCGATGACATCGCGCACCGGCTCCCAGATGAGGGGCAGCTCATCCCCACACCCAGGCCCCACGAGAGGGTAGTATTCCTCATCCATTTCCTCCGCGGACTGGGATTCCCTCTCCATCCATTCGTTCGGGGGCTCATGTTCTATTATGGCCTGGATTTCCATGACCTGGCCCTGAACTTCATCCTTAACATCTCGGCGTTTATCGTCATGTGCGAGGCCTTCCTCCGCATCAAGCCCCACTTCGGCTTATGGCTGAAGACCTTCAATGTCAAGCCGAAGGTGGTGGGCGGTCGCCAGGCGGAGTGCGGAGGCGCAATGGTGTGCAAGATGCCCAACGTAACATGGATCGAGGGCTCCTTTGTGGAAACCATAAAGGGGTGGCAATCGGGGTGGTTCTACATCACCGAGCCGCGCGACCCTGTATGGGCAGCGACCCCCGAGTTCCGATCTGGCATCCCCACGCGGCTCACCTCCTGGAAAGAGAAGGGCATGTCCTGGGGTAGTTCGGAAGAGCTGAACAGACTCCAAACATGTATTCAAAACATGGTGAACAAGAAGCTCAAGCTTGTCAACATAGTCCAAGTTATGCTCATCCACCGGATCCTCCCGTGCCAACAACGGGAGTTCAACTTGTGGGAGTTCGACCCGGCGCAGCACCGAACTCTGAACAGGCTCTTCGACACGACTCATGAAGATGCCTGGAGGGTGCTGTTCAAAAGTGTCGAGGTCCCCCCTCCTATTACCGAGGATCGCGGATTCAGCACGAAGCGCCAAGCCAGTGCGGTAAGTTGCTTTACCTTTCACATGATACTTATTTTTTTATAGATTGACTCTATGCGGGATCTAAACTCCCATACCTTTGACATGACTGGCAGAAGATGGCCGGACAGATCGACTGTCCGGATCCTTTGCCCGAAGGCCCCACAGACGCTCTTCGGGCGAACATGTTGACTCCGGCCCCTTATACAGTGCCGGAGAAGACCAAGAAGGCCATGGGAACCCGAAAGAGTTCCCGACGCCAGGCGTCGTCGGACTCATCGTCCGATGACTCTGCGGCGCACTCTTCCCCCGAAGACGAGGAAGAAGAAGAAGATGCTCCCCCACCGACTGGGGGAGACAGGAAAAGGAAGGCCGCCCCAACTGGGGGGGGGGGCGAAGGGTCCAAGAAGGGAAGGACTCTCTTTCCGGACAGCTCCACCACCACCGACGAAGGCGAAGACGAGTGGTTGCCCAGGGCCAAGCCCTCGAGGAGATCGTAAGTATTCAGATACCAGAGTAACCCATAGGATTCCTTTGTCGCACTGCTTTCCCTAACGCCGAACACAATTATGCAGGCTGCCATGAGCCAGTATCGATATATCGTCGGACGGCTCCTTGGGCTTGTCGGACATGGATAGCGATCCAGTCCCGACCGCCACCTCCCCTCATCCTGCCAACGACGCCGAGGTGTTGTCTCAAGAGGCACCGGATCAAGGGGAGACAGTCCCGGAGGCGCCTCAAGGCGACCTTCTGGACTCCGGGAGCCGAGGGGACGGGGCCCCTGAGAGCTCCGAGTTCGGCCCTCAGCCAAACACCGCGCCGGAACCTCCAGCGGTTCCAGGCTCGGGCAGGCGGCCTCCTTCTAAGAGGGGCAAGACGCCTGTGCCGGTGACCTCTGTCCATCCAGAGGCGCCGTACAATCTGCTAGAAGCGCTTTGCAGCACTTCCATCGATGAGGAGCACCGCACTATCATGAGTGCGGTGATCCAGAAGGTTCAGTCCGCCAAGAGCGAATTGACTGAAGCCTATGCCAGCCTTCTAACAGGCTTCGAGGTAAGTGTTTTAAAATATAGTAGAAATATTACCTTATAGACAGTAGCCCCTGATGCTATGTTCGGTGTTCACAAAGAAAAGCCGAACAGAGGATCAAATAATATCACAGGAGTCTAATATCACAGGCACCGCACTATCAGGAGTCTAATATAAGTGTGTCAATATGCATATGCAGGCTTCGCTGCTGGCGTCCGCCGCACTGACTGCGAATGTCGCCGTACTGAAGCAGGACCTCGAGGGGTCCAGGAAAGATCTCGTCCTTGCCAAGAGGCAGCTCGAGGAGAACATGGATAAGTAATACCCTGTCTATAGATATGTATATATAAAATAGGACGCAGTTGCAAAATGACAGGATCATCGTATGTTTGCCAGGGGCCACGACCGAGGTGGTGACCCTGAAGCAAGTGCTAACCAAGGACGAAGATAAAGTGGCCAAGGAGCACACTGAGCGAGAGAAACACGAGGCTCGGGTGGGCGAGGTGCAGCAAGAGCTCCAGGCTCTCATGGCGAAGCACGAGGCGTTGGAGCTTGACTCAAAGACGCAGGAGTCTGAGCTTGCCGCAGCCCTCGAGAGTGTAAGAAGTTCCAAGGCCGAAGCCCAAAAGGCCCTCCAAGAGATCGACGCGATGAAGAAGATAGCGGTGGGTAAGGCTTTCTATATGCAAAGCAAGAATGTAAAAGTAAATTACCGATTACTTACCCGGATCCGGAGCTCTTCAGGAGCATTCGCAGATTTACCCCGCAGTGTGTCCGATGCCGCACAATTTTACCAGGCCGAGGACGGAAGCTCGACGGAGAAGCTGTTCTGGTCTCAGTATGTTGAGGCCAGACATCCGGTGCCAATGAGTGACCAGCTGAAGTAGATGGTCGAGCTACATAAGGCGGCCGATCAGGCCATGAAGAGCTTTATAGTCCGGCTGTGGCCTGGCGACGCCCTTCCGAACAGCTTCTTCGGCCTGGTGAGGCGGCTTGTAGATGCCTGCCCGCGGCTGGAGGTCGTCAAGCGATCTGTCTACATTGAAGGTGCACGCCGGGCTTTCGCCCGTGTGAAATTGCAGTGGGTCAAGCTGGACGCCGTGAAGTTGATCAAGGAGGGGCCCCCGGAGGGCAAGGAGCACCACCACCCCAAAATGTATTACGAGGGTGTTCTGCCGGGTGCCCGTCTCATAGAGGACGAGTGTTCAAAATATGTAATATTTGAATGAGACTTGCTCGTTTTATCCTGTATGTATGAAAACTTGTTTCATATGCGCTATGCAACGCTTGTTGGAATTTAAAATATTACCTTCTGTTTGGCTGTTTATCCAATCTGAGAGATGGCTAGTCCTCGACTTCTGCCCCCATGCCACGAGTGTTGGGGTGTTCGGGATAAACCTAAGCACTCTTGTTCCCATGTTTGGGTCCTTCGAGGGAGGTGCTCAGCACAGCGAACAAGGCAACCAGACTAATAATGCTTTATCACTCTCACTTAGCCATAGAATTCTATAATTTTAAATTTTGGCGAAGCTCCTGGTATTCGGAAGGCCGAATTCGGGGCACGATACACGCCTTTAAGCCGGACAGGGCCGGCCCCTCGCTCTAAGAAGCATAAGTCTTTAGGGACTTGAAAACCTCACCGAAGAGCGACCAGTCTCTTGCCTTATCATGACAGTCAGTTTTAGCTTTCTCTACTGAGGTGCTGAATCCAGCAGAATCGGGGCACAATCGCAGTAGTTCTCCTAGCGCTACCTTAGCCGATAGAGCGGAACGTAAGGTACCAAAACATAGGAGTCGGGCAAACCCAACATTTGACCAAAGACATGATTCGGAGCTGATGCATATAATGCTATAAGTTCGGGGTGCCGCACTTGTGAAAGTGTTCGGACTTTTCACACCGCATTGTGGGGTACGTAAGCCCATGGTGTATTGGCCGTACCATAGTGTACTGTTGCAAGGCGTCATTAATGAACACATAGATATATATATATATATATAACAAGAATGCAATAATAGTCGTAATGTCATGCATTGTTTATTAAAAAAATTGCGTTAAAGCATAGTGATACAGATAGTGTGATAAGCAAAGAGTAGGACTATGTCCCTTCCAAGGGCAAGCTGAGGAATGATATTAAATTGAATATTTCACTCGTTACTGTAATCAACCTGGGAATTCCGTGGTATACCGTAGCTGTCTGCCTCCTTGGTTGCTGCATCATGTGTTCGGCAATAGTGCTGCCGAACAGTGTTTCCAGAGATTAATGTCCTGAAAGAAAAAAGAAAAATAACCAAACGGGAAGCCCCTAGTGCGGTTTAGGCCGCGTCTTGGGGCGTGCCGCAGTTGTGCCCCCCTCCCCACCTGTGCCCATGGTATTTTTTAATGCGTAATTATGTACGCGTGGCACGAGTTTCACCGCTGGGCTGGGATTGGGGTGGCCGCTGTATTGCTACACGAGCTCAGATCGTACCAGGCGGTCTATTTGATGATTGCCCCAAGCGCGCTTGAAAGTGTCTAGGCTGTGAAGCGCCGAACTGGTTGATTGCCTTGAGAGGCTGCTTTGCGTTTCTGCTACGAGGGTTGTGGTATGCTCCTCTGTTCGGAGAGAGCGCTCTATGTTTCTATTGACTGTAATAACTCCGCGAGGTGCTGGCATCTTGAGCTTGAGGTATGCATAATGTGGTACCGCATTGAATCTAGAAAATGTGGTTCGCCCGAGCAGCGCATGATAACCACTATGGAACGGGACTATATCGAAGATTAACTCTTCGCTTCGGAGGTTATCCGGGGATCCAAAGACCACTTCCAGTGTAATTGAGCCTCTGCAATGGGCCTCTACACCTTGAATGACGCCCTTAAAGTTCGTTTTTGTGGGTTTGATCCTTGAGGGGTCTATACCCATTTTGCGCACTGTGTCTTGATAAAGCAGGTTCAGGCTGCTGCTGCCATCCATAAGGACTCGAGTGATGTGAAATCCGTCAATGATTGGGTCTAGGACCAGTGCAGCGAATCCGCCATGACGGATACTAGTGGGGTGGTCCCTGCGATCGAAGGTGATCGGGCAGGAGGACCAAGGGTTCAACTTTGGGGCGACTCGCTCCAACGCATATACGTCCCTGAGCGCATGCTTCCGCTCCCTCTTGGGGATGTGGGTTGCGTATATCATGTTCACCGTCCGCACTTGCGGGGGAAACCTCTTCTGTCCTCCAGTGTGCAGCTGCCGGGGCTCCTCCTCGTCATCGCTATGCGGCCCCTTGTCCTTGTTTTCGGCAATTAACTTGCCGGCCTGCTTGAACACCCAATAATCCCTATTGGTGTGATTGGCTGGCTTGTCCAGGGTGCCGTGTATTTGACATGAGCGATCGAGTATACGGTCCAAGCTGGACGGACCCGGCGTACTTTGTTTGAATGGCTTTTTCCGCTGACCGGGTTTAGAGCCTTTGAATCCGGCATTGACTACCGTATCCTTAGTATTTTCGCTATTAATGCAGCGCTTATGTTTGTTGCGACGTGACCTACTATTGCCATCCTTGGTATCTGAGGTACCATGGTTCTTTGATATGTTATTACTGCGAGCCAGCCAGCTGTCTTCTCCCGCACAAAAGCGGGTCATGAGCATCGTGAGAGCTGCCATAGATTTCGGCTTTTCCTGACAAAGGTGTCGGGCTAGCCACTCGTCTCGGATGTTGAGTTTGAAAGCCGCTAAGGCCTCCGCGTCTAGACAGTCAACGATTTGATTTTTCTTTGTAAGGAACCGAGTCTAGAATTGCCTGGCCAACTCTTCTGGCTGCTGAATTATGTGGCTCAAGTCATCGGCGTCTGGTGGTCGCACATAAGTACCCTGAAAGTTGTCGAGGAATGTGGCTTCCAGATCTTCCCAATAGCTAATGGAGTCCGCTGGCAAGCTGTTAAGCCAATGCCGCGCTAGTCCTCCGAGCTTTAGTGGGAGGTATTTCATGGCATGTAAGTCATCACCGCGGGCCATGTGGATGTGGAGGAGGAAATCCTCAATCCATACTGCGGGATCTGTTGTGCCATTGTATGATTCAATATTTACAGGTTTGAAACCTTCTGGGAATTGATGTTCCATTACTTCGTCTGTGAAACATAAGGGGTGTGCGGCGCCTCTGTATTGGGCTATATTGCGACACAGCTCGTATGGGTCTTGCCCGCTGTGTTCGGCTCGGCCGGATTTGCTTTTACCGTATCCGGCGTGATGTTTATCGTCTCGCAGAGTGGTGCGTCGTCGTGATCCGTATATCGATCTTGCATGCTTTGCTTTGTCCTCCGATATGTCTCGCAGGTCTGGCGTATCTCCCCATGCCTTTTTATTTGGATGGCGTCAGGGTGGAGGCTGAGCTTTTGGCTGGAATGCCTCCCTATCGCGGCCACGAGGTGGCCGATCAACCGTATCATAAGCTTCTTCCTCCAGTCGGGATAGTAACCTGCACTTTGGGTAATTCTTAGAGGGGCACTCGAGTTTATATTCCTCGGCCGCGAGGACTTCAGTCCATCTGTCAGCTAGCAGATCTTGATCAGCTTGAAGCTGCTGCTGCTTTTTCTTCAGGCTATTTGCCGTGGCCGTAAGCCCGCGCTTGAAGCGCTCTTGTTCGACGAGATCCTCTGGTACGGCGAATTCACCGTCGTCGAGGCTTGCCTCGTCTTCGGAGGGGGGCATGTGATTGTCATCCTCCTCCTCTCCGTCTGCCACTCTCTCCGGAGAGCTAGCTCCTCCATCCTCCTGCTCTAAATCATGCTGGAGGGGATTGCTGTTGTCTTCGGCACTATCCAGAGTGTTATTATCTCCTGTGCCGGTATCACCACTTTTGCTTTGACGGGACTTAGAGCGGCACCGCTGACATCGGCGCTTGGGTTGTTTCTTGGAGGGGTCATCCTCTGCTATCTCGTCACCATTGCCTTCTTTGGGTGTATCCACCATGTATATGTCATATGACGAGGTGGCTTTCCAGTGCCCTATAGGCGCTGGTTCATGTTCGTCTCCTACATCGTCGTCCATACTGTCGATGTCTTCGGAGTCAAAGTCGAGCATGTCGGTTAAATCATCGACACTGGCTACGAAGTGGGTGGTGGGTGGGTGTCGAATTTCTTCGTCGTCCGCATCCCAATCCTGTTGGCCATAATCCGGCCAGGGCTCTCCTGACAAAGAGAGAGACCTTAGTGAATTCAGAATGTCGCCGAAGGGCGGGTGCTGAAAGATATCCGCGGTGGTGAATTCCATGATCGGCGCCCAATCGGATTCGATTGGCAGGGGCGTGGATGGTTCGGAGTCCGGAAAAGAGTCCGGCACCTTGGAGTCACGGGCTGCGCAGAGGGTTAGGCTGGTGTTCGGCTCGATTGGTGTAGTGGGCTCTGGGATAAGGGTCGGAGCTGATGCGGGCGCGGCCTCTGGGGTACTGTTCGGTGGCAGAGCTAGGTCATACCCATCATGACAGTGCGGCGCGCCCGGCTGTGGCTCGAATCCGTCGAAGATCAAGTCTCCGCGGATGTCAGCTGTGTAGTTCAAACTTCCAAACCTGACCTCATCGCCAGGGGCGTAGCTTTCAATCTGCTCCAGATGGCCAAGCGAATTAGCCCGCGGTGCAAAGTCGCCGAATACGAAGATCTGTCCGGTGAGAAAAGTCTCACCCTGGGCTGCATCGCTATCGATGATAGTAGGAGCCATCAAGCCTAACAGCGACGACACAGAGGAACTCTCAATGAAAGCACCAATGTCGGTGTCAAAACCGGCGAATCTCGGGTAGGGGGTCCCGAACTGTGCGTCTAGGCCAGATGGTAACAGGAGGCAGGGGACACAATGTTTTACCCAGGTTCGGGCCCTCTTGATGGAGGTAAAACCCTACGTCCTGCTTGATTGATATTGATGATATGAGTAGTACAAGAGTAGATCTACCACGAGATCATAGAGTCTAAACCCTAGAAGCTAGCCTATGGTATGATTGT
Organism: Triticum dicoccoides; assembly: GCF_002162155.2. NCBI lineage: Eukaryota > Viridiplantae > Streptophyta > Magnoliopsida > Poales > Poaceae > Triticum > Triticum dicoccoides. The sequence goes on along the minus strand of NC_041392.1, from coordinate 594,207,680 downwards.
ATGTTGTGGTTGTTGTCCTACGGACTAAAACCCTTCGGTTTATATAGATACCGGAGAGGGTTAGGGTTACATAAGGTCAGTTACAAAGGAGGAGATATCCATATCCGTATTGCCTAGCTTGTCTTCCACGCCAAGTAGAGTCCCATCCGGACACGAGACGAAATCTTCAATCTTGTATCTTCATAGTCTAATAGTCCGGCCAATGGAGATAGTCCGGCCGTCCGGAGACCCCCTAATCCAGGACTCCCTCACCCGCCGCAAAGTGAGCTTGGGAACGGAGGTCTGTGGCACCGACCGCCGCCACAATTTCTGCGTGGTGCTCCGGCGTCAGCATCTTGTAGTAAGTGATCTTGCGGCGCACCATGGCTTTCCGGCGAACTAGGGGACGCTTGATGCGGGCTAGGGGATCGAAAGGTGGGGGAATGGGCTGGAGATTTGGTGTGCTTTTAGGGCAGTGGCTGGCATAGGCCGAGCAGCGAAGGTTCTGGTGTGAATAGTGGTTCCAGTGACGACCGGTCAATCGGTTTTGACTGTACATCGCTCTTGTTGCGTTAGCATTGCAGCCCGGCACGCTGGACCCTCCACGTCGCTCACCGAATGGAACACGCTTCGTCTTACATTTTCGCTCGCTTGTGGGACCGCAGTTGAGAGCAAACCGACGTCCCTCCCCCTCCCCCACCCGCGTCATTTATTATACCACCACTCCCTCCGTTTTATGCGGAGTAAATAAAAACAGAGGGAGTATACTACGGATGAGGATCCCCTGACGTGGCCGAACCCATTAAGTAATTGACATGCGGGGCCTAGCAAGCATGGGGTCCGCCAGTAAGTGACCAAAAGGGAGGGTAAGGCAGGGATACCTACGTCATAGGATCCACTTCCACTATACTACTTTCACCAAATGTTAGAGTAATAATATATGACATGCAACGTACACAAATGTTAGAGTAATAATACTCCTATATGACATGCAACTTACACAAAGCATAGAGGGTCTAATGCATTTTTCGAGGCTAACTTTGACCAATTGTTAGAGTAATAATATATGACATGCAACTTACACAAAGCATAAGGTCAAATTCGTATGTGAAAGGAGTTTCCAATGATATATTTTCACATTATACATCTCATGTACTATTAATCTTGTCAATAGTCAAATTGGAAACCATCTCAAGTACAAATCTAGGAGTACGTACGAATCTAACAATATTGATTGGCGTTGTTGAATGTTGATACCTTTTTGATCAAAGTAGATATACTTTGAGTACACATAAAACTTATATGTAAACTAGAAAGGATAGGAGGGAGTATATTGTACGTTCAAAAACGAAACGAACATTGAATAACCTTTATATATGATTTGCGGATGCTATGATCACCGGTTGAAAATTTTGAATCCGCCTTAGGTATCACGTGCCCCCACTCGTTCCCTCTCGATTTCATCTCGGGGTCCGGAGATCTATTGAAAGAGGACTAGGGTGGGTACATGCGAATGATACTCGGCGGAATGTTCAAATGAGGCATGCGGGAGGATGGACTCGACTGGAGGGCGACATGATCGATGGAGAAGAGGGTTGGAGAGGAATGAGAAATAAGCAAACGCCACATGATTATACTTGAACGGCTCAAATAAACAATAAGTTGTCTCGCTTGGCCTACATAGTGAAAGGCCTAATGCGCAACGCGGAGCACTGATGCTCGAATATGGCCGGGAAAACAGGGAAACAGACATGTGGGGCACACCCGTCGGGACGACGTAGCGCAGACTAGTCCAATGGAGGAGCTGGCCCACGACCTCCTCGCCAGCGACAACCGTTCATGTGGGTCGTTGGGGCCAACAACGGGGCGCAGCTCCAGCACCGCCTCTGGACACGGCGACCGCGGTGAGCGACACGCTCATATCGTCACTAGACACGGTCGGTTTCAGTTTGCCGAGGGTGGCGTTAGTGCTGTGGCACGACCAACGGTATGTTTGGTTTGTTCCCAAGGTTGCCCCATCAAAGCATTGGGTAGCCAAAATTTTGGTTGAGGTATTGGTTGCCCATGATTTGGCCGACATTGGCAAGAAAAATGAACTTGAGTTGGCTAGAGTTCATTGGCATGCCAAAGAAATGGCAACCGTCCAAACAAAGACCAATCTTTGGGTCATGACCAAAATTTTGGTTGAGGTATTGGTTGCCCATGATTTGGCCGATATTGGCAAGAAAAATGAACTAGAGTTGGCTAGAGTTCATTGGCATGCCAAAAAATGGCAACCATCCAAACAAAGATCAATCTTTTGGTCATGACCAAAATTTTGGCAAGGTGCACTTTGGCCACAATCCAAACACACCCAAACACCCGGCTCGTCGAGGATGCACGGGGCGCCGCGACACATCCGGGGAGTGGTGTAGCGTGGCCAACTGCATCCTCTGGACCTGAGACCATGCCGGGTCGTCTTGCTTTTCCAATGACATGCGGGGATCGCATGTCAGCAAAGGGCATCTCCAACGTTGCCACGACCACAACTGACTACCCTGGCACACCAAAACCCTCGTCCCTCGCGCCGTCGCGTGGTGCATTCCCAGCCGGCGGCAGCTGCCCGCATTCATGCTGTTCGTTCGTATGTCATCATTAAGAGGCTCGGTGCCCGCAGAACCAACTCCGATGACTTAATGACGCACTCGGACGCCTGGCCTCACCGAAATGCGCTACTTAAAGTGGCAACGCCCAGCTAACCTCCACACCATAGCGCATCATCCTCCTACCTGGAACCACATCCACCATGACCGCAAGAGCGAACGCTCTATGGGAGAGCTTGTCTTCGGGGATGGAGCTCGAAGTCGCCGCCCTCGCTCAAGTCGCCGCACAAGCGGTGGCCACGCTGGCGGCCGACGACAGGAGCACCATCAGCCACGCGTCCTACTTCCCGCCGTCCAACATCCGGCAGCGCTGAGGTCGGGGACTCCTCCGAGGATGAGTAGGGCATGGGAGGCGGCAGGGCATGGTGTGCCAAATGGCCGGTCCGCCTTCCGTGTTCTACTTTTCCTTGCCGGAGACCGCACCTTCACTTCACGGGTCTTGAACCCCGCCCCCATACATGGAGATCACAGATGGAGGATGTCGGTCGCCGCCGTAGAATTGGTTTAGGGTCGGGTTTATTTTATTTTTTGTCCTATAAAAGTTCAAAATGTAATGAAAATCTGCCATGTTTGCATTAATCTCGGCCGGTGTATATGAACTTTCACAATAATATACATATTGTAGGAGTACTAGCAAGATGCTCGTGCGTTGCACGGAAGATCAAGATTTTGTGGGAGAAAAGGATGAACGAGGGAAAGCCTTATCTGCAAATGTGGAGAGGAGTGTGGGTAAATTGTCATAGTTTCCTTCCTATCCGTTACATATAGATCGGCCGGCCTATATTGTAGGATCGGACACATCTTTCTACATCTACGGGAACCTACGAAAGGGTTAACGTAAATTGCCTCTCTCTCTCTCCTCCCCTGATTTTCATGGTTGTTGGCCCCTCCCTCCCCCAATCTACAATCAACAGCTCACACATTTCACATTGCATTAATTACGTAACTGGGATTACATAGGTGTAGCATTATTCGTCCTAAAAAACCCAACTAAGCCAACCTCCCAGCATATCGCGGGGGAAAAGACCCGGCCGCGCCGTTTTAGTCGGGATTACCGGATTACTAGTAGTAGTATCGACGGATCGCACGAAGCAACATATTTTTTAGGGGGCGAAGCACCTAGTTTAAAAGGAAAAAAACGCGGTACACACACAACACTCCTGTCGCGGTCGCATTGCACCCCACACACGTTCGGTCCTACACACGGCTCACGCAAACGGAATGCGCTTCGGCTTGCCTCCTCATTGACATGTGGGACTGCACTTGGAGAAACCGACCATGCGCCAAACTCCCCCCGCCCACCGCGCGAAAATCCTCCCCCCCCCACACCCAAAAATTCCCCCAAATCCGATTCAACCACCCTTCGGCCAACTAGCCAATAATATTCCCCAAACCACCCTCCGCCAAAGACACCCTCCCCGCCGCGCCAATATGTCGGCGCCGCGGTTCGGCGATCCTCTCGCTCCCACAGTACACTCTCGTAGACTGCCGTCCTCTAGCCGCGCCACCACCTCTGGCTACGTTCTTGTGGAGGCGCACGGCGGTCAGCGCCGCCACCGCTGGCAACGTTCGTGTGGAGACGCACGACGGTCAGCTTCTCCCACGGTACGCACATTCTAGACTGAGGCCCCGTTCATGTCGGTGTAGGACTGATTGTTAGCTGATAGACGCTATTAATCTCACTGTTTGCCGAAGTAGTTTACTGTCAATATGCTCTGCTTAAGAAGCTCCCTTGCCCTGTTCTGCACTCAATCTGCTTAGCTGAGATGGCATGCCAAGGCCGATTAGTTGCTAAAATATCCTGCCATATATTTATTGTGACGATTTATTGTGACGTAGATTGCCATGGTCTACTAGCCAATCTGTTAGCTGAAATAGCTCTACACCATTTTATACTCGATCTTTGTTGCTGCGATGGCCTTCGATAGTTTGATGGCTATGTGCTCGGCCTCATTGACTGCTGAAACAGCCTGCCATAATTTGGCACTCAAATCTGTTTGCTGAATTAGCTTTACATATATTTCGTTACTTAGATCTGCTTGTCCAAATATCTTGCCATAGCTTTAGACATCGACCTAGGTATTTTTTTCTGGACATCATAAAAAAGCATATATGTTTTTCCTGTAATATCTAGTAGAGGAACTAATTTATATGTCTAACAGATGGACATGACTTGGATAACTTCTGCTCGAAGATTCTCCGCTGCATATGTCGAGGGGGTTGAAAACTTCATGAACTTTATCAGAGCTGAGTACGGTGGTCCGAAATCAGATGTGCTCTGCCGGTGTAGCAGTTGTATGAATTCAGTTACAAGAACCCAATCAACTGTGCAAAGTCATCTACACTTGTATGGGATGTCGGTCATATATACTAGGTGGGTTCATCATGGTGAAGCTATGAACGTCAATGTTATTGACTACGTGGAAGCAGCAGATCACCATCTTGATCTGCCTGATGCTCAGGTGGAAGAGGAGGAGGAAGTGGTGGTGGCGGAGCCAGTGAGTTTGACCAACATTGAAACAATGCTACGAAATGCTTGTGCATTCCGTGAACTTTCACCTGCAGAAGAAAAATGGTGGGCCCGCATGTTGGAACAATGCAACGTTGCTGTCACCCCAGGAAATAAGCTATTAGTATTCTCAGCTATGGTCACCTTTCTTCAGGTGAAGACATCTGAGCGGATGACCAACAAATCATTCGATGCGATGTTGGCTGCTTTCCGCGAATCTTTCCCAGATGCGTCTGAGCTGCCACACACCTATAGTAAAATGAAGAATTTCCTTCGTGCAGTTGGAATTGGATATGATATGATCCATGTTTGTAAGAATTATTGTGTTCTGTTCCGGAAGGATTATGCCAACTTAGTGAATGCCCGAAATGCAAATCATCAGGATGGAAAGATGGCGATGCTGTGAAGAGGATTCCTCATAATGTTCCGAGACATTTTCCAATTACCCCAAGATTACAGAGGTTGTTTCATGATGCTGAAACAAGAGAGGATGTACTGTGGCATTCTAGGAACCAGGAGTACAGAGATAAGAATGTAATGAGCCATCCATCTCATGGTACTGAGTGGAAAAGATTCAATGATAAACACAAAGAGTTCGCTGCTGACCCGAGAAACATTAGACTTGGCTTAGCTTCAGATGGATTTAACCCATTTGGCCACCAGAGCGCCACATATAGCATGTGGCCAGTGCTAGTTATCCCTTACAACATGCCTCTAAATGTCTACACCGAAGAATCAAACTACATGATGGCCTTGCTCATCCCAGGTCCAAAAAGTCCTAGAAAGGATTTTGATTTGTTCATGGAGCCTCTTGTGGAGGAACTTCAACAGCTATGGAAGGGTGTTCTCACTCGAGACCTATATAGAAGCCCACCAGCTGATTTCTTTCTGCGTGCTATTATAATTTGGTGCATCTATGATTATCCGGCTTTGGACACTATGTCAGGGCGAACGACACATGGTTACAATGCATGTGTTCACTGCGACAGGAATCTGTTGTCATACGCAATACTTAGCAAGATCTGTTACGTTGGACACCGCCATTTCCATGCCAAGGACAAGCCGCATCCTAGAAAATACCAAAGGCATGTGTTCAATGGAAAGCATGAAAACCGTGATGCGCCAAAGAGGCTCACCGCCGATGAGTTGCATGTGGAATTAGAGAAGGTCAGGCATATTACACCAGGAAACCATCCTGGTAATGGTAGCGGGAAAAGGAAGCGTGGTAGGGTAGAAGAGAGATTATTGTTTACTCGCAGGTCCACTTTGTGGGACTTGGAGTATTGGAAAGATTTGGATCTAAGGCATAATCTTGATGTGATGCACATCGAGAAAAATATATGTGACAGCATTATCGGCACACTTCTTAATATTGAAGGCAAGATGAAAGATACCTTAAAATCTAGGATTGATTTGACACACCTGGGTATCAGAAAGGATTTGCAAGTGCAAGATGAAGGTAAACCACGGGATATGGCACCAGCTGTGTACGTCTTGGACAAGGTAAAAAGAAAAGAATTCTGCGAGGTCCTGTCACATGTGAGATTCCCACATGGATTTGCTTCCATCCCTGAAAGGAGAGTCAGTGTAGATGGAAAAAATGTACAAGGGTTGAAAACTCATGACTACCACGTCCTACTTCAAAGGGTTTTACTGTTATCCTTAGAGGATTGGGCCGCCCTAACTTATACAGAGCAGTTGTAGAGTTGGGACAATTCTTCAGGGAACTCTGCAGTAGGAATATCAGGATAGATGCTTTGGAGCATCTTAGAGACAAGATACCAACTATCCTATGCGACCTTGAGAAGATATATCCTCTAGCCTTCTTTGATGTGATGGTGCATTTGGCTGTTCATCTACCTGATGAGGCACCACTTAGAGGTCCAGTACAGTATGGCTGGATGTACCCTATTGAAAGGCGGCTAGGCACTTTCAAGGGCTATGTTAGGAACAGAGCTAGACCCGAGGGTTCCATTGCAGAGGCCTACATTGCTACAGAAGCATTGACATTCTGCTCAAAATACATTGAAACAGCTGATCATCTTAGCAAAGAGGTGGGTGAAGAAAATCCCGGGCTTAATGTTTTCGATTATTCTGTTCGAGTTCCACGGAAGAGTCGACAAGAGGACAAACCTAAAGATTTGGACAAAATGGTTTGGTATGTGTTGAATAACTGTCCTGAGATACTACCTTATATCAAGTAAGGGCAGTACTGCAGCTTATACATCGTAATCTACTAAACTTGCAGCACATTCTTATATATTTAGATGTTTGATGCGATCACTATGTTGTGCAGCATCTACAAAGAGGAGTTACTGCAACAAAATCCAAGAAACATTGACAAACTGGTTATGGCAGGATTTGCGAAATGGTTCAAGAACCATGTAAGCTTTTGAAGTGCACTGTTAGTTTTTTTAATATATTAAGTACATAAGATGATCAGCTTGTATATTTTCTAACCATAGGTTAGGAAGATGCGGGAGGATGGGCAGGCAGCTAATGATGCCCTTTACTCACTAGCAATGGGTCCTGATACTCGGGTAAGACATTATGAATCTTGCGTTGTTGGAGATGTGCGCTACAACACCCTTGCACGATACGAACGCAGGAAGACACAAAACAGTGCCATCATGAGCACGGATACGTATTAAAAAGAGACAACTGAAATGTATGCTAACATAACAGACATTATTCAGTTGCAGTATATCTCCAGTTTCGAGGATCATCGGTGTGTGGTTCTATTGTGCTGTCGTTGGTATAACTTTTTTTCCAGGATCGCAAAACCCAGAGCTGATGATTATTTCAAATTCATCAATGTCAAGGCGGCGTACCAGACCAACGAGCCTTTTATTTTGGCAAATCAAGCAACACAGATATTTTTCTTGCAAGACACATTTGCACGTAGCGATGACTGGAGAGTATTGCAAAGGTTTGAGCAGAGGAATTTGTTTAATGAAGTTGCACAATAAGATGATGCTTACACTGCTCCTGATGTACAAGATAACACAGATGTTCCTAATATCTTTGAGAACCATCACGTCAATGATGCTGGCGAAAAGATTGCCTGTCGTGCTATGGACATACAAGAGTTGATCAAGAAGAAGCCAATGTTTGAGAACGAAGAAGAAGATGACACCATGGGGAATTACGATTTAGACTGATACACATGGCGAAGATGTTGACGCTGCTGCTGTGGATCATGATTACATTGCTTTTGTCGTATTTGCCTGTCAGAAGACGTTTTTTATCTACTATGTGAAATTGTGTTTTCTATGACAACTGAAACCTGATGAACTTGTTGTTTAGTATTTTGCTGTGAGAACATCACTTGTTATGTATGCTGATTTGTGTTTGGTGATTGTATGACAACTAAAACATGATGACATTGTTGTTTAGTTGTACTCATATTTGGCTGTGAAACTTGAATTTGACGACATAGTTTGCTGTTGGACTGCAATTTGCTTGATGTCTTCGAATGAGAACAAAGCTGACCCGACAGGGCCTCTGCTATTTATTTATTTGTATGAGCAAAAGGGGATACCCCCTGATTTCCGTTAATGGAAATCACTAGATGTTCACAACACTACGCCCAGCCTGCTACACAGGTTTCATTCATTACTAGTTTCAGCAAAGTGCTCATGTCGTAGCCACTGAATACAAAGTGCTACATACACTGCAAATAAAGAGACAATCATCCGACAGAGCACATCGATTTTGCCCATTATCTTCACAAGCTCTTTCATCTCCTCATTGCTATCAAGGCCATTCAGCAGCTGTTGCTTGGCCATGATCAGAGGAACTGCATCTTTAAGCTTCTGCTCTGCATCTTCCTGTTCTGCCGTTCCTTTAGTTACTTGTCCAACACCCCAACCTGCTGGTATTGGGATTCCTCGGCTAACAAAATAATCAGCATAGTTGCATTCCCCCACATCAGCAACTTCCCAGAAATAAAAATCACACGAATCTTCCCTTTTCTGCACGAATCAAATTGGTAGATCATCAACCAAACTATTAAAAAATCAGCAACTGAAAGCAGCAGAACAACACTTAAACATATTATTACCCCATGGTTCGAGCATTTGTAGAAGACTCGGCCAGGGTTGCAGACTGTGGTTGAGACGCGATGGATGACTCTGAGTGATTTGCAGCAGTGGCACCACACCAACGGCAGCGGGTTGCGATGAGCAATCGGCTGCGGTGCGCATGCCGGCGAGGTGTGATGAGACCCACAGTGATGGTACGGGTTGCGACTTAGCGCATATCTGGTTGTTGCCTGCTGAAGAGCAGTTGGATGAGCAGCCAGCGGACATGGTTGCTGCGGCCAGAGCTTCTGATGCTAGGCAGAGTAAGTAGAGAAGAGGAGAAGCGAATGTTGGATATGTCAGTTTCATTACTTGCAGAGTAGCATAGCACCATATATAGTCATAGTCTAGGTTTGGATTCGAACCAGCTACAGGAGGACGTCTTTCTTTTTTCTAAAACTCGGCAACGTCTCATTACTGGTACACTAGCTTGTTCTATACGCCTTCCCAAGTCTTTGATTTTCTTTCCCTTTTTTTGCGAGGAAGGAAGGAGGACAAAATTGAGAGTTCCTGGGACTCGAACCGAAGACCTCTCGGTTGAAAACCAAGGGTGCTAGTCACTTATGAGGCGAACGTTCCCTGTGAGGAGGACGGCAGACGAACGCACTTTCGTCGCAGTTTTCTTCCTCTATATAAAAAAGTATGCTACTTGGTGTCCTCTTAGTAAACAAAACGATTGTGCCAACCTTGACCGTTGGATTGACATTCAACGTCTGTCGCGGTTCTTCAGTCTCTTCTTCCTCGAGCCGCCAAAGCCAAACCAGCGCCAGCGGGACCGCCTGCTCCCGCCTCCCACGGCTGGCTATGATCTGCCCCGGCTCATGTTCGTTCCCGTCCGAGGCCTCACCATCGTCCTCCGCCTAGGTTCGCTCGCCGCGGCGCCGCCCTCCGGTGTTGTCAACATGGTCAACAACCGAGAGGAATAAGGAGATGGCTGTACATGGTGAGGATGACAGTAGGGACCCAGCAGCGCGCGCAGTAATTTTGTTTTTTCGGGACGGAGAAGGGTATCAACTAGGTTGTGCGGGACCCGTGGCCCGTCTAGCCCAGGCTTTTATTTCATATGTTTAGCACATGGCCAGCCCAGTTTGTTTTTTTCCTTTCTGAAAATTGCTAGCCAGCTATTTTGTTTTTTGCAGAATAACCAATGTAGGCCTACTTGCTTTTCTACACCCTGCTGGCTCGGAAATCTTTCAAGACGAGGAGGGATGCATTTTTCCCAGAAAATGGGCTATATGTAATAATAAATGGGCTATAAGTAATAATAAATGGGCTGTAAAAAATGAAAAAATACAACAAACAGACAATTAGTTCCAAAATACTGTTTTCTTTCGGATTTTGATATTTTAAATTTCATTGTTTTTGTGCGGGTAAAATTTCATTGAATTTAAATTAAGGTATATTTAGATTAAAAATTAATTTGAATATGGCTAGAAATTTTGGGCTGTATGCTGTTTGGGACAGATTTGGAGGCTGACTTGTGGGTCTACTAGGTTGACGTGTACTTTGGCTTTGTCAACTTAGTCCACAAACGATTCTAGCAGCAGTGACCGTTGGATGTTAATCCAATGGCCATGCCGCTTCTTCAATATATGATCTTCTTGCTCCAGCCGCCCAAACCAGCTCCGGTGGGACTGCCTGCTCCCACCTCCTGTGGCCGGCTGTGCTGCCGCACAGGCCGCACCGCCCCACCCTACTTCATTGCTGGCCAGGCCATTCCTCTACTCACCCACCTCCTGTTATTTTCCGGCGATGGCGGCCGGACCAATAAACCCTCGTACTCCCCACCGCGTGGGCAACCATTGCCGGGTCTTCCCCGGCTCCGTGTCGTTCCCTTCCTAGGCATCGCCGTTGTCCACCGTCATGGTGCTCTCGGCGCGGCCTGGTCAACTTGGTCAACGAATGACATCCATCGGCTATGGACTGTACGCACAAAATAATGATTCCTCCACCTGACAGCTGGGCCCCATCGGAAGGGCCTCTGTATTTCGTGAAAAAAACGTTCCCTCCGCTGACATGTCGGACCCACCAGCTATATCTTCGCACGCAAGGAAGTGCCTCCTTATTACGCACAAAAAAATGAATACCCCCCTTTTAGCTGGGACCCACCATAGTGGGAGGATGACTTGTGGGCCAACAAAGTTGAGGGGGACGGAGGGCTTTGTCAACATAGTCAATATGAACGATTCTAGCTCCAGTGACCGTACGATGTCCATCCAACGGCCGTAGTGCTTCTTCAACCTCTGGTCTTCTTGCTCCAGCCGCCCAAAGCAGCGCCAGTCGTGTCACATGCTCCTGCCTCCCATGGCCGGCTATGCTGCCGCCGAGGCCTCACCGCCCCCTACTATTCCCACCGCAGGCCAGGCCCTGCGGCGACGGTAGCCTCACACCGCAGCCGAACCAGTGAACCCGCGTACTCCTCTCCGCGCGGGCTTCCACTATCGCGTCTTCCCCGGCTCCGCGTCGTCCCCTTCCTAGGCCTCGTCGTCGTCCACCGCCGTGGTTCTCTCCGCGCGGCATGGTCAACATGGTCAAGGAACGACTTCCATCGGAAGAGTACTGTACGTAGAGAGGCTGACAACTGGGTCCATGGCGACAGCCCAGTTTTTTTGTGATTTGCCAAGTAAGTCGCTTTGTCAGGCCTGTTGGGCTACAAATCTTTCAAGACGAGGAGAGCTTTCATTCGGCTAGCCGAGAAAATGGCCCATCAGTAATGAGAAATGGGTTGTACAGTTATAAAACACATCAAACCAGCAATTAGTTTCAAATATATTTTTTTCATTTCAAGATTTTAAATTACATTAATTTTTATGCCTGGAGAATTTGTTGGATTTTATATTGATATACATTTATTTTTAAAATCAGTTTGAATGTGAGTCGAAATTTCGGGATTAAAAACAGTTCGGACCGCACCGAAATATGCAAAATTTCGTATAATTTTTTAACCGTGGCCACAATTTGGGCTGTAATGCTAACAAAAAGAATATGGGCTCCAAAAAAACCTTAAGAATTAGCAAATGGGCTGAAAATTATTATAAATAATGGAAGATGGGCTGTATGTTGTTTTCCACAGATTTGAGGCTTTCAAAAAGGTTGACGCACAAGCAGTGACTGTTGGATTTCCATCCAATGGCATCGTGCTTCTTCGATCTCTGCTCTTCCTGCTCCAGCCGCTCAAACAAGCGCCGGCGGGACTGCCTGCTCCCTCCTCCCCGTGGCCGGCTGTGCTGCCGTGCAGGCCTCACCACCCCACCGTACTCCCATTGCTGGCCTAGCCATCCCTCTACTCACCCACACCTGCTGTTATTCTCCGGCGACGGCAGACGAACCAGTAAACCCTCGTACAGTCGTACTCCCCTTCGCGTGGGAAACAACTACCGAGTCTTCCCTGCCTCCGTCTCGTTCCCTTCCTAGTCCTCGCCATCGTCCACCGCCCTGGTGCTCTCGGCGCGGCCTGGTCAACGTGGTCAACGACCGACATGCATCTGAAGTGGACTGTACGTGGAGAGGCCGACAACTGGGTCCATGGCCACACGCAAGGAAATGCCTCCTTATTACGCGCAAAATAATGATTCCTCCACCTGACATCAGGGACCAACCGAAAGGGTCTCTATATTTTGCAAAAAAATGTTACCATCGCTGACAGCTCTAACCCACCAGCTATATCTTCGCACGCAAGGAAGTGCCTCTTTATTACGCACAAAAAAATTGAATACTCCCCATGTTAGCTGGGACCCAGTATAGTGGCAGGCTGACTTGTGGGCCTACTAAGTTGACAGGGACGGAGGGCTTTGTCAACTTAGTCAATATGCACGATTCTAGCTCCAGTGACCGTACGATGTCCATCCAACGGTCGTAGTGCTTCTTCAACCTTTGGTCTTCTTGCTCCAGCCGCCCAAACCAGCGCCAGTCGGGCCTCGTGCTCCTGCCTCCCGTGGCCGGCTGCGATGCGGCGGAGGCCTCACCGCACCCTACTACTCCCACCACTGGCCAGGCCATCCCTCTACTCACCCACACCCCTTGTTACTCTGCAGCGACGGCAGCCTCACACCGCAGCGAACCAGTGCCCTCGTACTCCTCTACGCGTGGGCATCCACTGTCGCGTCTTCCCCAGCTCCGCGTCGTCCCCTTCCTAGGCCTCGCTGTCGTCCACCGCCCTGGTGCTGTCGGCGCGGTGTGGTCAACGTGGTCAAGGAATGGCTTCCATTGGACGTGGACTGTACATGGAGAGGCTGACAGTTGGGTCCACGGTTGCAGCAAGGAAGTGCCTCCTTATTACGTGCAAAATAATTATTCCTCCACCTGACAGCGGGGACCCATCGGATGGGCCACCGTATTTCGCCCCCTGACTGCTGGGACCCACCAGCTACATCTTCACAGGCAAGGAAGTGCCCGACACTCGGGACCCACCTGGTCGAAGCGTACGTAGCATTGTCATTCTGGTCACGAACTTGTGCGTACATACTGGTCGATGTAGAGGCGTGCACGTGTCATAGTAGAGGCGCGCATGTAGCATGTACACATACGTATAGCGCCAGGGTGCAAGAAAGAAAATACGTCCACGTATGTGTACATACGGGCGGGGTATCGAACGCCTACTCGCGCATACGTACGGCCAGGGCTCGTGTACATTGCTAGGTCGGAACGGAGAAACAGCGCCGTCGTCGTGTTCATGGGGAGGCAACGGAATGCATCGTGTTCATGGGGAGGCAACGGAATGTGTTGTGTTCATCGGGAGGGCTTGGACGGAACAGGCGATGGAAATGAGGCATGGCGTACCACAGAACGGAGGAAACAGCCTTGTGTTCGACCGGCCACGTTCGAAACGGGATCCTGTTCATCGGGAGGGGTCTGGCGTATCGCAAAATGGAGGAAACAGACCTCCTACGGTCGAAACGGGGGTCCTGTTGATCGGGATGGGTCTGGCGTACCGCAAAACGGAGGAAACGGACTTGTGTTGGAGCGCTACGGTCGAAACGGGGGTCCTGTTCATCGGGAGGGGTGTGGCTTACCACAAAACGGGACTCCACGGGATACTGTTCATCTCCACCGTTGACCTCCTCCAGCCTCCACGGGCTCCTGTTCATCTAGCCTCCACCGCGCGCTACTCCACCGGCTACTGTTCAACCACCCATCCACCATCAACTATTCATCCAGCCCGCCACACCACGGGGTCCTATTCAACCACCCCTCCACGGGCACCCCTCCACCGTCTATTGTTCATCCAGCC
>NC_041392.1:594170700-594192778 GCF_002162155.2 Triticum dicoccoides | reverse complement strand
GGGTCCTGTTCAACCACCCCTCCACCGTCTACTATTCATCCAACCCTCCACACCACGGGGTCCTGTTCATCCACCCCTCCACGGGCACCCCTCCACCGTCTACTGTTCATCCAGCCCTCCACCACACCACGGGGTCCTGTTCATCTAGAGGCAATGCCACCGCTCACTGTTCATCCAAACCCCCCGCAATGCTCACTGTTCATCCCATCGATCAGCTTCAGTTAGCATCAGTAGCGAAGGAATCGCTTGATCGGGTTCAGTTAACAGCCATCGATCGATTGCTCAGGTTCAGTAACGCGTAGCCTGCAGTGCAATCGCTCGGGTTCAGTTAGAGCCCAATGCCTCGCTCGGGTTCAGTTAGAGCCAACGCCTTGCACACACGCGCGTACGTGTACAAGAGAAACGTGCATCGCTCGGCCCCCGACCTCCCACCGTAACCGGGAACTCCCCAAAATTTTCCTCCCCCTCGCTTCTACCACGGTTTTTTCCGTCATGGACGGCCCAAAGAATGTCATGCAGCTGCGTCTCCGGCCCGCCCAGGACGAAAAGCCCATTTTCTGTCATGATTTTTTGTCATAGAAGTAGGAGCCCACCACATCTATGATGATACCGGGTTTTGTCACAGTTATCGTCATAGAAGTGTCATATGTATGACAGAAATTTTTTTCGTCCGGCCCAAAATGTCACGGATGTGTCTTTTTATTGTAGTGACCGGTATCACTACTATTGCTATGGCGGGACTTAGAGCGGCGTCGCTGACGTCGGCGCTTGGGTTCCTTCTTGGAGGGGTCATCCTCCACTGTCTTGTCGCCATTGCCTTCTTTGGGGGTGTCCACCATGTATATATCATATGATGAGGTGGCGGTCCAGCGCCCTGTGGGCGGTGGTTCCTGTTTGTCTCCTACATCGTCGTCCATACCATCGATGTCTTCGGAGTCGAACTCGAGCATGTCGGTTAAATCGTCGACAGTGGCTACTAAGTGGGTGGTGGGTGGGGAGAGAATTTCTTCATCGTCCGCATCCCATTCTAGCCGGACATAGTTCGGCCAAGGTTCTCCTGTCAAGGAGAGAGACCTTAGTGAATTTAGCACATCACCAAAAGGCGAGTGATGAAAGATATCCGCGGAGGTGAACTCCATGATCTGCGCCAATCGGATTCGATAAGCATGGACGCAGGCAGCTCAGAGTCCGTGGCCGGAGACGAATCCAGTGGTTTGGTAACACGGCGCTCGTAAGGGGTGAAGTCAGTATCCGGCTCCATAACCACTAAGAGTGTGGCCTGCATGGCGGGGTCTATCCACCCTTCCTCGGATGGCGCAAATTGCTCCGGATTGAAGGCCGGAGTAGTTGCAGGTGTGATCTCCCGAACAATCTCCGACGGCATAGATAAATCATGCTCGTCGTGATCGTGCGGCGCACCTGACATAGGCTCGAATCCGTCGAAGATCAAGTCTCCGCGGATGTCGGCAGTGTAGTTTAAGTTTTCGAATCTGACCTGATGGCCAGGGCATAGCTCTCGATTTGCTCCAGGTGGCCAAGCGAGTTGGCCCGCAATGCGAGGCCGCCGAATATGAAAATCTGTCCGGGGAGGAAAACCTCACCCTATACCGCATCGTTACCGATGATCGAAGGAGCCATCAAGCCTTACGGTGACGGCACAGTGGAACTCTCAATGAAAGCACCAATGTCGGTGTCAAAACCGGCAGATCTTGGGTAGGGGGTCCCAAACTATGCGTCTAAGGCGGATGGTAACAAGAGGTGGGGAACACGATGTTTACCCAGGTTCGGGCCCTCTCGATGGAGGTAATACCCTACGTCCTGCTTGATTGATCTTGATGATATGAGTATTACAAGAGTTGATCTACCACGAGATCAAAGAGGCTAAACCCTAGAAGCTAGCCTATGGTATGATTGTCTGTTGTCCTATGGACTAAACCCTCCGGTTTACATAGGCATCGGATGGGGCTAGGGTTACACAAAGTCAGTTACAGGGGAGGAGATCTACATATCCGTATTGCCAATCTTGCTTTCCATGCCAAGGAGAGTCCTGTTCGGACACGGAACGAAGTCTTCAATCTTGTATCTTCATAGTCCAACAGATTGGCCAAAAGATATAGTCCGGTTGTCTAGTGACCCCCTAATCCACGACTCCCTCAACCATTCTAACCTACACATCAAAACCACAACGGTGTTTTGTCAAGTTTGCCATTTTAACCTTCTTCAAGAACCGACCGCAGTCAAATTCGGTTCAACTAAAGTAGGAGAAACAGACACCCGTCAGCCACCTTTATGCAAAACTAGTTGCATGCTTGTCGGTGGAACCTGTGTCATGTGCGTGGACATGTAAGGTTGGTCCGGGACGCTTCATCCCACAATACTGCTGAATCAAAATAAGACGTTGGTGGTAAGTAGTATGACTATCACCGCTGACAACTCTTTGTGTTCTACTCGTGCATATCATCTACGCATAGACCTGGCTGATGATGCCACTGTTGGGAAACATTGCATGGAAAACAAAAAAATTCTACGAACACGCAATGATCTATCCATGGAGATGCATAGTAATGAGGGGGAGAGTATGTCTACGTACCCTCGTAGACCGAAAGCGGAAGCGTTTGACAACGCGGTTGATGTAGTCGAACTTCTTCTAGCTCCGACCGATCAAGTACCGAATGTACGGCACCTCCGAGTTCTGCACACGTTCAGCTCGGTGACGTCCCTCACCTTCTTGGTCTAGCAAGGTGTCGAGGTAGTAGATGAGTTCCGCCAGCACAACGGCGTGGTGACGGTGATGGGGGTGTAAATTGTGGATGGGGCGCCACGCACGGCTAACAATTGATGTTGTGTGTTCTAGGCGCCTCCTCCCCCCCCCCACACACACACACACATATATATATATATATGGGATGGGAGGAGAGGCAACCAGGGGGCGCCCCAAGTAGGATCTGATACGTCTCCAACGTATCTATAATTTTTTATTGTTCCATGCAATTATATTATCTGTTTTGGATGTTTTATATGCACTATTATACTATTTTATATTATTTTTGGGACTAACCTATTAACCAATAGCCAGTGCCAGTTTCTGTTTTTCCTTGTTTTAGAGTTTTGTAGAAAAGGAATATCAAATGGAGTCCAGGCGGAATGAAACTTTCGCGATGATTTTTCTTGGACCAGAAGACATCCAGAGGACTTAGAGTACACGTCAGGAAAGCCACGAGGCGGCCACGAGGACGGAGGGTGCACCCAAGGGGGTAGGGTGTGCCCCTTACCCTTGTGGGCCCCTCGTGACTCCACCGACCTATTTCTTCCGCTTATATTCTCAAATATTCCCAAACCAACCAGGATAACCACGAAAACACTTTTCCACCGCCGCAACCTTCTGTACCCGTGAGATCCCATCTAGGGTCCTTTTCCGGCGTCCTGCCGGGGGGGGATTCGATCACGGAGGGCTTCTACATCAACAACATTGCCTCTCCGATGAAGTGTGAGTAGTTTACCACATAGCTACGGGTCCATAGCTAGTAGCTAGATGGATTCTTCTCTCTCTTTGATTCTCAATACCATGTTCACCTTGATGTTCTTGGAGATCTATTCGATGTAATACCTTTTTGCTGTGTGTTTGCCGAGATCTGATGAACTGTGGATTTATGATCAGCTTATCTATGAATATTATTTGAACCTCCTATGAATTATTATATGCATGATTTGATATCTTTGCAAGTCTCTTCGAACTATCACTTTGGTTTGGCCAACTAGATAGGTTTTTCTTGCAATAGGAGAAGTTCTTAGCTTTGGGTTCAATCTTGCGGAGATTGATCCCAGTGACAAAAGGGGAACTGAAAAGTATTGTATTGCTGCCATCGAGGATAAAAAGATGGCGTTTTCATCATATTGCTTGAGTTTATCCTGCTACATCATGTCATCTTACTTAATGCATTACTCTGTACTTCATGAACTTAATACTCTAGATGCGGGCAGGAGTCGGTCGATGTGTGGAGTAATTGTAGTAGATGCAGGCAGGAGTCAGTCTACTTGATACGGACATGATGCCTATATTCATGGTCAATGCCTTAGATATCGTCATAACTTTGGGATTATCAATTGCTCGGCAGTAATTTGTTCACCCACCATAATATTTCTATCTTGAGAGAAGCCTCTAGTGAAACCTATGGCCCTCGGGTCTACTTTCCATCATATAAGTTTCTGATCTACTATTTTAGTTTCCTATTTACTTCCTTTGCAATCTTTTACTTTCCGTTCCATAAACCAAAAATTCAAAAATATTACTTTACCGTTTATCCATCTCTATCAGATCTCACTTTGCAAATAACCATGAAGGGATCGACAACCCCTTTATCGCGTTGGGTGCAAGTTGTTGTTTGTTTGCGTAGGTATTCGGTGACTTGTGCGTTGTCTCCTACTGGATTGATACCTTGGTTCTCAAAACTGAGGGAACTACTTACTCTATTTTGTTGCATCACCCTTTCCTCTTTAAGGGAAAAAATTACACAAGCTCAAGAAGTAGAAGGAAGAATTTTTGGCGCCGTTTCCGGGGAGATCTATGCCAAGTCAAGACATACCAAGTACCCATCATAAACTCCCATCCCTTGCATTACATTATTCGCCATTCGCCTCCCATTTTCCTCTCCCCCACTTCTAAAACGATTTTCGAAAAGATTTGCCTTTTCTTCATCCCTCTTCCGTTCGTCTTCTTCGCTTGCTTTTTATTTGCTCGTATGTTGGATAGCTTGCTTTGTCACAATGGATCCACCAAAAAGCGTTGACCCTCACCTTAGGAGGTTGGAAGAAATTGAAAATAATGTTAGAAGCTTCATGTCTTTGCAATTTGAGCATAATAATTTCTTTCAAAATGAGCTCAAGGAGCAGAAAAGTTTTTATGGAATACATGAATAAAGAGCTTGATGATATGTCTAAGGAATTTTATGGCCTAAGATCCCAGTTTGCTCATCTTGAAAAATTAGTAGGCCAAATTTCTAATAAGCAAGCTACCTTGGTAAATAAGATGGCCGCTAAACCATAATCTTTAAATAATGATGAAGATCTTAAAGTGATTGATGTGACTCCAATTGAATCTTTGTTTTCCAATATAAATTTTGATAAAGACGGGACTGGAGATGAGTCAACTTTAGTTAGAAGGCGTCCCAATGATTCGGAGTTTTTAGATCTTGATGCAAAAATTTATAAAAGTGGGATTGGAGAGGTCAAAACTTTAGGTAGCAATGAACCCACTCTTTTGGATTTCAAGGGATTTAATTATGATAATTGTTCTTTAATATATTTTATTTCCTTGTTGCAATCCATGTTGAATTCTCCTCATGCTTATAATCAAAACAAAGCTTTTACTAAACATATCATTGATGCTATGATGCAATCCTTTGAAGAAAAGCTTGAATTGGAAGATTCTATCCCTATAAAACTTTATGATGAGTGGGAACCTACAATTAAGATTAAGATTTAAGATTATGAGTGCCATCCTTTGTGTGATTTGGGTGCTAGTGTTTCCACGATTCCAAAAACTTTATGTGATGTGTTAGGTTTCCGTGAATTTGATGATTGTTCCTTAAATTTGCATCTTGCGGATTCCACTATTAAGAAACATGTGGGAAGTATTAATGATGTTCTTATTGTTGCAAATAGGAATTATGTGCCCATAGATTTCATTGTTCTTGATATAGATTGCAATCCTACATGTCCAATTATTCTTGGTAGGCATTTCATTAGAACGATTGGTGCAATTATTGATATGACAGAAGGAAACGTTAGATTTCAATTTCCGTTAAGGAAAGGCATGGAACACTTCCCAAGAAAGAAAATTAAATTGCCTTATGAATCTATTATGAGGGCCACTTATGGATTGCATGCCAAAGATGATAACACTTAGATTTATTCATGTTTTATGCCTACCTAGGGCCGATAAACAATAATGCTTGTTGGGAGGCAACCCAATTTTATTTTAGTTTTTACTTTTTAGGTTTTGTTTTGCAATAAATAATTCATCTAGCCTCTGGTTAGATGTGGTTTTGTGTTTTAATTAGTTTTTGTGCAAAGTAAGACCTTTGGGATAGCTTACGGTGATAGTTGATTTGATCTTGCTGAAAAACAAAAACTTTTGCGCTCAGGAAAACAATTCTCATTTAAGCAGAAGCACGATAAAATATTGATTCTTTTTGCAGAAGATTAATAAAAAAAATTCTTAGGTCTTCCTAATGTTTCAGAATTTTTGAAGTTCAAGAAGTATTCAAAATATCCAGATTGCTACATACTGTATTGTTTTTGACAGATTCTGTTTTCTATGTGTTGTTTGCTTATTTTGATGAATCTATGGCTCGTATCGGGGGGTATGAACCATGAAAAAGTTGTAATACAGTAGATATTACACATATATAAATAAAGAATAAGTTCACTACAATACCAAAAATGGTGATTTATTTTCTTATACTAACGGAGCTTATGAGATTTTCTGTTGAGTTTTGTGTTGTGAAGTTTTCAAGTTTTGGGTAAGGATTTGATGAACTATCGAATAAGGAGTGACAAGAGCCTAATATTGGGGATGCCCAATGCACCCCAAGGTAATATTCAAGGACAACCAAGAGCCTAAGCTTGGGGATGCCCCGGAAGGCATCCCCTCTTTCGTCTTCGTCTATCCGTAACTTTACTTGAGGCTATATTTTTATTCACCACATGATATGTGTTTTTCTTGGAGTGTCTTGTATGATTTTAGACTTTGCTTTTTAGTTTGCCACAATCATACTTGTTGAAAACATCTTTTGACAGAGACATGCATGAATCGTGATTTATTAGAATATTCTTCGTGCTTCACTTATATCTTATGAGCTAGGCAATTTTGCTCTAGTGCTTCACTTATATCTTTTTAAAGCACGGAGGTGGTTTTATTTTATAGAAATTTATGAACTCTCGTGCTTCACTTATATTATTTTTAGAGTCTCTAAACAGCATGGTAATTTTCTTTGGTTATTAATTTAGTCCTAATATGATCGACATCCAAGAGGGATATAATAAAAACTTTCATATAAAGTGCATTGAATACTATGATAAGTTTGGTTCCTTATGATTGTTTTGAAATATGAAGATGGTGGTATTAGAGTCATGCTAGTGAGTAGTTGTGAATTTGAGAAATACTTGTGTTAAGGTTTGTGAGTCCCGTAGCATGCACGTATGGTGAACCGTTATGTAACGAAGTTGGAGCATGAGATTTTTTGATTGTCTTCCTTACGAGTGGCTGTCGGGGACGAGCGATTGTCTCTTCCTACCAATCTATCCCCCTAGGAGCATGTGTGTAGTACTTTGCTTTGATGACTAATAGATTTTTGCAATAAGTATGTGAGTTCTTTATGACTAATGTTGAGTCCGTGGATTATACGCACTCTCACCCTTCCACCATTGCTATCCTCTCTAGTGCCGCGCAACTTCCGCCAGTACCATAAACCCACCATATACCTTCCTCAAAATAGCCACCATACCTACCTATTATGGCATTTCCATAGCCATTCCGAGATATATTGCCATGCAACTTTCCACCGTTCCATTATTTATGTCATGCATCATCATTGTCATATTGCTTTGCATGATCATGTAGTTGACATTGTATTTGTGGCAAAGCCACCGTTCATCTTTTTTATACATGTCGCTCTTGATTCATTGCACATCCCGGTACACCGCCGGAGGCATTCATATAGAGTCATATCTTGTTCTAGTATCAAGTTGTAATTTTTGAGTTGTAAGTAAATAGAAGTATGATAATCTTCCTTTTTAGAACATTGTACCATGTGAGGAAATAAAAGAAAGAATAAAAGATAAAGAAAAAAAGAGAAACGAGAAAGAAAAAAATAAAAAAATGAGAGAAAAAGAGAGAAGGGGCAATGTGACTATCATTTTCCATACTTGTGCTTCAAAGTAGCACCATGATCTTCATGATAGAGAGTCTCCTATGTTGTCACTTTCATATACTAGTAGGAATTTTCATTATATAAGTTGGCTTGTATATTGCAACGATGGGCTTCCTCAAATTGCCCTAGGTCTTCATGAGCAAGCAAGTTGGATACACACCCACTTAGTTTTCTTTTTGAGATTTCGTAAACTTATAGCTCTAGTGCATCTGTTGCATGGCAATCCCTACTCACTCACATTGATATCTATTGATGGGCATCTCCATAGCCCGTTAATACGCCTAGTTGATGTGAGACTATCTCCCTATTTTTGTCTTCTCTAGTACCACCTTCTACTCCACCTATGGTGCTATGTCCATGGCTCACGCTCATGTATTGCGTGAAAGTTGAAAATGTTTGAGAACATCAAAAGTGTGAAACAATTGCATGGCTTGTCATCAGGGTTGTGCATGATTTGAATATTTTTTGTGATGAAGATGGAGCATAGCTAGACTATATGATTTTTAGGGATAAGCTTTCTTTGGCCATGTTATTTTAAGAAGACATAATTATCTTGTTAGTATGCTTGAAGTATTATTGCTTTTATGTCAATATTAAACTTTTGTTTTGAATCATACGGATCTGAACATTCATGCCACAATAAAGAAATTACATGGATAAATATGTTAGGTAGCATTCCACATGAAAAATTCTGTTTTTATCATTTACCTACTTGAGGACGAGCAGGAATTAAGCTTGGGGATGCTTGATATGTCTCCAACGTATCTATACGTTTTTATTGTTCCATGCTATTATATTATCTATTTTGGATGTTTTATATGCATTATTATACCATTTTATATTATTTTTGTGACTAACCTATTAACGTAGAGTCCAGTGTGAGTTCCTATTTTTTCCTTGTTTTAGAGTTTCGTAGAAAAGGAATATCAAATGGAGTCCAAACGGAATGAAACTTTCGCGATGATTTTTCTTGGACCAGAAGATATCCACAGCACTTGGAGTACACGTCAGCAAAGCCACGATGTAGCCACAAGGACGGAGGGCACGCCCCCACCCTTGTGGGCCCCTCATGACTCCATCGACCTATTTCTTCCGCCTATATATATTCTCAAATATTCCCAAACCAACCAGGAGGGCCACGAAAACACTTCTCCGCTGTCGCAACCTTCTGTACCCGTGAGATCCCATCTAGGGGCCTTTTCTGGCATCCTGTCGGAGGGGGATTCGATCACAGAGGTCTTCTACATCAACACCATTGCCTCTCCGATGAAGCGTGAGTAGTTTACCACAGACCTACGGGTCCATTGCTAGTAGCTAGATGGCTTCTTCTATCTCTTTGATTCTCAATACCATGTTCTCCTCGATGTTCTTGGAGATCTATGCGATGTAATACCTTTTTGCGGCGTGTTTGCCGAGATCTGATGAATTGTGGATTTATGATCACCTTATCTATGAATATTATTTGAATCTCCTCTAAATTCTTATATGCATGATTTGGTATCTTTGCAAGTCTCTTCAAAGTATCGATTTGGTTTGGCCAACTAGAGTGGTTTTTCTTGCAATAGGAGAAGTGCTTAGCTTTGGGTACAATCTTGTTGTGTTTGATCCCAGTGACAGAAGGGGAACCGACCCGTATTGTATTGTTGCCATCGAGGATAACAAGATGGGATTTTCATCATATTGCTTGAGTTTATCCTGCTACATCATGTCATCTTACTTAATGTGTTACTCTGTTCTTCATGAACTTAATAATCTAGATGTAGGCATGAGTCGGTCAATGTGTGGAGTAATAGTAGTAGATGTAGGCAGGAGTCGGTCTACTTGATACAGACGTGATGCCTATATTCATGATCATTGCCTTAGATATCGTAATAACTTTGCGCTTTTCTGTCAATTGCTCGGTAGTAATTTGTTCATCCATCGTAATATTTTCTATCTTGAGAGAAGCCTCTAGTGAAACCTATGGCCCCCGGGTCTACTTTCCACCATATAAGTTTCCGATCTACTATTTAGTTTCCTATTTGCTTCCTTTGTAATCTTTTACTTTCCGTTCCATAAACCAAAAATATTACTTTACCATTTATCGATCTCTATCAGATCTCACTTTGCAAATAACCGTGAAGGGATTGACAACACCTTTATCGCGTTGGGTGCAAGTTGGTGTTTGTTTGTGCAGGTATTCGGTGACTTGTGGGTTATCTCCTACTGGATTGATACCTTGGTTCTCAAAACTGAGGGAAATACTTACTCTACTTTGCTGCATCGCCCTTTCCTCTTCAAGGGAAAAACAACCCAAGATCAAGAAGTAGCAGGATCTGAATCCTACTTGGGATTTCCCCAAGTGGCGCCCCCTTCCTTATTTTACCGGAGAAGAAATGGAAGGGGAAGAGAGAAAGGAAGGGGGACGAACCCCCCTTTTTCCTTCTCCAATTCGGCCACATGCCATAGGGGGCACGCCACCCCTTGTGGGCTGGTGTGCTCCCCTCTCATATATTGCCCCCGAGGGTTCCGGTAACCCCTCCGGTACCCCGATAAATACCCGATACACTCCAGAACACTTCTGGTTTCCGAATACTACCGTCCTATATATCAATCTTTACATCTCGACCATTTAGAGATGCCTCATCATGTCCGTGATCTCATCCAGAACTCCAAACAACATTCGGTCACCAAATCACATATCTCATATAATACAGTATCGTCATCGAATGTTAAGCATGCGGATCCTACGGGTTTGAGAACTATGTAGACATGACCGAGACAGCTCTCCAGTCAATAACCAATAGAGGAACTTGGATTCTCATATTTGCTCCTACATAATCTACGAAGATCATTATCGGTCGAACCGTTATGACAACATACGTTATTCCCTTTGTCTATCGGTATGTTACTTCCCCGAGATCCGATCGTCGGTATCTGCATACCTATTTCAATCTCATTACCGGCGAGTCTCTTTACTCGTTCTTTAATACATCACTTTGCGACCAGCTCCTTAGTCGTTTGCTTACAAGCTTATGATGTGTATTACCAAGTGGGCCCAGAGATACCTCTCCGATACTCGGAGTGACAAATCCTAATCTCGATCTATGTCAACTCAACAAACACCTTCAGAGATACCTGTAGAGCATCTTTATGATCACCCAGTTACGTTGTGACATTTGATAGCACACAAGGCATTCCTCCCTTATTCGGGAGTTGCATAATCTCATAGTCGAAGGAATATATATTTGACATGAAGAAAGCAATAGGAATAAAACTGAACGATCATTATGCTAAGCTAACAGATGGGCCTTGTCCATAACATCATTCTCCTAATGATGTGATCCCGTTATCAAATGACAACTCATGTCCATGGTCTGGAAACCTTAACCATCTTTGATCAACAAGCTAGTCAAGTAGAGGCTCACTAGGGACACAGTGTTTGTCCATGTATTCACACATGTAATTTAGGTTTTCGATCAATACAATTCTAGCACGAATACTAAACATTTATCATGAATAAGGAAAATATAAAATAACAACTTTATTATTGCCTCTAGGGCATATTTCCTTCAGCCGAGAGGTCGAGGGGTCGAGGGTCGCGGAGGGGTTGAGGGTCGCCGAGGGGTCAAGGGTCGAGGGGTCGAGGGTCGCCGAGGGGTTAAGGGGTCAAGGGTCGCCGAGGGTTCGAGGGTCGCTGAGGGGTCGAGGGTTGAGGGGTTGAGGATCGAGGGGTCGAGGGTCGAGGGTTGAGGACCGTGTGTCGCCATACCCGAGGGCACCCGAGGATGAGCGGGTTAGGGGGTTCCTTGGCCTCCCGCAACAACAGTTCTCGGGGCCGATGCAGGTTGAACACGAACACCTTGGCATATTTGTCGTGTAGCCTCTACGATGAGGATTAAAAGCAAAGTTTGAAACTTGAAACACCCAAACTGACTCATGACAAAAAATCAAAGTGTAGAAAGAGAAACCAAGCAAAAAACAATACATAGTGACAGGTTGTGCAACAAGGATGATATTCTGTAATAGATGTTTTAACGAATTTGAGAGGATGATGGTGAGGAACCCCCTAACCCGCTCGTCCTCGGGTGCCCTTGGGTATGGCGATGCATGGTCCTCGACCCTCGACCCCTCGATCCTCGACCATCGACCACTCGACCCCATGACACCTCGATCCTCGAACCCTCGACCATCGACCCCTCAACACCTCGATCCTCGACCCCTTGACCCTTGACCCCTCGAGGATTGAGGAACGAGCAGTGTGAATCTTTTTTACAACTTGGCAAAAACAATAATGCTATGTTACTCATCTTTTTATGTTGTACTAATTTCGTTTACTCTTTGTCATGGCAGCTGTTGAAAGATGGTGGGCGCGGGTAAGGAGTGCTCCGAGGGTCCTTCTTCGTCGGCGTGTGGTGGGAGTGGCACTTCCATTCCACCCGTACCTCTCCGCAAAGCGTTGCACGAGGGTATGGCTTCACTAGTGGGCGCTTCTTCATCGGCGTCATTGTCCACCGGGAGAGGAGGTCAGGGAGGGAGGAAGAAAGGAGGTCCGGGAGGACGTGGCTGTGGGAGAGGTAAGAATGCCCCTATGCCTTCCTCGCCGCCACCCCAAGTTGATTCACCCGAGCACAGGACTGCTACGGTGGACTGATGTCGCTTGAAGCTACGTCGGTATTTCCCCAAAGAGGAAGGAATGATGCAGCACAGTGGCGGTAGGTATTTCCCTCAGATATGAAACCAAGGTTATCAAACCAGTAGGAGAACCAAGCAACACAACGTAAACAGCCCTTGCACACAGATAACAAATCCTCGCAACCCGACGTGTTAAAGGGGTTGTCAATCCCTTTCGGGTACGGTGCCAGAAATTGGTACGTGACGGGAGAAAGTTGTAAATAATGATAGATCGAACGCCAAATAAAATAAATTGAAGCAAGGTATTTTTGGGTTTTGGATTAATAGATCTAAAATAAAAGCAAATAAAATTAGATTGCAAAGGCAAATAATATGAGAAAGAGACCCGGGGGCCGTAGATTTCACTAGTGGCTTCTCTCGAGAAAAATCGCAAACGGTGGGTGAACAAATTACTTTTGGGCAATTGATAGAACTTCAAATAATCATGATGATATCCAGGCAATGATCATTACATAGGCATCACGTCCAAGATTAGTAGACCGACTCCTGCCTGCATCTACTACTATTACTCCACACATTGACCGCTATCCAGCATGCATCTAGTGTATTAAGTTCACGGAGAAACAGAGTAATGCAATAAGAATGATGACTTGATGTAGACAAGATCTATCTATGTAGAGATAGACCCCATCAATTTATCCTTAGTAGCAACGATACATACATGTCAGTTCCCCTTCTGTCACTGGGATCAAGCACCGTAAGATCAAACCCACTACAAAGCACCTCTTCCCATTGCAAGATAAATAGATCAAGTTGGCCGAACAAAATCCAAATATCAGAGAAGAAATATGAGGCTATAAGCAATCATGCATCAAAGAGATCAAAGAAACTCAAATACTTTCATGAATATAAAAAGAGATAGATCTTATCATAAACTCAAAGTTCATGGGATACCAACAAACACACCACAAAAGAGTTACATCATATGGATCTCCAAGAGACCATTGCATTGAGAATCAAGAGAGAGAGAGAGAGACGAAGCCGTATAGCTACTAACTACGGACCCGAAGGTCTACAAATAACTACTCACGCATCATCGGAGAGGCACCAATGGTGGTGGTGAACCCCATCCTAGATGGTGTCTAGATTGGATCTGGTGGTTCTGGACTCTGTGGCGGCTGGATGAATATTTCGTCGACTCCCCTAGGGTTTTGGGTCTATTTGGGTATTTATAGAGCAAAGAGGCGGTCTGAGGATCACCCGAGGTGGGCACAACCCACCAGGCCGCGCCTAGGCCTACTGGTGCACCTTGTGGGTTGTGCCTCCCTCGGGGCACCCTCCCAGGCGCAGCCAGGGCCCGTTGTGTTCCTTCTGGCCCATAAAAATTCTCTGTAAAGTTTCGTGGCATTTGGACTCCGTTTGATATTGATTTTCTGCGATGTAAAAAACATGGAAAAAACAGCAAATGGCACTTGCCACTATGTCAATAGGTTAGTACCAAAAAATGATATAAAATGATTATAAAACATCCAAGATTGATAATATAACAGCATGGAATAATCAAAAATTAGAGATACGTTGGAGACGTATCATGGACACCTCTAAGGAGGAGGCTACGCGGACTCCGGTTCACGAGCCTCGGGTCGACGGGCCTTCGGCCCATGAGACTCCAGACCTGGGTATGTCCCAGGAGATGTCCGGATGGGGTACCTGGATGGGTCCGCCTGAGGGGCCGAGTGGCCATGACGATGGTTGCGGTGATCCGGCTGATAGCGAGGGCGAGGTGGTTCAAGGGACCACCGTCTACCAGCATGGTTGTACACCGCTCCCGACCGTGCCGGCGACCCATTAGTAGAGGTGGTTGATTTACCCTGATGGGGAGAGGTAAGTGCATTTACTCTTTTTGTATAATTTGCCTTCACGTTTATTCAAATATCTAATGCGTTCGCCTTGTCGTACTGCAGGGGTTGGTACCACGCTGATGATGTCCGCAGGCCAACAACGTCTTTGGTGTGCTTTGCCGGCAAAATTTCCCGGGGTTTGTCACGTTGCCTAATGAGGGTCGGGTTCCAGAGCTAGGATTAAGCTGGGAGGACTACTTGGCTGCCCCGGCCCCACCGAAGGAGATGATCGACAATGTCTTGTGCCACACGAGGGCAGAGATGGTGATCAGAAACTTCTGGGCAATTTCTCCTTTACACAATTAAAAATCTTCAAGTAGCTAGTTATTGTACTAATCAATGTTGTCTCATTTGATTGCAGACCTTCTACAAGTGTGAGGAGGGATATGAGGAGGCCACTACAAAGGTTATCAATGTGGAGTGCAGGCGCCTACTATAAAACTTATGGCACGAGGCTCGGGTGCAGGCTATTCGAGACTACTACGCCTCACGTGGTATTAAGAAGCCCAAGCCGATGTACTGCGACAAGTATCTAAAGAAGGAGCAGTACATGACGGTAATTACCTATTCTTAAGGCCTTGTACTTAGTTTCCTTGATTTGATTCATAGGCGTAGCACTCAAGTTTCTCTTTACTAACTTAGGTGCCCCCGAGATGGTTGATACGTCTCCAACGTATCTATAATTTTTGATTGTTCCATGTTGTTTTATTATCAATCTTGGATGTTTTATAATCATTTTATAGTCATTTTATATCATTTTTTGGTACTAACCTATTGACATAGTGCCAAGTGCCAGTTGCTGTTTTTTCCATGTTTTTTACATCGCAGAAAATCAATATCAATCGGAGTCCAAATGCCACGGAACTTTACGGAGATTGTTTATGGGCCAGAAGGAAGGCAATGGGCCCTGGTTGCACCTGGGGGTGCCCCAAGGGGGGCACAACCCATCAGGGCGCGCTAGGAGGCCCTGGCGCACCCTGGTGGGTTGTGCCCACCTCGGGTGCCCCCGGACTGCCTCTTTGCTCTATAAATACCCCAAAAATACCAGAACCCTAGGGGAGTCGACGAAATATTCATCCAGCTGCCGCAGAGTATCGAATTACCAGATCCAATCTAGACACCATCACGGAGGGGTTCACCAGTTCCATTAGTGCCTCTCTGATGATGCGTGAGTAGTTCTTTGTAGACCTTCGGGTCTGTAGTTAGTAGCTAGATTGCTTTATCTCTCTCTCTCTTGATCCTCAATATTGGGGTATTTATAGAGTAAAGAGGCAGTCCGGGGGGCACCCGAGGTGGGCACAACCCACCAGGGCGCGCTTGGGCCAATAGGCGTGCCCTGGTGGGTTGTGCTCCCCTCGGAGCAGCCCCCAGGCGCTTCTCTGGCCCACTTGATGTCTTCTGGTCCAAAAAAATGGACAAAAAGTTTCGTTGCGTTTGGACTCCATTTGGTATTGATTTCCTGCGATGTATAAAACAAGAAAAAAACAATAACTGGCATTTGGCGCTATGTCAATAGGTTAGTACCAAAAAATGATATAAAATGACTATAGAATGATTATAAAACATCCAAGAATAATAACATAACAACATGGAACAATAAAAAATTATAGATACGTTGGACACGTATCAGCATCTGCAAGCTTAATTCCTGCTCATACTCGAGTAGGTAAATGATAAAAACATAATTTTTGATGTGGAATGCTGCCTAACATGTTCATCACGTATTCTTTTCTTTATAGCATGGACATTTGGACCTTTACATGGTTCAAAGCAATAGTCTAGTTTTGACATGAGACTTAAATACTCAAATATACCAACAAGCAACCATGTCTTTCAAAATATCAATGCTAAAATAAGTTATCCCTAGCCCATCATGGTCAATCATTGATCCTTTCATGAAACACACTCGCATATTAGCTACACCCAATGCTCAAGTACGATCGTAGTGTCCCCTAGTTGGTGCTTTATAAGAGAAGATGGAGACACAAATTTAAAAATAAAAATTTCATAAAGTAAAATAAAGGCCCTTTGCAGAGGGAAGTAGGGATTTGTAGAGGTGCCAGAGCACAAAGCGAAGAACACAGAGATAAAAACATTTTGGGAGGCATGCTTTTCCTATCAACGAGAACGATCGAGAAGTTCCCAATACTTTCCATGCTAGATAAATCATAGGCGATTCCCAAACAGAAATAAAGTTTATTCCTTTTTCCACCATACTTTCATTTTCCATGGCTAGCTGTATCCACGGGTGCCTTCCATACCAACACTTTCCAAGGAATTTATTATTTGACAACATAAAGTAAATTCATTTTTCATTTTGGGACTGGGCATCCCTAATACCTTTGCCTTACTCTCGTGCAATGACAAGTGAATAAACACTCATCATGAGAATGACATATCTAGCATGGAAATATATTAGCCACCCCTACCATTTCATGAGCGGTACGAGCACACAAAAGAGAAATTTATTTTGAAAAATAGAGATGGCACATAGTAATTTGCTCAGAACTGCAAAATAATACCGCATATAGGTAGGTATGGTGGACTCATGTGGCAAAATTGGTTTAATGGACTTTGGATGCACAAGTAGTGATCATACTTAGTGCAAAATGAAGGCTAGCAAAAGATTGAGAAGCGACCAACCAAGAAACGAATAATCTCACAAGCAATCATTGAGCATAATTAACACCGAATAATGCAGCACAAGTAGGATGTAATTTCATTGCATAACTACTGACTTTCGTGCTTGCATATGGAATCACAAACCTTAACACCAATATTCTTACTAAAGCATAATTACTCATCAACATGACTCACATATCACATCATCATATCTCAAAATTATTACAAGGAATCAAGTTTATTTTGTCCAATGATGTTCATGAAAGTTTTTATTATATCCTTTCTTGGATATCTACCACTTTGGAACCAATTTTCATGTGTTGCTTTTGATAAGCTCAAATAAATATAAGTGAAGATCATGAGCATAAAATTTCTTTCTCTCAAATTAATTTAAGTGAAGCAAGAGAGAATTTCTTAAAATTTTAACCAACTCTCAAATAAATCTAAGTGAAGCAAGAGAGTATTTATTCTAAAATACTAAATCACACCATGCTCAAAAAGATATAAGTGAAGCACTAGAGCAATTCCATAGCTCATAAAGATTTAAGTGAAGCATAGAGAGCAATTATAACAAGTCATGGCATAATTTTGGCTCTCTCAAATAGGTGTGTCCAGCAAGGATTAAAGACTTCAAACACAAAGAAAAACAAGCAAAGACTCGTATCATACAAGAGGCTCCAAGCAAAACTCATAGTATGTGACGAATAAAAATATAGTTTCGAGTAAAATACCGATGGTCGTTAGAAGAAAGAGGGGATGCCACTCGGGGCAACCCCAAGCTTAGTAGCTTGCTTCTCTTTGGATAATATCCTGGGATGCCATGGGCATCCCCAAGCTTAAGCTCTTATTACTCCTTATTCCTTCATCCATCATAACATCACCCAAAACTTGAAAACTTTAGTCACACAAAACTCAACAAAACCTTCGTGAGATCCGTTAGTATAAGAAAACAAATCACTACTATAAGTACTGTGGAAACCCATTCATATTTTATTCTTGCATTATATCTATTGTATTCCAACTTTTCTATGGAAAAAACTCTTCAAAGAAAACCATAGAATCATCAAAACAAGCACACAACGCAAAGAAAACAAAATCCGTCAAAAAAAGAACAGTCTATAGCAATGTGGAGATTTTGAATAATTCTGTAACTCCAAAAATTCTAAAAAATTAGGACAACCTGAGCAATTTGTATATTAATATTATGAAAAAATAATTGGTAGTTTATCATGCTTCTGTGCAAAATGAAAATTATTTTCATGAGTGCGAAATTTTCTGTTTTTCAGCAAGATCAAGTCAACTATCAGCCAAGAAGATCCTAAAGGCTTTGCTTGGCACCAACATTAATAAAAAGACAAAAAAACACAATCATAACAGTAGAATAATTGCACTAACACTCAAGAACAGGAAAGCAAAAGACAAAAATAAATTTATTCATTGGGTTGCCTCCGAACAAGCGCTATTGTTTTACGCCCCTAGCTAGGCATAAATCAAGGGTCTAAGTTTTGTCACCCTTGTCCTTAATTTCCTTAGAGGTGTTTTTGTCATGAGGTTTTGTAAAAAAACAACATAAAACATATTATACATAGAAACCTTAACACTATTAAGTTGCTTATCATCATAACCCTATGATTTCCGGCAAAAATCCAAGAGTAATGTTGATTAACATTATTGAAAACTTGTTGGATTACATCTAAAATGGGGACTTACTTTTTAAGATTCTCATCAAATATTTCATTATCCCCAAGCAAATGTCTTAATGCATAATCACTATTGTAAAGAATTTCATCTATGACGGGCTTTTCATGATTCATACCATAAAAATCAAAGATTTACCTAGCTTCCCGTATTATGTAGTCAAATTCATTCATACGAACAAGAGTGGCTAACTTTTTAGCCTTAGGATTCTTTATAACGGGAAGCTCAAAAAACAATCTTTGCAAAGTAGGATGAGTACAGATAAATTTATTTTCAAGTTTCAGAACTAGTGCTGAAAAAGCATCCACATAAGATCTAGTATTTCTAAGTATAGGAGCATCATCAAGACTTAGATTTCCAACACAATTGAAAAATTCTTGGATACATTATTTTCCCATAACATTCCCTTGCCCTAAGATAAAAGTTTTAGTATCTAGATTGCCCTTACGTCCAATCTTAGGAGTTAGTCCATCATCTGTTGCTGCCATACCAAAATCACTCATGATTGCAAGCAAAGGACAGATCTGACGAGAAAACGGCGAACAAAAAAGAGAGCGAATAAAACAACATTTTTTATGAAGTGGGGGAGAGGAAAACGAGAGGAAAATGGAAAAAAATGTAAATTGTGAGGAGATGAGATTTTTGATTAGGAACCTGGTAGATGTTGATGATGTCTCCCCGGCAATGGCGCTGGAAATTCATTTTGATGTCTGCTAGACAATGTCAGTATTTCCCCAAAGAGGAAGGGATGATGCAGCACATCGACGGTTGGTATTTCCCTCAGTGATGAGACCAAGGTTATCGAACCAGTAGAAGAACTAAGCAACACTATATAAACAACACCTGCACACAACTAACAAATACACGCAACCCGATGTGTAAAAGGGGTTGTCAATCCCTTTCGGGTAACAACGCCAAAAATCGGCAAACGAATGTGAGAGAGTTCTAATAAGTTGATAGATCGAATGCCAAATAAAATAAATTGCATCAAGGTATTTTTTTATTTTTGGTTTAATAGATCTGAAAATAAAAGCAAAGGAAAATAGATCGCAAAGGAAAATATATTAAGGAAGAGACCCGGGGGCCGTAGGTTTCACTAGTGGCTTCTCTCAAGAAAAAATAGCAAATTGTGGGTAAACGAATTACTGTTGGGCAATTGATAGAAATTCAAATAATCATGACGATATACAAGCAATGATTATTATCTAGGCATCACGTCCAAGATTAGTAGACCGACTCCTGCCTGCATCTACTACTATTACTCCACACATCGACCGCTCTCCAGCATGCATCTAATGTATTAAGTTCATGTAGAAACAGAGTAATGCAATAAGAATGATGACATGATGTAGACAAGATCTATTTATGTAGAAGTAGACCCCATCTTGGTATCCTTAATGGCAACGATACATACGTGTCGGTTCCCCTTCTATCACTGGGATCAAGCACTGTAAGATTGAGCCCATGACAAAGCACCTCTTCCCGTTGCAAGATAAATAGATCAAGTTGGCCAAACAAACCCAAATATTGGAGAAGAAATATGGGGATATAAGCAATCATGCATATAAGAGATCAAAAGACTCAAATAACTTTCATGGATAAAAACATAGATCTGATCATAAACTCAAAGTTCATCGGATCCCAACAAATACACCGCAAAAAGAATTACATCATATGGATCTCCAAGAGACCATTGTATTGAGAATCAAACGAGAGAGAGGAAGCCATCTAGCTACTAACTACGGACCCGAATGTCTACAAAAGACTACTCACGCATCACCGGAGAGGCACCAATGGACATGATGAACCCCTCCGTGATGGTGTCTAGATTGGATTTGGTGTTTCTGGAACTTGCGGCTGCTGGAATTGATTTTTGTTGACTCCCCTAGGGTTTCTGGAATATTGGGATATTTATAGAGTAAAGAGGTGGTCCGGAGGCGCCCGAGGTGGGCACAACCCACCAGGGCTTCCAGGCGCGCCCTGGTGGGTTGTGCTCCCCTTGGAGCACCCCCAAGCGCTTCTCCGGCCCATTGGATGTCTTCTGGTCCAAAAAAATTCACAAAAAGCTTCGGTGCGTTTGGACTCCATTTAGTATTGATTTCCTGCGATGTAAAAACATGCAAAAACTAGCAGATGGCACTTGGCACTATGTTAATAGGTTAGTACCAAAAAATGATATAAAATGATTATAAAACATCCAAGAATGATAATATAACATCATGGAACAATCAAAAATTATAGATACGTTGGAGACGTATCATGGCGGGAGGTCCCATGGCTCGATAGCCATTGGAGATGGACTTATACACTGTCCTAGCACTCTCCCGGAGATCAAGGCGCGCCAAACGAGCTCCGCCCCTGAGATAAGGCCTCGTCCACGGCCAATTGAGCTCGCCTTCGAGGTTAGTTATACAGACTCAGATTTCTTTCCTCTCCATTAAATTGTGTGTGTGGCCATTGATGTTTACAATTCTAACGAGGAGTGGTGTTGCAAGCTTCTCTTCATAAAGAGAGAGGCAACCAAGGAGCTTCTGGCGTAGAAGGAGCGGGAGTTGAAGGAGAGGATGGCTAAGTTGTTGGAGGTGGAGAGGGCACAAAATGACATGCAGAATCGGGCCATGTACGAGCTCCTCGTGGTAAGTTTCTTCTGCATATTAGCCAATCATGCACGTAATGTTCGTTTCATTACTAACTAGTATGACTAACTCATCAAAACCAAATGTGCAGTCTGTGTGCGAGAAGGCCGGTCAAACCCCTCCGCCGATGCCAGAGATTGCTCTAGGGACCACGGTGAGTTTAATTTTAATGATCATTAGTTACTAGTCTTAACATTTCAGAGTCATCATGCTAACGAGACATTGCAAATGATCTTTGGTGCAGCGTAACTCCAGACAAGCATCGCACGGTCCTTCTCCAGGTGGTACCTGTTGGGAAATGTAGCATGCAATTTCAAAAAAAATCCTATGCTCACGCAAGATCTATCTAGGAGATGCATAGCAATGAGAGGGGGAGAGTGTGTCCATGTACCCTCGTAGACCGAAAGCGGAAGCGTTTGACAACGCGGTTCATGTAGTCGAACTTCTTCTCCTTTCGACCGATCAAGCATAGAACGTACGTCACGTCCGAGTTCTGCACACGTTCATCTCGATGACGTCCCTCGAACTCTTGATCTAGTAAAGTGCCTAGGGAGAGTTTTGTCAGCATGACGGCGTGGTGACGGTGATGTTGAAGTGATCCATGCAGGGCTTCGCCTAAGCACTACGTGAATATGACCAGAGGCGTAAACTGTGGAGGGGGACGCCGCACACGGCT
>NC_041392.1:594125874-594170600 GCF_002162155.2 Triticum dicoccoides | reverse complement strand
AGCAAGGGGCGCCCCAAGTAGTAGTAATCCTACTTGGGTGCCTCCCACAAGTCGCCCCCCCTTCCATAAGTGTCGGAGGGGGAAGGAAAGAGAGGGGGGAGAAGGGAAGGGGGGCTGAATCCTCCCCTTTCCTTCCTCCCTTCCCCTCTTTCCTTCTCCTCTCCTATTCGGACTATATGGGGCGCACCAGCCAACTAGGGGCTGGTCTGTCCCGCCCTTGACCCAATAAGGCCCATATCTTTGCCGGGGGGTGCCCGAAACCCCTTGCAGTGACCTGATACATGCCCGGTACCCTCCGAAGACTTTCCGGTGTCCGAATACTATCGACCTATATATAAATCTTTACCTCTCGACAATTTCAAGACTCCTCATCATGTCTGTGATCTCATCTGAGACTCCGAACAATATACGGTCACCAAATCACATAACTCATATAATACAAATTCGTCATCGAATGTTAAGCGTGTTGACCCTACGGGTTCGAGAACTATGTAGACATGACCGAGACACCTCTCCGGTCAATAACCAACAGCGAAACCGGGATGCTCATATTGGTTCCCACATATTCTATGAAGAACTTTATCGGTCGTACCGCAATGACAACATACGTTATTCCATTTGTCATTGGTATGTTACTTGCCCGAGATACGATCGCCGGTATCTTCATACCTAGTTCAATCTCGTTACCAGGAAGTCTCTTTAATCGTTTCGTAATACATCATCCCACAACTAACTTATTAGTCACATTGCTTGCAAGGCTTATTATGATGTGCATTACCGAGAGGGCCCAGAGATACCTCTCCGATACTCGAAGTGAAAAATCCTAATCTCGATCTATGCCAACCCAACAAACACCTTTGAAAATACCTGTAGAGCATCTTTATAATCACCCAGTTACGTTGTGACGTTTGATAGCACATAAGGCATTCCTCCGGTTTCCGGGAGTTGCATAATCTCATAGTTAAAGGAATATGTATATGACATGAAGAAAGCTATAGCAATAAAACTGAACGATCATTATGCTAAGCTAACGGATGGGTCTTGCCCATCACATCATTCTCCTAATGATGTGATCCCGTTCATCAAATGATAACACATGTCTATGGTTAGGAAACTTAACCATCTTTGATTAACGAGCTAGTCTAGTAGAGGCATGCTAGGGACAAGGTGTCTTGTCTATGTATCCACACATGTATCAAGTTTCCGGTTAATACAATTCTAGCATGAATAATAAACATTTATCATGATATAAGGAAATATAAAATAACAACTTTATTATTGCCTCTAGGGCATATTTCCTTCAGTCTCCCACTTGCACTAGAGTCAATAATCTAGTTCACATCGCCATGTGATTTAACACCAATAGTTCACATACTGGTGCGCGTCGGTCCTAAACAAATGGTTTTTAACCCCTTTCCGCGATGAAATTTGGAACCGTCGCCAACTGAGTGTGTGCGATAGGGTGTCCTTCCCACACGACCCAGAAATCGTTGGGGATAGGCCCTCCTGGGACCCAGGCTGGGGTCGTGTGCGATCGGGCGAGGCATCGAAACCCAATCATTTCCGTAGGTATGTACATCCCACACGGTGAATCCCAGAAATCATTTCCGTAGGTATGTACATCCCACACGGTGAATCCTAGAAATCATTTCTGTAGGTATGTACATCCCACACGGTGAATCCTAGAAATCATTTCCGTAGGTATGTACATCCCACACGGTGAATCCCAGAAATCATTTCTGTAGGTATGTACATCCCACACAGTGAATCCCACAAATCATTTCCGTAGGTATGTACGCCCCACATGGTGAATCGCAGAAATCATTTCCATAGGTATGTACATCCCACATAATCAATCCAAGGAATACGTTTCCGTTCTTATGTACATCCCACACAGTCAATCCAGGGAAAATGTTTCCATTCGGACGTACATCCCACATAGTTTTATGTGTAGGCTCATGTCTGAAAGGTGTAACTATCACACACAGTCTTCCTTGGTTAACTGTTTGCTTTTATCAACTATATCACACACGATTTGATGAAGAAAACTGTGTGGCATTGGGCTATCCATCGCAAGCGCTTTTACTGCTAGAACCATTTGCAAAGATCCATGACATATTTAGCAGGTTTATTAGTTTACAATTAATAATTCCAGTATTACGCAAATTCACATTTCATATCGAACAACTGTTTGCCCATTTCTTATCAGGCACATAAATATATTATAACATCACAGTACGGTAGCTACATGAAAACAACACAGTACAACATATAGCTAGTTCAACTTCATAAAAACAATATATTCATTTCCCTAATCGAGATCATCCAGGCTCGTCTTATCCACCTCTGCTTTCAGTTCAGTAAGAACCCTTTTTGCATGGGCCAACTGGGAAAGTGCCTCCTCCTTCGCCAACACTATCTTACCAAAGTCTGATTTAAAAAACTGAGCTCATTCTCCACCTTCAACTTTTTATCCCGCATCTTGAAATATGCTTCAGCATTGACAAGACTTTCTCTAAGCCTACGTGTGTTCTCCTCCTCATACATGCTCCAGAGCTTCGTGAGGCACATCTTCAAAGACTGTGGCCACTCTTTATCAACCCACCCCAACTAAGAACACTTCCGTTCATCCTGTAATACTTAAAAGTAGATCAGTAACAATTGTAGGGGATATGGGTTTATAGCAACATTGTAACGCCCTGAGACCGATGTGCCAGGTGTCTTCCATTTATTCGTTGTTGTTGCCTTGTCATTGCTTGCGTTTCATGCATGTCATATCATGTCATCATGTGCATTTCATTTGCATACATGTTTGTCTCATGCATCCGAGCATTTTCCCCGTTGTCCGTTTTGCAATCCGGCGCTCCTATGTCATCCGGTGTTCCTTTCTACCTCTTTTTGTGTGCGGGTGTTAAAAGTTTTCGGATTGGACCAAGACTTGTCATGCGGCCTTGGTTTACTACCGGTAGACCGCCTGGTAAGTTTCATACCATTTGGACTTCGTTTGATACTCCAACGGTTAACCGAGGGACCAAAAAGGCCTCGTGTGTGTTGCAGCCCAACACCCCTCCAAAGTGGCCCAAAACCCACATAAACCTCCTCCATTCTCTCGGTCATTCGATCACGATCACGTGGCCGCAAACCGCACCTCATTTGGAGCTTCCTAGCTCCCTCTACCCCTATATAAAGGCCCCCTTTCCAAATTTTGGATCTCTTCCCCGAAACCCTGGCCTCCTTCCTCCGCGCGCCGGACAATGTCCACCGGCGCTGGACGTGTCTGTTTCCACCCCGCCGTCACGTGGCACGCCTCCATTGGCCCCGCGCCTCAGCCCCACTTCGTCGCTGCCGCCAGCCCGTGAGGCCCGGGACGGGCCCTCTGGCCTACGCGCGCCCCACGCCTCCCTCCAGCCGCGCGCTACCCAGCGTCGCTTCTCTGTCGCCGGCCACCACCCTCGGCGCCGACCGCCGCCGTGGCCTACCTCGCCGGCGCCCGCGCCAGGGAGAGGAGCTCCCTGCTCCGGCGACTGCGCCCGGCCGCGCCACCTCCGGCCGCTTCTCCGGCGACGCCCTCCGCCGCCTTCGCCTCCCCACGCCCCGGATCCGGCCTCTCCTCACCCTGGCGGCCCTGTTCCGGCGAAACTCCAGCCATCCTCGAAACGCGTGCGATCTGGATCTCAGATCTGAAATCTCCGGGTTGACTTTTTCGTCCCTAACCCTAATATTTTTTGCAATCTTTGTCATGCCATAACTTTGCACTCGTTGCTCCGATTCGTGCGTGTAGCATATCAAAATGTTCGTCTCGACAAGTACATCATTTCATCTCATTGCATCATTTTCATTTGAGCTCATCTTGATGCCCGAAATGTCATTGGAAGAGGGCTATGTGATGAAATTTGTCACATCTGTTTCAGCAAATGGCATTTTGTCATTTTTGCCATGATTAATGTGTGCATGCTATGATCCTGAGCTCTACATGTGTTTTGTAGAATGCCATGACATCTTTAAAGGGGTGTATGCCATGTATTTTTGTGATCTTTGTGGTGACTAGAACAAGCATGCAAAGTAGCTTACTCGATGATGCTGATTTCAGGGACTCAGAATTTCACTAAGTCCTTGTCCTGATTTTGTTGTTATGCCATATGTTCATGTTGTTTCCTAGTGACCCGTGCCTCTTTTGAGGATGATCAGTAAGGATGTGTTGTGAACATTGTGGTGCTCTATCCATCCATGTCTTTGTTTGCATTTATGGAGCACCCTAGCTTGAGTCAATGGAGCTCTACTTTTGCTAAAAAATGTTCCTGGCAGATTGTTAATATGTTTAGCGATTTTGCCGAGGTTGTTGCTATTGATCCGTGCATGATATGTTGTTGTTCTTGCCATGTCTGGCTTCTATGCCATGTATTCTTTATGGGTGTATGCTTAGTTTGTCATTCCATACTCTCTAGTGACTGCATCGAGCTCGTAAACATGCCTACTCGTTAACTGTTTTGCCATGCTCCAGTTTTTCACTAAGTCTGAATCTGTTTGTGTTTTTGCTATGTTCACATGCTTGCAATTGTATTATCTGATCCCTTTTGGCTCATGGTCACTAAGGGACTTTTGTTAAGTGCTTTGAGTAGCTTCATTCCATGCCTTGCTTTTCCATGTTAAGTTCCTGTAGCATGTAGTTTTCATGCTCTAAAGATTGCTTCCTGTTGATAAATTCCAGACTTGTGTTAATTTCGCCAAGTCTGAAACCTGTTATCATTTTCTCTTTTGCCATGCTTGTTTGAACCTGCTATTGAGCTAATTAGCTGTAGCTCAGTGTTCATCTTTTGTCAAGCGTCATCAGTGGATCCCTGCCATGTATTTTGTTGCTATGTTTGAGTGCTGTAGCATATTTGTCTTGATGCATTTAGATGGCTACTTGCTGGTTATCGCAGACCGGTGCCATATTTATTTTGCTTGCCATTTCCAAACCGTGCATCCGATTCCAGCGATCTTTATATCGATTTCGACTGAAATCAACTCACCTTTCCAGTGGCACTCTTGGATTTCCATGTTGAGTTCAGGTTCAATTATTCCTTTCCAAATCATGCATGTGCATCACATACCGCATCCCGCATATCATGCCATGTTCATGTGTTGGTTGTTTACTATGTTGTGTGCTTCTTTCCGGTGTTGCTTCTTCGGGTTGGTTCCAATAACGTCGCATTTGTGAGGAACCGTTCGACTTCATCCGTTTGTCTTCTTCATGGACTCATTCTTCTTCCTTGCGGGATTTCAGGCAAGATGACCATACCCTCGAAATCACTTCTATCTTTGCTTGCTAGTTGCTCGCTCTTTTGCTATGCCTATGCTGCGGTACCTACCACTTGCTTATCATGCCTCCCATATTGTTAAGCGAAGCCTCTAACCCACCTTGTCCTAGCAAACCGTTGATTGGCTACGTTACCGCTTTGCTCAGCCCCTCTTATAGCATTGTTAGTTGCAGGTGAAGATTGGAGCTTGTTCCATGTTTGGAACATGGATATTTTGTTGGGATATCACAATATCGCTTATTTAATTAATGCATCTACATACTTGGTAAAGGGTGGAAGGCTCGGCCTTATGCCTGGTGTTTTGTTCCACTCTTGCCGCCCTAGTTTCCGCCATATCGGTGTTATGTTCCTGGATTTTGCGTTCCTTACACGGTTGGGTTATAATGGGAACCCCTTGACAGTTCGCCTTGAATAAAACTCCTCCA
Source organism: Triticum dicoccoides (assembly GCF_002162155.2). Taxonomy (NCBI): domain Eukaryota; kingdom Viridiplantae; phylum Streptophyta; class Magnoliopsida; order Poales; family Poaceae; genus Triticum; species Triticum dicoccoides. The sequence continues at coordinate 594,164,875 of NC_041392.1, read as the reverse complement.
GCAATGCCCAACATTGGTTTTACCATTCGCCACCTAGCCTTTTCTTTCCCTTGGGTACTGCAGACTCAAGGGTCATCTTTATTTTAACCCCCCGGGCCAGTGCTCCTCTCAGTGTTGGTCCAAACTAGAGCCCTGTGCAGCGCCCCCTCGGGGAAACTCGAGGTTTGTTTTTAGTTGTATGGAGTGCTCATCTGAGTGTGCCTTGAGAATGAGATATGTTCAGCTCCTATCGGGATTTGTGGGCACATTCGGGCGGTGTTGCTGGACTTGTTTCACCATTGTCGAGGATGTATTGTAACCGGGATGCCGAGTCTGATCGGATTGTCTTGGGAGAAGGAATATCCTTCGTTGACCATGAGAGCTTGTGATGGGCTAAGTTGGGACACCCCTGCAGGGATTGAACTTTTGAAAGCCGTGCCCGCGGTTATGGGCAGATGGGAATTTGTTAATATCCGGTTGTAGAAAACCTGAAGTTGACCTTAATTAAAATACATCAACCGCGTGTGTAACCGTGCTGGTCTCTTCTCGGCGGAGTCCGGGAAGTGAACACGGTGTTGGAGTAATGCTTGACGTAGGTTGTTCTAGGATCACTTCTTGATCATAGTTGTTCGACCGTGCTTTGCCTTCTCTTCTCGCTCTCATTTGCGTATGTTAGCCACCAAATATGCTAGTCACTTGCTGCAGCTCCACCTCATACCTTTTACCCTACCAATAAGCTTAAATAGTCTTGATCGCGGGGGTGTGAGATTGCTGAGTCCCCGTGACTCACAGATACTTCCAAAACCAGTTTGCAGGTGCCGATGTTACCGAGCAGGAGACGCAACCAAGCTCAAGGAGGAGTTCATTGAAGATCTTGTCCTTCTTGTTGTTTCGTTTCCAGTTGATCATTAGTGGAGCCCAGTTGGGGTCGATCGGGGATCTTTGTCGCATTTAGGGGTTGATCTTTATTTTGGTACCGTAGTCGGACCATGAGTGTATTGGATGATTGTAATGGTATTCATGTATTTGTGTGACGTGGCGAGTGTAAGCGAACTATGTATCTTTTCCCCTTTATTTACATTACATGCATTGTTTGCGAAGATTACCTCACTTGCGACATTGCTTTCAATGCGGTTATGCCTCTAAGTCGTGCTTTGACACGTAGGAGATATAGCCGCATCGAGGGCGTTACAAACATAGAAAATCACCAATGCTTATTTTGAAAAACTGAAGAAACATATTAATTATGACATATCTTCTCAAAAAGATCAATGTGCAAATGAAATAATTGGTACTGAGACAACAACATCAGAAGCTGTAATTAACTACAATGAAGTTCTTACTCATGTACAATAAATAACAAATTGAACATTTTATGAAGATGGTAAATATAACTGCAACAGCATAGCGACATTGTTTGGATGACAGCAAATTGATACTAACAGGTGTGTACATGCACAAATTTAGTAACATAGAACTAATATCACTAAGGCCGTCCACTATGTATGCCAAAATTGGGGTAATGACAACTGTTCCTACATCTCGCACCGTTGCCCTGCACTGGCGAGCTGATGCAGCGGAAAAAAATCAGGGACCCGGACTCTGGAGCACGTAGTTGCTCCGATGCCCAGTTCCTTTGTGCCATAAAGATTTAGTATTTTATTGCTTGGCTGCTCGGATGTGTGGACCAAAGTTGGCTGCACAAACTGCTGAAGCGGTGGCAAATAATTTTCTAATGGCACCGCTGATGAGATGGCAACAATTTAAGATACTTGGTACAAACTGTGACACTGTCTTAGGATGCGTTTGGATGAAGGTGTGGTATGAATGGGTTGGGACCATGATAGTGTCTAAATCACATCTAACAAATGATTTGTAACAATGAAAGAGGGTCTAACCTTCTCTGCACATGCCAGAAACTTCCTCCCACTGTCCACAGAATCAAACGCAACTAGCTTCATGCATGGAGATTGATGGTGACAACGAGCACCTAGATCTTCAGCCACCCCGCTCCATTCATTGCCACTGATGGTCTTAGGGAGCTACAAGAGGAAGAAACGACTCAAATCGACCTCCAGGTAAAAATCCTTCATTCCAAGTCATAGCCCGTGAGAGAGGAGAGAGGCATACCCAGGTGGTGAAGGAGTAGTCGCCGGAGGAGGAACCGCTGGAGATGTCTTTGAAGAAGACCATGGCGACCCTGGCGGTAGGATGTATGACGACGAGAGCGAGGAAGCGGCTATAGCTTAGCAAGGAAGGAAGGAAGGAAGGAGGAAACAGGGGAAATGTGACTTGTGGTCGGGGAGAAAAGGGGTGGGGAAGGGGGCAAGGGGTGCTGGGGTAGATATTTTGGCGGTAGGCCAAAATTTTGGAAATGTGGAGGGAAACTTTGCACGCGGTGCCGCCGAACCATTCACTTCGAACGATTGTGTGCATCACACACGATTCTTCTGCTTTACGCGCATGGGATGAGTTTGATAATTCAAATTTTGGTATCAAGGCATGGGCACATTCACTTTGAACGTATGCGGTGCCGCCGGACCATTCAATTTGAACGATTGTGTGCATCGCAAATGATTCTTCTACTTTACGCGCATGGGATGAGTTTGATAATTCAAATTTTGGTGGAAATTTCTCCGGGTACGTCATTGCATAATTTAACATCGCTTGCTAATTTGGGCACACAAAAGAGAGCGTCCAGCAGACAGACTACACTTACTGAATCGAGCAATTTTAGTAATTACACAGAGCCAGTTGACCTAAACATTGCTCTAACAAAACACCAGCATTAAAACAAAGCCTAAGTACGCATAATTAAAAATACACCGCCGCGCCGGCCTATGCATCGTGCTTTTATATTGATATTTATTGCATTATGGGCTGTTATTACACATTATGTCACAATACATATGCCTATTCTCTCTTATTTTACAAGGTTTACATAAAGAGGGGCAATGTCGGCAGCTAGAATTCTGGGCTGGAAAAGGAGCAAATATTAGAGACCTATTCTGCACATCTCCAAAAGCCCTCAAACTCCACGGGAATTATTTTCAGAATATATAAAAAATATTGGGCGAAAGAAGTACCAGAGGGGGGCCACCCACCGTCCATGAGGGTGGGGGGCGCGCCGATGTGAGATGAGACGTTGATACGTCCATTTTGCATCATGCTTTTATATTGATATTTATTGCATTATGGGCTGTTATTACACATTATGTCACAATACATATGCCTATTCTCTCTTATTTTACAAGGTTTACATAAAGAGGGGGAATGTCGGCAGCTAGAATTCTGGGCTGGAAAAGGAGCAAATATTAGAGACCTATTCTGCACATCTCCAAAAGCCCTCAAACTCCACGGGAATTATTTTCAGAATATATAAAAAATATTGGGCGAAAGAAGTACCAGAGGGGGGCCACCAACCGTCCATGAGGGTGGGGGGCGTGCCCTACCCCCTAGGCACGCCCCCTTGCCTCGTGGGCCCCCTGGTGGCCCTCCGATGCCCATCTTTGGCTATATGGAGTCTTTCACCAAGGAAAAAAAATCATAAGCAAGCTTTCGAGAAGAAACTCCACCGCCACGAGGCGGAACCTTAGCGGAACCAATCTAGGGCTCCGGCGGAGCTGTTCTGTCGGGGAAACTTCCCTCCGGGAGGGGGAAATCATCACCATCGTCATCACCAACGATCCTCTCATCAGGAGGGGGTCAGTCTCTATCAACATCTTCACCAGCACCATCTCATCTCAAACCCTAGTTCATCTCTTGTATCCAATCTTTGTATCCAAACCTCAGATTGGTACCTATGGGTTGCTAGTAGTGTTGATTACTCCTTATAGTTGATGCTAGTTGGTTTACTTGGTGGAAGATCATATGTTTAGATCCATTATGCATATTAATACCCCTCTGATTATGAACATGAATATGATTTGTGAGTAGTTACGTTTGTTCCTGAGGACATGGGAGAAGTCTTGCTACAAGTAGTCATGTGAATTTGGTATTCGTTCGATATTTTGATGAGATGTATGTTGTCATCCCTCTATTGGTGTCATGTGAACGTCGACTACATGACACTTCAACATTGTTTGGGCCTAGAGGGAGGCATTGAGAAGTAATAAGTAGATGATGGGTTGCTAGAGTGACAGTAGCTTAAACCCTAGTTTATGTGTTGCTTCGTAAGGGGCTGATTTGGATCCATATGTTTCATGCTATGGTTAGGTTTACCTTAATACTTATGTTGTAGTTGCGGATGCTTGCAATAGGGGTTAATCATAAGTGGGATGCTTATCCAACTAAGGATAGTACCCAAGCACCGGTCCACCCACATATCAAATTATCAAAGTACCGAACGCGAATCATATGAACGTGATGAAAACTAGCTTGACGATAATTCCCATGTGTCATCAGGAGCGCTTTACTTCATATCAGAGTTTGTCCAGGCTTGTCCTTTGCTACAAAAAGGATTGGGACATATTGCTGCATCTTGTTTACTTTTATTACTTGCTACCCGTTACAAATTACCTTATCACAAAACAATCTGTTACCGATAATTTCAGTGCTTGCAGAGAATACCTTGCTGAAAACCGCTTATCATTTCCTTCTGCTCCTCGTTGGGTTCGACACTCTTACTTATCGAAAAGGCTACGATAGATCCCCTACACTTGTGGGTCATCAAGACTCTTTTCTGGTGCCATTGCCGGGGAGTGAAGCGCCTTTGGTAGGTGGAATTTGGTAAGGAAAAATTTATATAGTGTGCTGAAATTTACTGTCACTTGTTACTATGGAACATAATCCTTTGAGGGGCTTGTTCGGGGTATCTTCACCCCGATCAGTAGAGCAAAGAGTTGCTCCTCAACCTACTGAACGTACTGAAAGTGTTTACTTTGAAATTCCTTCGGTTATGATAGAGAAACTGCTAGCTAATCCTTCTATAGGTGATGGAACATTACATCCCTATTTGCACCTAATCTATGTGGATGAAGTTTGTGGATTATTTAAGCTTGCAGGTATTCCCGAGGATGTTATCAAGAAGAAGGTCTTCTCTTTATCTTTAAAGGGAGATGCATTGACATGGTTTAGGCTATGTGATGATATTGGATCATGGAACTTCCAATGATTGAAATTGGAATTTCATCAGAAGTTTTATCATATGCACCTGGTTCATCGTGATCGTAACTATATATATAATTTTTGGCCTCGCGAAGGATAAAGCATCACTCAAGCTTGGGGGAGGCTTAAGTCAATTTTATATTCATGCCCCAATCATGAGCTCTCAAAAGAGATGATGATTCAAAAAAATTTGCTCGGCTTTCTCTCAGTAATCGCTCCATGCTCGATACTTTCTTGTACTGGATATTTTATGATGAAGACTATTGAATTCAAATGGGATTTATTGGAAAGAATTAAACGCAACTCTGAATACTGGGACATCAACGAAGGTAAAGGGTTAGGTATAACACCTAAGTTTGACTGTGTTAAATCTTTTATGGATACTGATGCTTTCCGTGAATTTAGCACTAAATATGGACTTGACTATGAGATAGTAGCTTCTTTCTGTGAATCCTTCGCTACTCATGTTGATCTCCCTAAGGAGAAGTGGTTTAAATATAATCCTCCCATTGAATTAAAAGTAGTTGAACCTATTAAAGTTGAAGAAAAGACTATCACTTATAATGATCCTATTGTTCCTACTGCTTATATTGAGAAACCACCTTTCCCTGTTAGAATAAAGGATCATGCTAAAGCTTCAATTATGGTTAACAAAAGTAATATAAGACACCTAAACCCCCTGAGAAAATTAAAGTTGAACCTAGTGTTGCTATGGTTAAAGATCTCTTGGCCGATAATATTGATGGGCATGTTATTTACTTCTGCAATGAATCTGCTAGAATTGCTAGACCTGATACTAAAAATAAACATAGACCTGTTGTAGGCATGCCTGTTATTTCTATTAAAATAGGAGATCATTGCTATCATGGATTATGTGATATGGGTGCTAGTGCAAGTGCAATACCACATTCCTTATACAAAGAAATTATGCATCATATTTCACATGCTGAGATAGAGGAGATTGATGTTACTATTAAACTTGCCAATAGAGATACTATTTCACCAGTTGGGATTGTTAGAGATGTTGAAGTCTTGTGTGGGAAAGTTAAATAACCTACTGATTTTTTTGTTCTTGGTTCCCCACAAGGTGACTTTTGTCCCATTATATTTGGTAGACCCTTCTTGAATAATGTTAATGCTAATATAGACTACAATAAGGATATTGTTTCTGTTGGTTTAGGGGATATGTCTCATGAGTTTAATTTTGCTAAATTTCATAGACAACCCCATGATAAAGAATTGCCTAGTAAAGATGAAATTATTGGTCTTGCTTCTATTGCCGTGCCTCCTACTGATCCTTTAGAACAATATTTGCTAGACCATGAAAATGATATGTTTATGAATGAAAGAAGGGAAATAGATGAAGAATTCTTTAAACAGGGACCTATTTTGAAACATAACTTGCCTGTTGAAATTCTAGGGGATCCTCCTCCACCCAAGGGTGATCCCGTGTTTGAGATTAAGCCTTTACCTGATACTCTTAAATATGCTTATCTTGGTGAGAAAGAGATATATCCTGTTATTATTAGTGCTAACCTTTCAGGTCATGAAGAAAAGAAATTATTGAAAACTCTGAAGAGGCACCGTGTTGCTACTGGATATACTCTTGATGACCTTATGGGCATTAGTCCCACTCTATGCCAACACAAAATAAAATTGGAGAAAGACGCTAAACCAGTTGTTGATCACCAACGACGGCTAAATCCTAAGATGAAAGAAGTGGTGAGGGAGTCCTGGATTAGGGGGTCTCTGGACAGCCAGACTATCTCCCTTGGCCGGACTGTTAGACTATGAAGATACAAGATTGAAGACTTCGTCTCGTGTCCGGATGTGACTCTACTTGGCGTGGAAGGCAAGCTAGGCAATAGGTATATGGATATCTCCTCCTTTGTAACCGACCTTGTGTAACCCTAACCCTCTCCGGTGTCTATATAAACCGGAGGGATTTAGTCCGTAGGACAACAATCACAACATACAATCATACCGTAGGCTAGCTTCTAGGGTTTAGCCTCTCTGATCTCGTGGTAGATCTACTCTTGTAACACTCATATCTTCAATATTAATCAAGCAGGATGTAGGGTTTTACCTCCATCAAGAGGGCCCAAACCTGGGTAAAACTTCGTGTCCCTTGCCTCCTGTTACCATCCAGCCTAGACGCACAGTTCGGGACCCCCTACCCGAGATCCGCCGGTTTTGACACCGACATTGGTGCTTTCATCGAGAGTTCCTCTGTTTCGTCGCCGTTAGGCTTGATGGCTCCTACTATCATCGGTAGCAATGCGTTCCAGGGTGAGACTTTTCTCCTCGGACAGATCTTCGTATTTGGCGGCTTTGCACTGCGGGCTAATTCGCTTGGCCATCTGGAGCAGATTGAAAGCTACGCCCCTGGCCATCAGGTGAGATTTGGAAGTTTGAATTACACGGCTGACATCCGCGGAGACTTGACCTTCGACGGATTCGAGCCACAACCGAGTGCGCCGCACTGTCTCGATGGGCATGACCTAGCTCTGCCACCAGACGGTACTCCAGAGGCCGCGCCCACACCAGCTCTGACCCTTAGCTCGGAGCCAGCTGCACCAATCGAGGACGGGTGGCTAGACACCGCCTCAGGGGCTGCAGTCTCAACGGCGATCGAGCCGAACACCAGCATAATCCTCTGTGCAGCCCCTGACTCCAAGGTGCCGGACTCTCCTCCAGACCCCGAACCATCCGCGCCCCTACCAATCGAATCCGACTGGGCGCCGATCATGGAATTCACCGCTGTGGATATCTTTCAGCACTCGCCCTTCGGCGACATTCTGAATTCACTAAGGTCTCTCTCTTTGTCAGGAGAGCTCTGGCCGGATCATGGCCAACAGGACTGGGATGCGGACGACGAAGAAATTCGACGCCCACCCACCACCCACTTTGTAGCCACTGTCGATGATTTAACCGACATGCTCGACTTCGACTCCTAAGACATCGACGGTATGGACGACGATGTAGGAGACGAACATGAACCAACACCTATAGGGCACTAGAAAGCCACCTCGTCGTATGACATATACATGGTGGATACACCCAATGAAGGCAACGGCGACGAGATAGCGGAGGATGACCGCTCCAAGGAGCAACCCAAGCGCCGACGTCAGCGGCGCCGCTCTAAGTCCCGCCAAAGCAAAAGTGGTGATACCGGCACAGGAGATAATAACACTCCGGATAGCGCCAAAGACAACAAAAACCGCCTCCAGCAAGAGTTAGATCAGGAGGATGAAGGAGCCAGCTCTCCTGAGAGAGCGGCTGGAAAGGAGGAGGATGATAATTACATGCCCCCCTCCGAAGACGAGGAAAGCCTCGGCGACGATGAATTCGCCGTACCAGAGGATCCCGTCGAACAAGAGCGCTTCAAATGCAGGCTTATGGCCACGGCAAATAGCCTGAAGAAAAAGCAGCAGCAGCTTCAAGCTGATCAAGATCTGCTAACTGACAACTGGACTGAAGTCCTCGCAGCCGAGGAATATAAACTCGAGCGTCCCTCCAAGAGTTACCCAAGGCGCAGGTTACTACCCGGACTAGAGGAAGAAGCGTATGATACGGCTGATCAGCCACCTCGTGGCCGCGATAGAGAGGCATTCATGCCAAAAGCTCAGCCTCCACCCAACACCATCCAAATAAAAAGGCATGGGGAGATACGCCAGACCTGCGAGACATATTGGAGGACAAAGCAAAGCACTCAAGATCGATCTACGGATCATGAGGGCGCACCACTCTAAGAGACGGTAAACGTCACGCCGGATACAGTAAAAGCAAATCCGGCCGGGCCGAACACACGGGCAGGACCCATACGAGTTGCTCGTGATATAGCCCAATACAGAGGCGCCGCACACCCCTTATGCTTCACAGACGAAGTAATGGAACATCAATTCCCAGTAGGTTTCCAACCTGTAAACATTGAATCATACGATGGCACAACAGATCCCGCGGTATGGATTGAGGACTTCCTCCTCCACATCCACATGGCCCGTGGTGATGACTTACATGCCGTCAAGTACCTCCCACTAAAGCTCAAAGGACCAGCACGACATTGGCTTAATAGCTTGCCAGCAGACTCCATTAGCTGTTGGGAAGATCTGTAAGCCGCATTCCTTGACAACTTTCAGAGCACTTATGTGCGACCACCAGACGCCGATGACTTGAGCCACATAATTCAGCAGCCAGAAGAATCAGCTAGGCAATTCTAGACTCGGTTCCTTGCAAAGAAAAACCAAATCGTCGACTTAGCGGCTTTCAAGCACAACATCCGAGACAAGTGGCTAGCCCGACACCTTGGTCAGGAAAAGCCGAAATCTATGGCAGCCCTCAGGACGCTCATGACCCGCTTTTGTGCGGGAGAAGACAGCTGGTTGGCTCGCAGTAAGAATATATCAAAGAACCATGGTACCTCGGATACCAAGGACGGCAACAGCAGGTCACGTCGCAACAAGCATAAGCGCCGCATTAACGGCGAAAGTACTGAGGATACGACAATCAATGCCGGATTCAAAGGCTCTAAACCTGGTCAGCGGAAAAAGCCATTCAAACAAAGTACGTCGTGTCCGTCCAGCTTGGACCGTATACTCAATCGCTCGTGTCAAATACATGGCACCCCAGACAAGCCAGCTAATCACACCAACTGTCGGAGTAATGGGCCACGGGTAGGCCAACCCGAGCCCCAGAACCTTTCAAGACATCAGGGCAGGCTGCGCCCCTCAAGACCCCAGGACGAAGAGCTGCCTTCAAGAAGTCAATGGCAAGATGGCCGACTGACCGCTCACGGCCGAGTCCCAGGGACGGCTTCAGGATAAAGCCGACTCCCGACTGGCGACTTCCAGAGAAGCCGGCTTTGGGGAGTCGGCCTGCGACTCCAACAAACCCCATGACCTCATCAAAGGGGACGGGGCAGGGGCGTGGCTACAGAGAAGCCCACCCCCGCCCCTTACAAAGGGCAGGCATGGCCACAGCATGCCGTACCCTAGAAGATCTCTGTGCGGCGTGGCACTGTTGCCATGCCGGCCCCGACATCAGCACCGCAGAGCTGAATCATGCACCCACGACGGCTTGTCTATACGGCCTAGAGGCAGCAGGCCCCACCAGTCAGTGAGACCTCAGGAGACGGCAGGAGAACCACCAGTCGGACTCGTCGGGAGTCAGCCCAGGGGAGTCGGCCGAGCCCTCCCCCGGGGCCCATGCTCCATTAATCAAGATGTGATGGGGAGTGGCGACAGTGATCGCCCGCCGGGCGGCAGGGCTGTTGCCACGACCTCATGATCAAGCCCGCGTCATCAGAAGCACGACTACAGTAATCAGCAGTCGGCAAGACCCGCCCGCGGCGGACGCGGCCTGTCGGCTTCGTACCAGGCCAGTTGGCGGGGCCCTCCAGTCGGCGGGCCCTAGCGGTCGGCAGAGAAGATGGAGGCCAGAGGCACTGACGGCTGGGCCCGCGTCCAGCTGGATTACCATTGTACCCCTAGGGGGTAGGCCTATATAAACCCCCCAGGGCACCCATGCAAAGGGTGGGAACCCATTAGCTCTAGGCCAGATCATATAGAAGGGAGAGAGCTAGCCTTGCCCTCTCCTACCACCAAGAAATAGCTCAAGGACCAACCGTGTAAACACTTGGCCATAGTGATCATGCGGAGACCCCGCAGAGCAGCAGTAGGGGTATTATCTCCTCGGAGAGCCCTGAAGGTGGGTAAGATTCGCCGGCGTGCATGTCTTCGCCTCATCCTGTTTCCGGGCACCAGCGACGTTCTACTCGCCCCACCATGATAAGTCATCCTTTGGCATATGTCGCACCAAACCCCCGACATTTGGCGCCCACCGTGGGGCCTGGTGCATCGTCGTCCGGAGATCTGTTCTGGATGGGAACCCTTTTCCTCCCTGGCGAGCGAAGCCATCCAGGCACGCAAGACGGAGTTTGCACCAACGCGCTAAGCGGTGTTGAGATCACTTGCGCGGCCAGCTCCTTGGCCGAACTTGTCGACGAGGTCCGCCTCTCCGATGAACCTGCGTCCAAGGCAGGCACGGGCGGCCCCAAGAACCTCCTCGCGGGCCTCCTCAATCAACTCTACGTTTCCGGTGAGCCTGCTGTAGACTTGGAGTCCATAGGCTCCACCGACCCGATGCTGATCGACTCCGACACCGTGTCGCTCGACGCGTTCCCCAACAATGTGGTGGTCTACGACGAACCTCTCCCTCGCACGGAGAGCAACGAAAGCACCGTCACCGAGGTGCTAGTCATCAGTCATGACGAGCTCCCCGGCGGAGGAGCGCACGACGCTGCAAGACCTAACTGCGCCCATTCCGGAAGACGCTGACGCAGAGACGTTGGAGGCGTGCCGCCTTCAACTCGTTGAAGGCGCGAAAAAGCTGGCCAGCATGAGACGCTTGTCAGAAGCCTACCAGCGGGAAATGGATCGCGCCGTCGGCGGCTTGCTGGCCCCGGCAGGGCCGAGCCGCCGTGGCGCGGTCCAGCAGCGCGACGTGGCCATCGCCAACCTGTTTGGGGCAAGCCGCCCTGTGTACGCTACACCAGCGAAGAACATCCGAGCCGCCCAGGTAGCGGCGGATGAGCTGGACCATTTCGAGGGCGAAGAGCGCCGCCTCATGATGGAGCGAGTCCAGCGGCTCCTCGATGCGGCCGCCGCGCAGAACGAGGCCGGCTGCCGCACGGAGGCGCCGCAGCGGCCAAACGACGACCTTCACCAAGATCAAGGTGCGACGTCTCGGACGCCGACTGGCGGCGCCCGAGGAAGAAAGGACAAGGAGCCAGCTGTCAGCCACAGTCGGACTCGCATTACCATAGAGCGCGACCGAGACGGCCGCCCGAGAGAAGTGGAATGACGGGACGACTGTCCGCCTCCCCCTCCCCGCAAGGAGAGGTGAGTCTCCCCGCCGCCTGTTGACCATCCGACTCTCGGCGACCGCCTTGGCCGCCGAGAGGGAGTTGGAGAGAATGACACCCGCCACCGGATCGACCGACTTCACCGACCCTTAGCGCTGGAAGAAGAAGACGAGCTGGGTCCACCTTGTTTCGGGCCCCGCATTCGGGATGAGCCCTTTCCCAGAGGGTTCACGCTCCCAAGAGACACGCCCAAGTATACCGGCTCCATGAAGCCGGAAGACTTGCTAGTCGACTACTCCACGGCTGTTAGCATAGCGAACGGCAACAAGCGTGTTGCCGTAAAGTACGTTCCGCTCATGCTCCAGGGCACGGCCCGGACATGGCTGAACAGCCTAAAGCCCCGCAGTATCAACAGCTGGGTCGACTTCACCGAAGCGTTCGTCCGCAACTTGACCAGCACATACAAGCGTCCTCCCAAGCCTCGTCAGCTCTCCTTGTGCGTGCAAGGCCCCGACGAGTCGACTCGCGATTACCTCGGGCCGAGCTTCGGAACTCCTGTGAGGGTATGCATGAGGTGCAGGCCATCGAGTACTTCACAGCCGGGTGCAGAGAAGGCACCCTCCTCAAGCACAAGCTCCTCTGCGACAAGCCAGAAACCCTCGACGAGCTGCTGATCATAGCGGACAAGTACGCCATGGCCGACTCCTCCATGAAGGCGGAGATTCAAATCAGCACAACTAGCAAAGTGGCTCCTCAAGCTCCAAGAACTCCGGCGGCAGACGCCAGCCGGCGACAACAACAGGGCGACCACAAGCGCAAGGGCCCGCAGCCGGCTTCCGGCAGCCGGCAGGTCGCGACCGTTGAAGCCCAGCAGCCAGATGAGCAGCCTCCGCCCAAGCGACAGAAAGGCGGCAAGCCAAACTGGTTGCCGGCCTTCTCCTACGAGCAGACCCTGGATGGACCTTGCAAGTTCCATAGCGGCGCGAAGCCGTCGAATCACACCACCCGGAAGTGCCACTGGCTCACCAGGATCGCCAAGGGAGACGGCCTCCTGCCTCCCCCGCCTGCTGGGCAGCAGCCTCCGCCGCCGCCCCAGCAGCCGGATGTCAGGCCAATTGGCGCGGTACAAGACAAATACCCTGAAGAGCACAGAGCCTACATGGTGTTCACCAGTGTGGCTGATGATCGACGCAGCAGGTGGCTGCAGCGATAAGAGGTGAATGCAGTAGCGTCGGAGACGCCAGAGTTCATGCACTGGTCTGAGAAGCCCATCAGCTGGAGCAGGGCTGACCACCCAGAAGTGATGCCGATTCCGGGCTCCTATGCCTTGGTCCTGGACGCCACCTTTGCTACAGATAGACGAGCCACGTGATTCTCGCGAGTTCTGATAGACGGAGGCAGCAACATCAATATCCTGTACAAGGACACCATGGAGAAGTTAGGAATCAAGCAAAGACAGCTTCAAAACAGCCGAACTGTATTCCACGACATTGTTCCTGGGCTTTCCTGCTCGCCAATCGGCAAGATCCTGATGGACGTCCTCTTTGGAGACAAAGATCACTTCCGCAGAGAGTCTATTTGGTTTGAGGTGGTGGACCTTGAGAGCCCATACCATGCGCTACTTGGCCGACCCGCCTTGGCCAAGTTCATGGCGGTCCCCCACTACGCCTACCTCAAGATGAAGATGCCCAGTTCCAGGGGAATTCTGACTATGGCTGGCGACTACCGGAAGTCGTCTGCTTGCGCGGCTGAGAGCAGTCGGCTGGCCGAGTCCCTGGTAATCATGGCCGAGAAGCGGCTCCTTGAGCTAGTTGTGGCGATGGCCGGCAAGCAGCCTGAGGTATCGCCCAACCCAAAAGAGTCGGAGGCTGAGGGTTCGGTCAAGCCGGCCAAAGAGACAAAGAAGATACCCTTGGATCCGGAGCACCCAGAGAGGTACGCCGTCGTAGGTGCAAACCTCGACAGCAAATAGGAAGGCGAGCTCGTCGATTTCCTCCGTGAGAATCAGGACATCTTCGCATGGTCCCCCAAAGACATGCCAGGTGTACCGATGGAATTCGCCGAGCACAAGTTACATGTCCGATCTGATGCAAAGCCGGTCAGGCAGCCCCTGCGCCGCCTGTCAGAAGAGAAGAGAAGAGTTGTCAGAGAAGAGATAGCCCGACTCCTAGCAGCCGGCTTCATTATGGAAGTGTTCTTTCCAGAATAGCTAGCAAATCCGGTCCTGGTACTGAAGAAGAACAAGCAGTGGCGAATGTGTATTGACTACACGAGCCTAAACAAGGCCTGCCCCAAGGACCCATTTTCCCTACCAACAATTGATCAGGTGATAGACTCCACAGCCGGATGTGAGCTGTTGAGTTTTTTGGATGCATACTCAGGATATCACCAGATCAAGCTGAACCCGGCTGACAGACTGAAGACCGCCTTCATTACGCCGTTTGGAGCTTTCTGCTACCTCACCATGACGTTCGGCTTGAGGAATGCCGGCACCACCTTTCAGCGTTGCATGCAGAAACGCCCATGTTTACGTGGACGACGTGGTGGTGAAGACGGAAAAGTGTGGAACGCTGCTGGAAGACCTCAAGGAGACTTTTGAGAACCTACGCCGATTCCAGCTCAAGCTCAATCCCGAGAAGTGTGTCTTCGGGGTGCCAGCCGGCCAGCTCCTTGGCTTCCTGGTCTCTGAACGCAGCATAGAATGCAACCCAGTAAAGATCAAGGCCATTGAGAGAATGGAGGTACCCAGCCGACTGCTGGATGTGCAAAAGTTCACCGGCTACTTGGCGTCCATCAGCCGATTCATCAGTCGGCTGGGCGAGAAAGCTCTCCCCTTATACCAACTCATGAAGAAGACCACTTTTTTCGAGTGGAACCATAAGGCAGATGAAGCTTTTCACCAGTTGAAGAAGATGCTGACTACTCCACCTGTCCTGGCGGCACCGACTCCCAAGGAACCTATGCTCCTGTACATCGCCGCCACCAGCCGGGTAGTCAGCACGGTCATTGTAGTGGAACGCAAGGAGGAAGGCAAGGCGCTACCTGTCCAGAGACCGGTATATTACCTGAGCGAGGTACTGTCGACCTCCAAGCAGAACTACCCCCACTACCAGAAGATGTGCTATGGCGTACACTTTGCTGCCAAGAAATTGAAGCCTTACTTTCAAGAGCATCCAATCATGGTGGTCTGCACGGCCCCACTTGCCGAGATCATTGGTAGCAGACATGCTTCGGGACGAGTGGCCAAGTGGGCCATAGAGCTGGCTCATTACACCATCCACTACCAGCCCCGCACCGCTATCAAGTCACAAGCACTGGCCGACTTCCTCGTCGACTGGGCTGAGACCCAGTACCTACCTCCAGCGCCTGATTCCACCCATTGGCGGATGCATTTCAACGGCTCCAAGATGCGCACTGGCTTGGAAGCCGACGTCGTTCTCACCTCTCCCAAAGGCGACAAGCTCAAATACGCGCTACAAATCCACTTTGCCACCTCCAACAACGTCGCCGAGTACGAGGCGCTCATTCATGGGCTCCGGCTTGCCAAAGAACTTGGCATCCGTCGGATCTTGTGTTATGGCGACTCGGACTTAGTGGTCCAGCAATCATCCGGCGACTGGGACGCGAAAGATGCAAACATGGCGAGTTACCGTTTCCTTATGCAGCAACTCAGCGGGTATTTCGAAGGGCGTGAGTTTCTCCATGTGCCAAGAAATGACAACGACCAAGCAGATGCCTTGGCACGAATCGGCTCTACCCGCCAAGCAATACCATCTGGCGTCGCCCTTCAACGCCTCCTCAAGCCGTCTGTCAAGCCTTCACCAGAATCAGACTCCATTTTTGTGCCGGCTCCTCCCGAAGACGTCGGATCCAACTCCAGAGCTCTGGCAGTCGGTACGAGGATTTTGGCGGAAGACTCCAAAGCTGCCACAGTCGAACCCGGCCCGGGGACAATGGTGGCGGACTCGAAGACTCCAGAACTCGGCCCAAGGACCGCGCTAGTCGTCCTAAGGACTTCGTTAACCCAGCAAGCGGTTGTTGACGCCAACCCGCCGCCTCCCAGCCCAACCGCCCTCATCCAAGTCGCAGTTCTGGCAGTCAAAGAAATAGCAGCACCCTCATGGGCCCAGCCCATCCTCAAATTCCTGGTGAACAAAGAGCTGCCGACTGATGAGACCTCAGCTCGGCAAATACAACGCCGGGCAGCAGCCTACACCATAGTCAACAGAGAGCTAGTCAGGCGCAGCATTACTGGGAAACGACTCCTACTACCTGATTGACGCTCAGAAGCCCCGAGCACACAAGAGGGACGACTCCGGCAAGGAGACAGAGCGGCCATGGAATGCAAATCTCCTCCGAAGATTTTACAGTTGATGCAGTATGTACCACGCTACCTTTTGTGTTAAAGTACCAAGACTTCGGGCCCCCCGAAACGAGCTCGGGGACTGCCCTCTTTTGTCTGTATGATAAAAATTATGACTGCAAGTATGTTACTCCTTTTTATGCCGTTTGGCACTGGCTCGACAAGTCGGCCCGGGGACTTGCCACCTTGCACTATGAAATGCTTCCTGTAGTCGGACAAGTAGTGTGTAAATGCCTAAACTGTGTCCTATCAGAAGCCGCAGCTCGCAGAGCGACTGTACGGTGGGCAGCAGTAAGGTAGAATGGGCATTCGCATGAAAAATGGCTAAGGACTCAAAGCATAAAACATAGCTCAAGACAGCTTCTAGCATTTTTCGCAAAACCGACTCTTGAATAGTCGGATTGCCGTCTTCTATCCAACTTGCTCAAAAACTCTTGAAAACGGCTAAGTACTTGCTTTCCCAAAGTAGCCAAGCACTTGATCCAGCGACAGTCCGCAGAGCGGTTGTCCGATTGGCAAGGCAGGCAACTAAGAGAAAGCGGCAAAGGAAAAAAGCCAAAAGAGCAACGAGCAAGAAAAGATAGAACTCGGATAAATATATGCACATAACATAGGCCCTTGGCCGAATTTTCGAGCAGAGGTTCAAAATACACCCCGCGGGTGGAATTGTGCGAATTAACAAGTTCTTCAAAGACTACTGAAGCAGATAAAATAAAGATAAAGCGGCAGCTTAGGAAGCAGCAGACGGATTCGGAGGGTCGGAGGAGGCGGCAGCGTCAAGCGTCGGGGCGGCCGGCTGGCTAGTCTCGGCTTGATCACCTCCAGCGGCAGTCGGGTCGGTCACACGCGGCTCGTTGTTGGAGGCGCGGTCGAGCTGAGGCTGGCTGCCTGCTCCGTCTTCTGGTACCTCCGTCTCGCCTCCGTCCTCCGCCTCGCCTTCCTACTCGACGCTGGAGCCAATCACCTCCGCCGAGTCCTCGCTGTAGTCTGGGTTCATCCCAAACCACTCTGGCGGTACCTCCTCGCCGTCTTCAGACCACTCGGGGACGAAAATGCTGGTGTGGATGTACTCGGTGATCGCCGCAGCACGCTTGACGAGCGCGTCTTCCTTGGCTGCCAGCTCCGGCTGGGCCTCTGACCGAAGCGTGGCCAGCCGGTCTAGATCCAGCCCCGGATACCATGCCTTGACGAAATCCAAGGCCCGGCGCGCTCCAGCTCAGGCCGAAGAGCCCTTCCAGGCCTCAAGACGACCAGCCGCGACCTCCAGCCAATCGGCCGTCAGGCTGGGGGTGCGCGGAGCCTGCATATCCGGCCACAGGGCGGCAATCTCCTAGGCACCGACATGCTGAAGCCGGCGCAGCATCCGGTGAGCCGGGCGAAGGCGAGCCTCGATGCTCAGGATGTGCTCGTCAAGAGTTCAGGGGGCGTCGGCGGCAATCTCTGCACCCTCTGCCCTCCGACCTTCACGGTCAGCCTCGATGGCTTGGATGGCGGCCTGCGACTGCCTAGGAAAGAAGTCCGCAAAGATAGGGAGAAACGAAGAAGCAAGTCAAAAACCAGGAGTCGGCATGATTTAAATCGGCATCTCGAAGAAAGAAAATAAAGAAACTCACCATCAACAATGTCTTCAATCTCGTGGAAGCCGGAGGCCAGCAGCGCCTCCTTGTCAGACCAGGAGGAGCGCTCGCTCGCTCGCGAACTCTACGTCTTCACAAGCAGCTCCTTCTGCTCTGCCAATTGAGTGGCCAGCAGATCGCGCTCCATGGCGAGCTTGCTGCACTCCTCCTCTTTGGCGCGCAAAGCAGAGTTGGCGTCGCTCAGCTGCTGTTGAAGAGCAGCGTTGGCCTGTGAGAAGAAGAAAGAAAGAAGGCGTTAAGTCATCAGGAAAAGAAGGTCGCCAGGGAGATCCGGCCCGACTGCTTAGCAGTCAGCCCGAATCTCAGGGACTACAGCCTGCGGGTGCGCCAGCGCGCCCCCGCAAAGAAGGAAAAAGACTTACTCTGGCTCTCCGACAAATCGGCGGTCCGCTTGCCCAGCTCTTCAACATTACGGTTGAAGGCAGTGACGCGGAGGTTGTGGTAATCCTGTGACAAGCATTTCAGAAAAAAAGTCAATACCGAGAGTTCATCAATTGGAGTTCCGGGCCGCCTGCTCAGCAGCCAGCCCGAAACTCGGGGACTACACCCAGTGGGTGTGCTGGTGCGCCCCCACAGAGAGGAACAAGAAAACAAAGGCCAAAGGAAAAAAACATACCCGGACGGCTGCCCGTGACGCCAGGTACGCCTTGGTGCAATTCTGGAGAGCGTCGCCCTCGGCACGAAGCTTCGCCTGGACGTCCAGAAGCGCCTGGTTCAGCGGCCCTGTGCCGCGTCCTCGCACCCACCCAATGGGCGCGACGCTCGTCGCTTCGGCGTCTGGGACCGCCGAGCTGGCGGTGCCGGCTTCCAGGGGGCAGGGTGCCGAAGTCGCCTTCTCCAGACGGCGGCGCGTTGGCGAGCCGACTTGGAGGAGTAGCCTCGCCACGGCCTCGTCTTCGGTCGGCGGCACTGGAGGGTCCGCTGGCTGCTTGCCTTGCGCACCTTCAGACGGCGGCGGAGGCGGCGGCGGAACATTCACGTCCGATGTAGAGGGGTCACCGCCTTCCCTCTCCACAACGGGGTTCTCCCCGCCGGCTTCCCCAGAGTGCCTCGTGAACTCCAAAGGCGGCGACGCAGAGTTCAACGCGGTGACGAGCACCGTTGACTGGCGGCGTGCGGCTTCCTCAGCCTGCCGCTTCGTCGCGGCGGCGGCTTCGGCCTCCGCCAGTTTTTTCTTGGCGGAGGCCTCCGTCCTATCGGCCTCCGCCTTCTCCAGGCGGAGGGCCTCTTCTTCATTGTGCTTCTCCTGCGCATTCCGCTCCGTTGCCTCCCGGAGGTTAGCAGCGGGGTCAATCCGCTGAGTTGAGGCGGACGTCTCCGCTGACCCCATGACGGAGGCGGCGGTGACCCTCTTAAGAGTGGGGGGAGCCCTGAAGCAAGAGGAGGAAGCGAAGACTGAGACAAATTCACAAAGAAAGAATAAATCTTTGAAGACAGGATACTCACGAAGAGACCAATGGTGGCTTCTTCACTTCCTTACAGAAGCGGATGGCCTTTGCAGCCGCCTCTTCCCGCCAGGTCACCGCAGCCGAGCCCTTGGGCTTCTTCGGCCGACTGCCGAACAAGGTCGGCACGGCCCTGCGCTTCTTCCCGCCGCCTGGAGCGCCCGGCGCGGCAGAAGAGCTCGCGCTAGGCTGGCTGGCTCTTGGCTGATGGCGAGGGGCGACTTCTCCCTCGGCGTCATCGTCAGGCCTGTCGGCGAAAGTGGCCGAAGGCCTGAAGTCGCCCGATGTTCCTCCTCCTCCCTCGGCGTCATCTTCCAGAGCCGCCGCCCCCAGATCAGGGTCGTCGATGTTGCTCTCCACCCGGTCGGCGAGGAACTCGCGGGCCGGCCCCGAGGTGCCGGCTGGCGGGTGGAGAAGGGGATTCTGACTAAATCTGACTGGTCAAAACAACCTCGGCAAGAAAGAAGACATTCCAAAGAAAGAAAGGAAAGGCAACTCACCACAGGCGGGGGGTTGGCGCGGGAGTACGGCTCCTTGCCGAACCGCCAATCCTCCAGGAGCTTGCTGTCTGAGAAGTAGTTCACCATGAAGGCCACCTCTTCGTGAGGCATGTCCTTGGTGCATATCCGACTCGGGTCACGGTGCCCGCTCATCTGGCATATCATGTGGGGCCGGCCTTGGAGTGGGAGAACTCGGTGCACCACGAAAGCGGCCAGCAGGTCTGGACCAGTCAAACCCTCCAACTGCGTCAGCACTTGGAGTTGCGTGATGGCGCCGGCTCCCGCAGGCGTCAGCGACTTGGCCCGGTACGACCAGTTGGGCAGTCGCCCAGCCGGCGGGCCGGCTTCGAAAGCCGGCAAGTTGACCCAGTCCCCCCTCATGGAGGCGTTCCTGACGTAGAAGTAGGATCTCTGCCACATCTTCACTGACTTTATCAGCGAGATGTAGGGGAAGGGATTGTCGGCCCCCGACCTTCGCACGACGATGAAAGCGTCGCACTGAGCCGGCACGCCCGCAGCCTGGGTGCCGAGCTTGGAGAAGAAGAACTCCCCCCAGAGCTCGAGGGTGGGGAGGACTCCGAGGAAGCCTTCGCACAAGGCCACGAAGGCGGACAACAGCACCACTGCATTGGGGGTGAGGTGGTGCGGCTGAAGGCCGTACAACGCCAGGAAGGATCGGAAGAAACTGCTCGCCGGTAGCCCCAACCCGCGCAGGCAGTGCGAGCGGAAGATAACCCGCTCGCCCTCCTGCGGTGCGGGGGAAATCTCCCCCTTCGGCGCAAGACGCACCTGCACGCGATCCTCGCCGGGGAGTCGACGAGTCCGGCGGAGGAACTCGATGTGGTCTTCATGAACTTTTGAGCCGTCCCAGGTGCCGGAGCAGACAGGGGGAGGCGCAGCGGCGGAGGAAGAACTCATCGTGAGCTGATCGCCGCGGCGTTCGTTGGAGCTTGGGCGCGCGGCGGAGCGAAGAAGAAGAAGGAGGAGAGCAAGGAGCAGTGAGAAGGAAGAGAGCTAGGAGTAGTGGGAAGGAGGGGCGCGCGTGCCCCCTCTTCCCCCTACTTATAGCCTCGTGGGCTGTGAAGCCGAGGGGGCGGACATGGGGATTTACTGCGCCCACGGCCCCATGTCCCCCACATTCCACGATAAAGTTACTGCGCGCAGTAACTCCACGGGAATCCTAACCGTCCGCCGGGGCCACAGCCGATCCTCTCGGGCGCCAAGGCGCGGTAGTGGCAGGCCGCGCCTATGGGCCTACCCCGTCGCATGCGTAGGCTGGCAGGACAGCCCAGCCACGTGTCATCGCATGACAGGCCTAGAACGGGCGGCGGCCTGGAAGCTTAGCCAGCACGCTACTGGGATCCCGCCGCGACGTTCGAAATACTGTGCGAGTCGAAATTGAGTGAGTCCGAATCGAGCGAGTCCGACTCCTTCTAGTCGGCCTGGCAGAAGTCCATCAAAGACCATGTGTTGGGCACCCGGAAAGAGAAACTACTGAGGCTTCTCGGCCGATCGTCTGTGGCGCCTCACCAGCTTCGGGGACTACTGTCGGAGTAATGGGCCATGGGTAGGCCAACCCCAGCCCCAGAACCTTTCAAAACATCGGGGCAGGCTGCGCCCCTCAAGACCCCAGGACGAAGAGCCGCCTTCAAGAAGTCAACGGCAGGATGGCCGACTGACCAATCATGGCCGAGTCCCAGGGACGGCTTCAGGATAAAGCCGACTCCCGACTGGCGACTTCCAGAGAAGCCGGCTTTGGGGAGTCGGCCTGTGACTCCAACAAACCCCATGACCTCATCAAAGGGGACGGGGCAGGGGCGTGGCTACAGCGAAGCCCACCCCCGCCCCTTACCAAGGGCGGGCATGGCCACAGCACGCCGTACCCCAGAAGATCTCCGTGTGGCGTGGCACTGTTGCCATGCCGGCCCTGACATCAGCACCACAGGGCCGAATCCTGCACCCATGACGGCTTGTCTGTACGACCTAGAGGCAGCAAGCCCCACCAGTCAGTGAGACCTCAGGAGACGGCAGGAGAACCACCAGTCGGACTCGTCAGGAGTCGGCCCGGGGGAGTCGGCCGAGCCCTCCCCCGGGGCCCACGCGCCATTAATCAAGATGTGATGGGGAGTGGCGACAGTGATCGCCCGCCGGGCGGCGGGGCTGTTGCCACGACCTCAAGCCCGCGTCATCAGAAGCACGGCTACAGTAATCAGCAGCCGGCAAGACCCGCCCGCGGTGGACGCGGCCTGTCGGCTCCGTACCAGGCCAGTCGGCGGGGCCCGCCAGTCGGCGGGCCCCAACGGTCGGCAGAGAAGACGGAGGCCAGAGGCACTGACGGCTGGGCCCGCGTCCAGCCAGATTACCATTGTACCCCTGGCGGGTAGGCCTATATAAACCCCCCAGGGCACCCATGCAAAGGGTTGGAACCCATTAGCTCTAGGCCAGATCATATAGAAGGGAGAGAGCTAGCCTTGCCCTCTCCTACCTCCAAGAAACAGCTCAAGGAGCAACCGTGTAAACACTTGGCCATAGTGATCATGCGGAGACCCTGCAGAGCAGCAGTAGGGGTATTATCTCCTCGGAGAGCCCTGAAGCTGGGTAAGATTCGTCGGCGTGCATGTCTTCGCCTCATCCTGTTTCCAGGCACCGGCGATGTTCTACTCGCCCCCACCATGATAAGCCATCCTTTGGCATATGTCGCACCAAACCCCCGACACCAACAGGGATTGTTGGGTGTTCAAGCAGGCCGGCAAGTTAATTGCCGAAAACAAGGACAAGGGGCCTCATAGCGATGACGAGGAAGAACCCCGGCAGCCGCACACTGGAGGACAGAAGAGGTTTCCCCCGCAAGTGAGGACGGTGAACATGATATACGCAACCCACGTCCCCAAGAGGGAGCGGAAGCGTGCGCTCAGGGACGTATATGCGCTGGAGCCAGTTGCCCCGAAGTTCAACCCTTGGTCCTCCTGTCCGATCACCTTTGATCGCAGGGACCACCCCACTAGTATCCATCATGGCGGATTCGCCGCACTGGTCCTAGACCCAATCATCGACGGATTTCACCTCACTTGAGTCCTCATGGATGGCGGCAGTAGCCTGAACCTGCTTTATCAGGACACAGTGCGCAAAATGGGTATAGACCCCTCAAGGATCAAACCCACAAAGACGACCTTTAAAGGCGTCATTCCAGGCATAGAGGCCCACTGCACAGGCTCAATTACACTGGAAGTGGTCTTCGGATCCCCGGATAACTTCTGAAGCGAAGAGTTAATCTTCAATATAGTCCCGTTCCGCAGTGGTTATCACGCACTGCTCGGATGAACTGCATTCGCTAGATTCAATGCGGTACCACATTATGCATACCTCAAGCTCAAGATGCCAGGACCTCGCGGAGTTATTACAGTCAATGGAAACACAGAGCGCTCTCTCCGAACAGAGGAGCACACCGCGGCCCTCATAGCAGAAGCGCAAAGCAGCCTCTCAAGACAATTTACCAGTTCGGCGTTTCAAAGCTCGGACACCTTCAAGCGCGCTCGGGGCAATTGGCAAATAGACCGCCTGGCGCGATCTGAGCTCGCGTAGCAATACGACGGCCACCCCAATCCTAGCCCAACGACGTTGTTCGTGCCGCGCACAGATGGGCACAGATGGGGAGGGGGAGGCACAACTATGGCACACCCCCAAAATGCGGCCTAAACTGCACCAAGGGCTTCCTGTTTGGTCATTTTTCTTTTTCTTTCAGGACTTCAATCTCTGGAAACACTGTCCGGCAGCTCTATTGCCGAACACATGATACAACAACCAAGGAGGCCGACGACTACGGAATTCCCAGGTGGATTACAGATTTCACATAATTCCTCAGCTCGCCCTTGGAAGGGACATAGTCCTACTCTTTTGCTCATTACACTATCTGTATCACTCTGCTTTAATGCAATTTTTTAATATACAATGCATGACATTACGATTATTATCGCATTTTTGTTATATGTATACATATCTATGTGTTCATTAATGGCGCCTAGCAACCGTACACTCTAGTACGGCCAATGCACCAGGGGCTTACGTACCCACAAAATGGTGTGAAAAGTCCGAACACTTTCATAAGTGCGGCACCCCGAACGTATAGCATTATATGCATCAGCTCCGAATCATGTCTTTGGTCAAATGTTGGGTTTGCCCGGCTCCTATGTTTTGGTACCTTACGTTCTGCTCTATCGGCTAAGGTAGCGCTAGGAGAACAACTACGATTGTGCCCCGGTTCTGCCGGGCCAAGCACCTCAGTACAGAAAGCTAAAACTGACTGTCATGATAAGGCGAGAGATTGGTCGCTGTTCGGCGAGGTTTTTCGAGTCCTTAAAGACTTATGCCGCTTGGCGAGGGGACGGCTCCGTCCGGCCTACAGGCGTGTATCGCGCCCCGAATTCGGCCTTCTGAATACCAGGGGTTTCGCCGAAATTTAAAATTATAGAATTCTATGGCTAAGTGAGAGCGATAAAGCATTATTAGTCCGGTTGCCTTGTTCGTTGTGCTGAGCACCTCCCTCGAAGAACCCAAACATGGGAACAAGAGTGCTCAGGTTTATCCTGAACACCCCGGCACTCGTGGCATGGGGGCAGAAGCCGAGGACTAGCTATCTCTTAGATAGGATAAACAGCCAAACAGAAGGTAACATTTTAAACTTACACAAGCGTTGCATAGGGCATATGAAACAAGTTTTCATTAGACAGGATAAAAAACGAGCAAGTCTCATTCAAATATTACATTTTGCGAGCACTCATCCACGATAAGACGGGCGCCCGGCAGAACACCCTCGTAGTACATCTTGGGGTGGCGGTGCTCCTTGCCCTCCAGCGGCACCTCCTTGATAAGCTTCACGGCGTCTAGCTTGACCCACTGCGTTTTCACGCGGGCGAAGGCCCGGCATGCACCTTCAATGCAGACGGATCGGTTGACGACCTCAAGTCGTGGGCAGGCATCCACAAGCCGCCTCACCAGGCCGAAGAAGCTGTTCGGAAGGGCGTCGCCAGGCCACAACCGGACTATGAAGCCCTTCATGGCTTGATCGGCCGCCTTATGTAGCTCGGCCATCTGCTTCAGCTAGTCGCTCCTTATCACTGGATGTTCAGCCTCAGCATACTAAGACCAGAACAGCTTCTCCGTCGAGCTTCCGTCCTCGGCCTGGTAGAATAGTGCGGCATCGGACACAATGCGGGGCAAATCTGCGAATGCTCCTGAAGAGCTCCGGATTCGGGTAAGTAATCGGTAATTCACCGTTGCATGCTTTCTTTGTATATAGAAAGCCTTACCCACCGCTATCTTCTTCATCGCGTCGATCTCCTGAAGGGCCTTCTGGGCCTCGACCTTGGCACTCTTCGCGCTTTCACAGGCCGCGG
This sequence comes from Triticum dicoccoides, assembly GCF_002162155.2. Taxonomy (NCBI): domain Eukaryota; kingdom Viridiplantae; phylum Streptophyta; class Magnoliopsida; order Poales; family Poaceae; genus Triticum; species Triticum dicoccoides. The sequence continues at coordinate 594,139,590 of NC_041392.1, read as the reverse complement.
CAAGCTCATACTCTCTCGTCTTCAAGTCAAGCTCCAACGCCTCGTGCTTCGTCACGAGAGCTTGGAGCTCTTGCTGCACCTCGCCCACCCGAGCCTCGTGCCTCTCTCGCTCGATGCACTCTTGGGCCGCCTTTTCTTCGGCCTGGGACATCACTTGCTTCAGGGTCACCACCTCGGTTGTGGCCCCTGGCAAACATACAATGATCCTATCATTTAGCAACCGCGTCCTTTTTCTCATCCATAGACAGGATATTACTTACCCTTGTTCTCCTCGAGCTGCCTCTTAGCAAGGCCGAGCTCTTTTTGGGACCCCTCGAGGGCCTCCTTCAGTACGGCGACCTCCGCAGTCAGTGCGGCGGACACCAGCAGCGAAGCCTGCGTATGCATATTGACATACTTATATTAGACTCCTGCAATGTTATTTGATCCTCTGTTCGGCTTTTCTTTGTGAACGAACAAAGCATCAGGGGCTACTGTCTATGCGGTAATATTTCTACTACATTTTAAACACTTACCTTGAAGCCTGTTAGAAGGCTAATACAGGCTTCAGTCAATCCGCTCTTGGCGGACTGAACCTTCTGGATTGCCGCACTCATGATAGTGCGGTGCTCCTCCTCGATGGAAGCGCTGCGAAGCGCTTCCAACATATTGTCCGGCGCCTCTGGATGGACAGAGGTCACCGGCACAGGCGTCTCACCCTCCTTAGAAGGGGACCGCCTACCCGAGCTCGGAGCCGTTGGAGGGTCCGGCATGGTGTTCGGCTGAGGGCCGAACTCGGAGCTCTCAGGGACCCCGTCCCCTCGACTCTTGGAGTCCGGAAGGTCGCCGACTGTCCCCCCTCGATCCGGTGCCTCTTGAGACAGCACCTCGGTGTCGTCGGCTAGATGAGGGGAGGTGGCCGTCGGGACTGGTTCGCTATCCATGTCCGACGCACCTAGGGAGCCGTCCGAGGATACCTCGATATTGGCTCGGGGCGGCCTGCACAATTGAGTTCGGTGTTAGGGAAAGCAATGCGACAAAGGAATCCTATGGGTTACTTTGGTATCCGAACACTTACAATCTCCCCTGGGGCTTGCCCCTGGGCAACCACTGGTCTTCACTTTCGTCGGTGGCGGTGGAGCTGTCTGGAAGGAGCGTCCTCCCCTTCTTGGTCCCTTCGGCCTCCCTAGTTGGGGCGGCCTTTCTTTTCTTGTCTCCCCCAGTCGGTGGGGGAGCCTCTTCTTCCTCTTCCTCGTCTTCGGGGGAAGAGTGCGCCGCAGAGTCATCGGACGGTGAGTCCGACGATGCCTGGCGTCGGGAACTCTTTCGAGCTCCCTTGGCCTTCTTGGTCTTCTCCGGCACCTTAGAAGGGGCCGGAGTTAGCATCTTCGTTGGAAGAGCGTCTGCGGGGCCTTCGGGCAAGGGAGCCGGGCAGTCGATCTGTCTGGCCATCTTCTACCAGTCCTGTCAAAATTACGGGAGTTTAGATCCCGCATAAAGCCAATCTATATATATACATATAGAACAAATATCCTGTAAGAGGTAAAACAACTTACCGCACTGGCGTGGCGCTTCGGGCTGAATCCGCGATCCTCAGTAATGGGGGGAGGGACCACGGCGCCCTTGAACAGCACCCTCCAGGCATCTTTATGAGTCGTGTCGAAGAGCCTGTTCAGAGTTCGGTGCTGCGCCGGATTGATCTCCCACAAGGTAAACTCCCGTTGTTGGCACGGGAGTATCCAGCCAACGAGCATAACCTGGACTATGTTGACAAGCTTGAGCTTCTTATCCACCATGTTCTGAATACATGATTGGAGTCCGATCAGCTCTTTTGAATTACCCCAGGACAGGCCCTTCTCTTTCCAGGAGGTGAGCCACATGGGGATGCCAGATCGGAATTCGGGGGCCGCTACCCATGCGGGGTCACGCGGCTCGGTGATATAGAACCACCCCGATTGCCACCCCTTTATGGTGTCCACGAATGTGCCCTCGAGCCATGTGATGTTGGGCATCTTGCCTACCATGGCGCCTCCGCACTCCGCCTGGCGGGTGCTCACTACCTTCTGCTTCCCCTCCGGTACCCCGATAAATACCCGATACACTCCAGAACACTTCCGGTTTCCGAATACTACCGTCCTATATATCAATCTTTACATCTCGACCATTTAGAGATGCCTCGTCATGTCCGTGATCTCATCTAGAACTCCAAACAACATTCGGTCACCAAATCACATATCTCATATAATATAGTATCATCATCGAACGTTAAGCATGCGGATCCTACGGGTTTGAGAACTATGTAGACATGACCGAGACACCTCTCCAGTCAATAACCAATAGAGGAACCTGGATTCTCATATTTTCTCCTACATAATCTACGAAGATCATTATCGGTCGAACCGTTATGACAAACATACGTTATTCCCTTTGTCTATCGGTATGTTACTTGCCCGAGATCCGATCGTCGGTATCTGCATACCTATTTCAATCTCATTACCGGCAAGTCTCTTTACTCGTTCTTTAATACATCACTTTGTGACCAACTCCTTAGTCGTTTTCTTACAAGCTTATGATGTGTATTACCAAGTGGGCCCAGAGATACCACTCCGATACTCGGAGTGACAAATCCTAATCTCGATCTATGCCAACTCAAAAAACACGTTCAGAGATACCTGTAGAGCATCTTTATGATCACCCAGTTACGTTGTGACATTTGATAGCACACAAGGCATTCCTCCCTTATTCGGGAGTTGCATAATCTCATAGTCGAAGGAATATATATTTGACATGAAGAAAGCAATAGGAATAAAACTGAATGATCATTATGCTAAGCTAACGGATGGGCCTTGTCCATAACATCATTCTCCTAATGATGTGATCCCGTTATCAAATGACAACTCATGTCCATGGTCTGGAAACCTTAACCATCTTTGATCAACAAGCTAGTCAAGTAGAGGCTCACTAGGGACACAGTGTTTGTCCATGTATTCACACATGTAATTTAGGTTTCCGATCAATACAATTCTAGCATGAATACTAAACATTTATCATGAATAAGGAAAGTATAAAATAACAACTTTATTATTGCCTCTAGGGCATATTTCCTTCAGCCGAGAGGTCGAGGGGTAGAGGGTCGCGGAGGGGTTGAGGGTCGCTGAGGGGTCAAGGGTTGAGGGGTCGAGGGTCGCCGAGGGGTTAAGGGGTCAAGTGTCGCCGAGGGTTCGAGGGTCGTTGAGGGGTCGAGGGTTGAGGGGTTGAGGATCGAGGGGTCGAGGGTCGAGGGTTGAGGACCGTGTGTCGCCATACCCGAGGGCGCCCGAGGATGAGCGGGTTAGGGGGTTCCTCGGCCTCCCGCAACAACAGCTCTCGGGGCCGATGCAGGTTGAACACGAACACCTTGGCATATTTGTCGTGTAGCCTCTACGATGAGGATTAAAAGCGAAGTTTGAAACTTGAAACACCCAAACCGACTCATGACAAAAAAATCAAAGTGTAGAAAGAGAAACCAAGCAAAAAACAATACGTAGTGACAGGTTGTGCAACAAGGATGATATTCTGTAATAGATGTTTTAACGAATTTGAGAGGATGATGGTGAGGAACCCCCTAACCCACTCGTCCTCGGGTGCCCTCGGGTATGGCGATGCATGATCCTCGACCCTCGACCCCTCGATCCTCGACCATCGACCACTCGACCCCTTGACACCTCGATCCTCGAACCCTCGACCATCGACCCCTCAACACCTCGATCCTAGACCCCTTGACCCTTGACCCCTCGAGGATCGAGGAACGAGCAGTGAATCGTTTTTTACAACTTGGCAAAAACTATAATGCTATGTTACTCATCTTTTTATGTTGTACTAATTTCATTTACTCTTTGTCATGGCAGCTGTTGAAAGATGGTGGGCGCGGGTAAGGAGTGCTCCGAGGGTCCTTCTTCGTCGTCGTGTGGTGGGAGTGGCACTTCCATTCCACCCGTACCTCTCCGCAAAGCGTTGCATGAGGGTATGGCTTCACCAGTGGGCGCTTCTTCATCAACGTCATTGTCCACCGGGAGAGGAGGTCAGGGAGGGAGGAAGAAAGGAGGTCCGGGAGGACGTGGCTGTGGGAGAGGTAAGAATGCCCCTATGCCTTCCTCGCCGCCACCCCAAGTTGATTCACCCGAGCACAGGACTGCTATGGTGGACTGATGTCGCTTGAAGCTACGTCGATATTTCCCCAAAGAGGAAGGGCTGATGCAGCACAGCGGCGGTAGGTATTTCCCTCAGATATGAAACCAAGGTTATCAAACCAGTAGGAGAACCAAGCAACACAACGTAAACAGCCCTTGCACACAGATAACAAATCCTCGCAACCCGACGTGTTAAAGGGGTTGTCAATCCCTTTCGGGTACGGTGCCAGAAATTGGTACGTGATGGGAGAAAGTTGTAAATAATGATAGATCGAATGCCAAATAAAATAAATTGAAGCAAGGTATTTTTGGGTTTTGGATTAATAGATCTAAAAATAAAAGCAAATAAAAGTAGATTGCAAAGGCAAATAATATGAGAAAGAGACCCAGGGGCCATGGATTTCACTAGTGGCTTCTCTCGAGAAAAATAACAAACGGTGGCTGAACAAATTACTTTTGGGCAATTGATAGAACTTCAAATACTCATGATGATATCCAGGCAATGATCATTACATAGGCATCATGTCCAAGATTAGTAGACCGACTCCTGCCTGCATCTACTACTATTACTCCACACATTGACCGCTATCCAGCATGCATCTAGTGTATTAAGTTCACGGAGAAACGGAGTAATGCAATAAGAATGATGACTTGATGTAGACAAGATCTATCTATGTAGAGATAGACCCCATCAATTTATCCTTAGTAGCAACGATACATACGTGTCAGTTCCCCTTCTGTCACTGGCATCAAGCACCATAAGATCAAACCCACTACAAAGCACCTCTTCCCATTGCAAGATAAATAGATCAAGTTGGCCGAACAAAATCCAAATATCAGAGAAGAAATATGAGGCTATAAGCAATCATGCATCAAAGAGATCAAAGAAACTCAAATACTTTCATGAATATAAAAAGAGATAGATCTTATCATAAACTCAAAGTTCATCGGATACCAACAAACACACCACAAAAGAGTTACATCATATGGATCTCTAAGAGACCATTGCATTGAGAATCAAGAGAAAGAGAGAGACGAAGCCATATAGCTACTAACTACGGACCCAAAGGTCTACAAAGAACTACTCACGCATCATCGGAGAGGCACCAATGGTGGTGGTGAACCCCATCCTAGATGGTGTCTAGATTGGATCTGGTGGTTCTGGACTCTGTGGCGGCTGGATGAATATTTCGTCGACTCCCCTAGGGTTTTGGGTCTATTTGGGTATTTATAGAGCAAAGAGGCGGTCTGAGGGTCACCCGAGGTGGGCACAACCCACCAGGCCGCGCCTAGGCCTACTGGGGCACCCTGTGGGTTGTGCCTCCCTCGGGGCACCCTCCCAGGTGCAGCCAGGGTCCGTTGTGTTCCTTCTGGCCCATAAAAATTCTCTGTAAAGTTCCGTGGCATTTGGACTCCGTTTGATATTGATTTTCTGCGATGTAAAAAACATGGAAAAAACAGCAAATGGCACTTGCCACTATGTCAATAGGTTAGTACCAAAAAATGATATAAAATGATTATAAAACATCCAAGATTGATAATATAACAGCATGGAATAATCAAAAATTATAGATACATTGGAGACGTATCATGGACACCGCTAAGGAGGAGGCTACGCGGACTCCGGTTCACAAGCCTCGGGTCGACGGGCCTTCGGCCCATGAGACTTGGCCCCATGAGACTCTAGACCTGGGTACGTCCCAGGAGACGTCCAGATGGGGTACCTGGATGGGTCCGCCTGAGGGGCCGAGTGGCCATGACGATGGTGGCGGTGATCCGGCTGATAGCGAGGGCGAGGTGGTTCAAGGGACCACCGTCTACCAGCATGGTTGTACACGGCTCCCGACCGTGCCGGCGACCCATGAGTAGAGGTGGTTGATTTACCCTGATGGGGAGAGGTAAGCGCATTTACTCTTTTTGTATAATTTGCCTTCACGTTTATTCAAATATCTAATGCGTTCGCCTTGTCGTACTACAGGGGTTGGCACCATGCTGATGATGTCCACAGGCCAACAACGTCTTTGGTGTGCTTTGCCGGCAAAATTTCCCGGGGTTTGTCACGTTGCCTAATGAGGGTCGGGTTCCAGAGCTAGGATTAAGCTGGGAGGACTACATGGCTGCCCCGGCCCCACCGGAGGAGATGATCGACAATGTCTTGTGCCACACGAGGGCAGAGATGGTGATCAGAAACTTTTGGGCAATTTCTCCTTTACACAATTAAAAATCTTCAAGTAGCTAGTTATTGTACTAATCAATGTTGTCTCATTTGATTGCATACCTTCTACAAGTGTGAGGAGGGATATGAGGAGGCCACTACAAAGGTTATCAATGTGGAGTGCAGGCGCCTACTATAAAACTTACGGCACGAGGCTCGGGTGCAGGCTATTCAAGACTACTACGCCTCACGTGGTATTAAGAAGCCCAAGCCGGCGTGCCGCGACAAGTATCTGAAGAAGGAGCAGTATATGACGGTAATTACCTATTCTTAAGGCCTTGTACTTAGTTTCCTTGATTTGATTCATAGGCGTAGCACTCAAGTTTCTCTTTACTAACTTAGGTGCCCCCGAGATGGTTGATACGTCTCCAACGTATCTATAATTTTTGATTGTTCCATGTTGTTTTATTATCAATCTTGGATGTTTTATAATCATTTTATAGTCATTTTATATCATTTTTTGGTACTAACCTATTGACATAGTGCCAAGTGCCAGTTGCTGTTTTTTCCATGTTTTTTACATCGCAGAAAATCAATATCAAACGGAGTCCAAATGCCATGGAACTTTACGGAGATTTTTTATGGGCCAGAAGGAAGGCAATGGGCCCTGGTTGCACCTGGGGGTGCCCCGAGGGGGCCACAACCCATCAGGGCGTGCTAGGAGGCCCTGGCGCACCCTGGTGGGTTGTGCCCACCTCGGGTGCCCCCGGACTGCCTCTTTGCTCTATAAATACCCCAAAAATACCAGAACCCTAAGGGAGTCGACGAAATATTCATCCAGCCGCCGCAGAGTCAAGAATTACCAGATCCAATCTAGACACCATCACGGAGGGGTTCACCAGTTCCATTGGTGCCTCTCTGATGATGCGTGAGTAGTTCTTTGTAGACCTTTGGGTCTGTAGTTAGTAGCTAGATGGCTTTATTTATCTCTCTCTTGATCCTCAATATTGGGGTATTTATAGAGTAAAGAGGCAGTCCGGGGGGCACCCGAGGTGGGCACAATCCACCAGGGCGCGCTTGGGCCAATAGGCGTGCCCTGGTGGGTTGTGCTCCCCTCGGAGCAGCCCCCAGGCGCTTCTCTGCCCCACTTGATGTCTTCTGGTCCAAAAAAATGGACAAAAAGTTTCGCTGCGTTTGGACTCCATTTGGTATTGATTTCCTGCGATGTATAAAACAAGCAAAAAACAATAACTGGCATTTGGCGCTATGTCAATAGGTTAGTACCAAAAAATGATATAAAATGACTATAGAATGATTATAAAACATCCAAGAATAATAATATAACAACATGGAACAATAAAAAATTATAGATACGTTGGACACGTATTAGCATCTGCAAGCTTAATTCCTGCTCATACTCGAGTAGGTAAATGATAAAAACATAATTTTTGATGTGGAATGCTGCCTAACATGTTCATCACGTATTCTTTTCTTTATAGCATGGACATTTGGACCTTTACATGGTTCAAAGCAATAGTCTAGTTTTGACATGAGACTTAAATACTCAAATATACCAACAAGCAACCATGTCTTTCAAAATATCAATGCTAAAATAAGTTATCCCTAGCCCATCATGGTCAATCATTGATCCATTCATGAAACACACTCGCATATTAGCTACACCCAATGCTCAAGTACGATCGTAGTGTCCCCTAGTTGATGCTTTATAAGAGAAGATGGAGACACAAATTTAAAAATAAAAATTTCATAAAGTAAAAGAAAGGCACTTTGCAGAGGGAAGTAGGGATTTGTAGAGGTGCTAGAGCAGAAAGCGAAGAACATAGAGATAAATACATTTTGGGAGGCATGCTTTTCCTATCAACGAGAACGATCGAGAAGTTCCCAATACTTTCCATGGTAGATAAATCATAGGCGGTTCCCAAACAGAAATAAAGTTTATTCCTTTTTCCACCATACTTTCATTTTCCATGGCTAGCTGTATCCACGGGTGCCTTCCATATCAACACTTTCCAAGGAATTTATTATTTGACAACATAAAGTAAATTCATTTTTCATTTTGGGACTGGGCATCCCTAATACCTTTGCCTTACTCTCGTGCAATGACAAGTGAATAAACACTCATCATGAGAATGACATATCTAGCATGGAAATATATTAGCCACCCCTACCATTTCATGAGCGGTACGAGCACACAAAAGAGAAATTTATTTTGAAAATTGGAGATGGCACATAGTAATTTGCTCAGAACTGCAAAATAATACCGCATATAGGTAGGTATGGCGGACTCATGTGGCAAAACTGGTTTAAAGGACTTTGGATGCACAAGTAGTGATCATACTTAGTGCAAAATGAAGGATAGCAAAAGATTGAGAAGCGACCAACCAAGAAACGAATAATCTCATAAGCAAGCATTGAGCATAATTAACACCGAATAATGCACCACAAGTAGGATGTAATTTCATTGCATAACTACTGACTTTCGTGCTTGCATATGGAATCACAAACCTTAACACCAATATTCTTACTAAAGCACAATTACTCATCAACATGACTCACATATCACATCATCATATCTCAAAATTATTACAAGGAATCAAGTTTATTTTGTCCAATGATCTTCATGAAAGTTTTTATTATATCCTTCTTGGATATCTACCACCTTGGAACCAATTTTCATGTGTTGCTTTTGATAAGCTCAAATAAATATAAGTGAAGATCATGAGCATAAAATTTCTTTCTCTCAAATTAATTTAAGTGAAGCAAGAGAGAATTTCTTAAAATTTTAACTAACTCTCAAATAAATCTAAGTGAAGCAAGAGAGTATTTATTCTAAAATACTAAATCACACCGTGCTCAAAAAGATATAAGTGAAGCACTAGAGCAATTCCATAGCTCATAAAGATTTAAGTGAAGCATAGAGAGCAATTATAACAAGTCATGGCATAATTTTGGCTCTCTCAAATAGGTGTGTCCAGCAAGGATTAAAGACTTCAAACACAAAGAAAAACAAGCAAAGAATCATATAATACAAGAGGCTCCAAGAAAAACTCATAGTATGTGACGAATAAAAATATAGTTGCGAGTAAAATACCGATGGTCGTTAGAAGAAAGAGGGGATGCCACTCGGGGCAACCCCAAGCTTAGTTGCTTGCTTCTCTTTGGATAATATCCTGGGATGCCATGGGCATCCCCAAGCTTAAGCTCTTATTACTCCTTATTCCTTCATCCATCGTAACATCACCCAAAACTTGAAAACTTTAGTCACACAAAACTCAACAAAACCTTCGTGAGATCCGTTAGTATAAGAAAACAAATCACTACTATAAGTATTGTGGCAACCCATTCATATTTTAGTCTTGCATTATATCTATTGTATTCCAACTTTTCTATGGAAAAAACTCTTCAAAGAAAACCATAGAATCATCAAAACAAGCACACAACGCAAAGAAAACAGAATCTGTCAAAAAAGAACAGTCTATAGCAATCTGGAGATTTTGAATAATTCTGTGACTCCAAAAATTCTAAAAAATTAGGACAACCTGAGCAATTTGTATATTAATATTATGCAAAAATAATTGGTAGTTTATCATGCTTATGTGCAAAATGAAAATTATTTTCATGAGTGCGAAATTTTCTGTTTTTCAGCAAGATCAAGTCAACTATCAGCCAAGAAGATCCTAAAGGCTTTGCTTGGCACAAACATTAATAAAAAGACAAAAAAACACAATCATAACAGTAGAATAATTGCACTAACACTCAAGAACAGGAAAGCAAAAGACAAAAATAAATTTATTCATTGGGTTGCCTCCGAACAAGCGCTATTGTTTTACGCCCCTAGCTAGGCATAAAGCAAGGGTCTAAGTTTTGTCACCCTTGTCCTTAATTTCCTTAGAGGTGTTTTTGTCATGATGTTTTGTAAAAAAAACAACATAAAACATATTATACATATAAACCTTGACACTATTAAGTTCCTTATCATCATAACCCTATGATTTCCGGCGAAAATCAAAGAGTAATGTTGATTAACATTATTGAAAACTTGTTGGATTACATCTAAAATGGGGACTTACTTTTTAAGATTCTCATCAAATATTTGATTATCCCCAAGCAAATGTCTTAATGCATAATCACTATTGTAAAGAATTTCATCTATGACGGGCTTTTCACGATTCATACCATAAAAATCAAAGATTTACCTAGCTTCCCGTATTATGTAGTCAAATTCATTCATACGAACGAGAGTGGCTAACCTTTTAGCCTTAGGATTCTTTATAACGGGAAGCTCAAAAAACAATCTTTGCAAAGTAGGATGAGTACAGATAAATTTATTTTCAAGTTTCAGAACTAGTGCTGAAAAAGAATCCACATAAGATCTAGTATTTCTAAGTATAGGAGCATCATCAAGACTTAGATTTCCAACACAATTGAAAAATTCTTGGATACATTCTTTTCCCATAACATTCCCTTGCCCTAAGACAAAAGTTTTAGTATCTAGATTGCCCTTACGTCCAATCTTAGGTGTTAGTCCATCATCTGTTGCTGCCATACCGAAATCACTCATGATTGCAAGCAAAGGACAGATGTGACGAGAAAACGGCGAACAAAAAAGAGAGCGAATAAAACAGCATTTTTTATGAAGTGGGGGAGAGGAAAACGAGAGGAAAATGGCAAAAAAATGTAAATTGTGAGGAGATGAGATTTTTGATTAGGAACCTGGTAGATGTTGATGATGTCTCCCCGGCAATGGCACCGGAAATTCATTTTGATGTCTGCTAGACAATGTCAGTATTTCCCCAAAGAGGAAGGGATGATGCAGCACATCGACGATAGGTATTTCCCTCAGTGATGAGACCAAGGTTATTGAACCAGTAGAAGAACCAAGCAACACTATGTAAACAACACCTGCACACAAATAACAAATACATGCAACCCGACGTGTAAAAGGGGTTGTCAATCCCTTTCGGGTAACAACGCCAAAAATCGGCAAATGAACCAGAGAGAGTTCTAATAAGTTGATAGATCGAATGCCAAGTAAAATAAATTGCATCAAGGTATTTTTTTATTTTTGATTTAATAGATCTGAAAATAAAAGCAAAGGAAAATAGATCGCAAAGGAAAATATATTAAGGAAGAGACCCGGGGGCCGTAGGTTTCACTAGTGGCTTCTCTCAAGAAAAAATAGCAAATGGTGGGTAAACGAATTACTGTTGGGCAATTGATAGAAATTCAAATAATCATGATGATATACAAGCAATGATTATTATCTAGGCATCACGTCCAAGATTAGTAGACCGACTCCTGCCTGCATCTACTACTATTACTCCACACATCGACCACTCTCCAGCATGCATCTAGTGTATTAAGTTCATGGAGAAACAGAGTAATGCAATAAGAATGATGACATGATGTAGACAAGATATATTTATGTAGAAGTAGACCCCATCTTGGTATCCTTAATGGCAACGATACATACGTGTCGGTTCCCCTTCTGTCACTGGGATCAAGCACTGTAAGATTGAGGCCATCACAAAGTACCTCTTCCCGTTGCAAGATAAATAAATCAAGTTGGCCAAACAAACCCAAATATCGGAGAAGAAATACGAGGATATAAGCAATCATGCATATAAGAGATCAAAAGACTCAAATAACTTTCATGGATAAAAACATAGATCTGATCATAAACTCAAAGTTCATCGGATCCCAACAAATACACCGCAAAAAGAATTACATCATATGGATCTCCAAGAGATCATTGTATTGAGAATCAAACGAGAGAGAGGAAGCCATCTAGCTACTAACTACGAACCCGAATGTCTACAAAAGACTACTCACGCATCACCGGAGAGGCACCAATGGACATGATGAACCCCTCCGTGATGGTGTCTAGATTGGATTTGGTGTTTCTGGAACTTGCGGCTGCTGGAATTGATTTTTGTTGACTCCCCTAGGGTTTCTGGAATATTGGGGTATTTATAGAGTAAAGAGGCGGTCCGGAGGCACCCGAGGTGGGCACAACCCACCAGGGCTTCCAGGCGCGCCCTGGTGGGTTATGCTCCCCTCGGAGCACCCCCAAGCGCTTCTCTGGCCCATTGGATGTCTTCTGGTCCAAAAAAATTCACAAAAAGTTTCGGTGCGTTTGGACTCCGTTTAGTATTGATTTCCTGCGATGTAAAAACATGCGAAAACTAGCAGATGGCAATTGGCACTATGTTAATATGTTAGTACCAAAAAATGATATAAAATGATTATAAAACATCCAAGAATGATAATATAACATCATGGAACAATCAAAAATTATAGATACGTTGGAGACGTATCATGGCGGGAGGTCCCATGGCTCGATAGCCATTGGAGATGGACTTATACACTGTCCTAGCACTCTCCCGGAGATCAAGGCGCGCCAAACGAGCTCCGCCCCTGAGATAAGGCCTCATCCACGGCCAATGGAGCTCGCCTTCGAGGTTAGTTATACAGACTGAGATTTCTTTCCTCTCCATTAAATTGTGTGTGCAGCCATTGATGTTTACAATTCTAACGAGGAGTGGTGTTGCAAGCTTCTCTTCATAAAGAGAGAGGCAACCAAGGAGCTTCTGGCGTAGAACGAGCGGGAGTTGAAGGAGAGGATGGCTAAGTTGTTAGAGGTGGAGAGGGCACAAAATGACATGCAGAATCGGGCCATGTACGAGCTCCTCGTGGTAAGTTTCTTCTGCATATTAGCCAATCATGCACGTAATGTTCGTTTCATTACTAACTAGTATGACTAACTCGTCAAAACCAAATGTGCAGTCTGTGTGCGAGAAGGCCGGTTAAACCCCTCCGCCGATGCCAGAGATTGCTCTAGGGACCACGGTGAGTTTAATTTTAATGATCATTAGTTACTAGTCTTAACATTTCAGAGTCATCATGCTAACGAGACATTGCAAATGATCCTTGGTGCAGCGTAACTCCAGACAAGCATCGCACGGTCCTTCTCCAGGTGGTACCTGTTGGGAAACGTAGCATGCAATTTCAAAAAAAATCCTATGCTCACGCAAGATCTATCTAGGAGATGCATAGCAATGAGAGGGGGAGAGTGTGTCCATGTACCCTCGTAGACCGAAAGCGGAAGCATTTGACAACGCGGTTCATGTAGTCGAACTTCTTCTCCTTTCGACCGATCAAGCATAGAACGTACGTCACCTCTGAGTTCTGCACACGTTCATCTCGATGACGTCCCTCGAACTCTTGATCTAGTAAAGTGCCGAGGGAGAGTTTTGTCAGCACGACGGCGTGGTGACGGTGATGGTGAAGTGATCCACGCAGGGCTTCGCCTAAGCACTACGTGAATACGATCGGAGGCGTAAACTGTGGAGGGGGGCGCCGCACACGGCTAGGAAGCAAGGTTGTGTGTTC
>NC_041392.1:594043718-594125591 GCF_002162155.2 Triticum dicoccoides | reverse complement strand
CATATATATAGGTGGGAGTGGGAGAGGGGCAGCAAGGGGCGCCCCAAGTAGTAGTAATCCTACTTGGGTGCCTCCCACAAGTCGCCCCCCCTTCCATAAGTGTCGGAGGGGGAAGGAAAGCGAGGGGGAGAAGGGAAGGGGGGTTGAATCCTCCCCTTTCCTTCCTCCCTTCCCCTCTTTCCTTCTCCTCTCCTATTCGGACTATATGGGGCGCACCAGCCCACTAGGGGCTGGTCTGTCCCGCCCTCGATCCAGTAAGGCCCATATCTTTGCTGGGGGTGCCCGAAACCCCTTGCGGTGACCTGATACATGCCCGGTACCCTCCGAAGACTTTCCGGTGTCCGAATACTATCGACCTATATATAAATCTTTACCTCTCGACAATTTCGAGACTCCTCGTCATGTCTGTGATCTCATCCGAGACTCCGAACAATATTCGGTCAGCAAATCACATAACTCATATAATACAAATTCGTCATTGAATGTTAAGCGTGTTGACCCTACGGGTTCGAGAACTATGTAGACATGACCGAGACACCTCTCCGGTCAATAACCAACAGCGGAACCTGGATGCTCATATTGGTTCCCACATATTCTATGAAGATCTTTATCGGTCGTACTGCAATGACAACATACGTTATTCCATTTGTCATCGGTATGTTACTTGCCCGAGATTCGATCGCCGGTATCTTCATACCTAGTTCAATCTCGTTACCAGGAAGTCTCTTTAATCGTTTCATAATACATCATCCCACAACTAACTTATTAGTCACATTGTTTGCAAGGCTTATTATGATGTGCATTACCGAGAGGGCCCAGAGATACCTCTCCGATACTCGGAGTGACAAATTCTAATCTCGATCTATGCCAACCCAACAAACACCTTCGAAAATACCTGTAGAGCATCTTTATAATCACCCAGTTACGTTGTGACGTTTGATAGCACATAAGGCATTCCTCCGGTTTCCGGGAGTTGCATAATCTCATAGTTAAAGGAATATGTATATGACATGAAGAAAGCTATAGCAATAAAACTGAATGATCATTATGCTAAGCTAACGGATGGGTCTTGTCCATCACATCATTCTCCTAATGATGTGATCCCGTTCATCAAATGATAACGCATGTCTATGGTTAGGAAACTTAACCATCTTTGATTAACGAGCTAGTCTAGTAGAGGCATGCTAGGGACAAGGTGTCTTGTCTATGTATCCACACATGTATCAAGTTTCCGGTTAATACAATTCTAGCATGAATAATAAACATTTATCATGATATAAGGAAATATAAAATAACAACTTTATTATTGCCTCTAGGGCATATTTCCTTCAGTCTCCCACTTGCACTAGAGTCAATAATCTAGTTCACATCGCCATGTGATTTAACACCAATAGTTCACATACTGGTGCGCGTCGGTCCTAAACAAATGGTGTTTAACCCCTTTCCGTGATGAAATTTGGAACCGTCGCCAAGTGAGTGTGTGCGATAGGGTGTCCTTCCCACACGACCCAGAAATCGTTGGGGATAGGCCCTCCTGGGACCCAGGCTGGGGTCGTGTGCGATCGGGCGAGGCATCGAAACCCAATCATTTCCGTAGGTATGTACATCCCACACAGTGAATCCCAGAAATCATTTCTGTAGGTATGTACATCCCACACGGTGAATCCTAGAAATCATTTCTGTAGGTATGTACATCCCACACGGTGAATCCTAGAAATCATTTCCGTAGGTATGTACATCCCACACGGTGAATCCCAGAAATCATTTCTGTAGGTATGTACATCCCACACGGTGAATCCCAGAAATCATTTCCGTAGGTATGTACACCCCACACGGTGAATCGCAGAATTCATTTCCATAGGTATGTACATCCCACATAATCAATCCAAGGAATACGTTTCCGTTCTTATGTACATCCCACACAGTCAATCCAGGGAAAATGTTTCCGTTCGGACGTACATCCCACATAGTTTTATGTGGTAGGCTCGTGTCTGAAAGGTGTAACTATCACACACAGTCTTCCTTGGTTAACTGTTTGCTTTTATCAACTATATCACACACGATTTGATGAAGAAAACTGTGTGGCATTGGGCTATCCATCGCAAGCGCTTTTACTGCTAGAACCGTTTGCAAAGATCCATGACATATTTAGCAGGTTTATTAGTTTACAATTAATAATTCCAGTATTACGCAAATTCACATTTCATATCGAACAGCTGTTTGCCAATTTCATATCAGGCACATAAATATATTATAACATCACAGTACGGTAGCTACATGAAAACAACACAGTACAACATATGGCTAGTTCAACTTCATAAGAACAATATATTCATTTCCCTAATCGAGATCATCCAGGCTTGTCTTATCCACCTCTGCTTTCAGTTCAGTGAGAACCCTTTTTGCACGGGCCAACTGGGAAAGTGCCTCCTCCTTCGCCAACACTATCTTACCAAAGTCTGATTTAAAAAACTGAGCTCATTCTCCACCTTCAACTTTTTATCCCGCATCTTGAAATATGCTTCAGCATTGACAAGACTTTCTCTAAGCCTACGTGTGTTCTCTTCCTCATACATGCTCCAGAGCTTCGTGAGGCACATCTTCAAAGACTGTGGCCACTCTTTATCAACCCACTCCAACTAAGAACACTTCTGTTCATCCTGTAATACTTAAAAGTAGATCAGTAACAATTGTAGGGGAAATGGGTTTATAGCAACATTGTAACGCCCTGAGACCGATGTGCCAGGTGTCTTCCAGTTATTTGCTGTTGTTGCCTTGTCATTGCTTGCATGTCATGCATGTCATATCATGTCATCATGTGCATTTCATTTGCATACATGTTTGTCTCATGCATCCGAGCATTTTCCCCGTTGTCCGTTTTGCAATCCGGCGCTCCTATGTCATCCGGTGTTCCTTTCTACCTCTTTTCGTGTGCGAGCGTTAAAAGTTTTCGGATTGGACCAAGACTTGTCATGCGGCATTGGTTTACTACCGGTAGACCGCCTGGTAAGTTTCGTACCATTTGGACTTCGTTTATTACTCCAACGGTTAACCGAGGGACCAAAAAGGCCTCGTGTGTGTTGCAGCCCAACACCCCTCCAAAGTGGCCCAAAACCCACCTAAACCTCCTCCATTCTCTCGGTCGTTCGATCACGATCGCGTGGCTGCAAACCGCACCTCATTTGGAGCTTCCTAGCTCCCTCTACCCCTATATAAAGGCCCCCTTTCCAAATTTTGGATCTCTTCCCTGAAACCCTAACCTCCTTCCTCCGCGCGCCGGACAACGTCCGCCGGCGCCGGACGTGTCCGTTTCCACCCCGCCGTCACGTGGCACGCCTCCATTGGCCCCGCGCCTCAGCCCCACTTCATCGCTGCCGCCAGTCCGTGAGGCCCGGGACGGGCCCTCCCGGCCCACGCGCGCCCCGCGCCTCCCTCCAGCCGCGCGTCGCCCAGCGTCGCTTCTCTGTCGCCGGCCACCACCCTCGATGCTGACCGCCGCTGCGGCCTACCTCGCCGGCGCCCGCGCCAGGGAGAGGAGCTTACTGCTCCGGCGACTGCGGCCGGCCGCGCCACCTCGGGCCGCTTCTCCGGCGACGCCCTCCGCCGCCTTCGCCTCCCCACGCCCCGAATCCGGCCTCTCCTCACTCTGGCGGCCCTGTTCCGGTGAAACTCCAGCCAACCTTGAAACGCGTGCGATCTGGATCTCAGATCTGAAATCTCGGGGTTGACTTTGTCGTCCCTAACCCTAATATTTTTTGCAATCTTTGTCATGCCATAACTTTGCACTCGTTGCTCCGATTCGTGCTTGTAGCATATCAAAATGTTCGTCTCGACAAGTACATCATTCATCTCATTGCATCATTTTCATTTGAGCTCATCTTGATGCCCGAAATGTCGTTGGAAGAGGGCTATGTGATGAATTTGTCAGGTCTGTTTCAGCAAATGGCATTTTGTCATTTTTGCGATGATTAATGTGTGCATGCTATGATCCTGAGCTCTACATGTGTTTTGTAGAATGCCATGACATCTTTAAAGGGGTGTATGCCATGTATTTTTGTGATCTTTGTGGTGACTAGAACAAGCATGCAAAGTAGCTTACTCGATGATGCCGATTTCAGGGACTTAGAATTTCACTAAGTCCTTGTCCTGATTTTGTTGTTATGCCATATGTTCATGTTGTTTCCTAGTGACCCGTGCCTCTTTTGAGGATGATCAGTAAGGATGTGTTGTTAACATCGTGGTGCTCTATCCATCCATGTCTTTGTTTGCATTTATGGAGCACCCTAGCTTGAGTCAATGGAGCTCTACTTTTGCTAAAAAATGTTCCTGGCAGATTGTTAATATGTTTAGCGATTTTGCCGAGGTTTTTGCTATTGATCCGTGCATGATATGTTGTTGTTCTTGCCATGTCTGGCTTCTATGCCATGTATTCTTGATGGGTGTATGCTTAGTTTGTCATTCCATACTCTCTAGTGAGTGCATCGAGCTCGTAAACATGCCTACTCGTTAACTGTTTTGCCATGCTCCAGTTTTTCACTAAGTCTGAATCTGTTTGTGTTTTTGCTATGTTCACATGCTTGCAATTGTATTATCTGATCCCTTTTGGCTCATGGTCACTAAGGGACTTTTGTTAAGTGCTTTGAGTAGCTTCATTCCATGCCTTGCTTTTCCATGTTAAGTTCCTGTAGCATGTAGTTTTCATGCTCTAAAGATTGCTTCCTGTTGATAAATTCCAGACTTGTGTTAATTTCGCCAAGTCTGAAACCTGTTATCATTTGCTCTTTAGCCATGCTTGTTTGAACCTGCTATTGAGTGAATTAGCCGTAGCTCAGTGTTCATCTTTTGTCAAGCGTCATGAGTGGATCCCTGCCATGTATTTTGTTGCTATGTTTGAGTGTTGTAGCATATTTTTCTTGATGCATTTAGATGGCTACTTGCTGGTTATCGCAGACCGGTGCCATATTTGTTTTGCTTGCCATTTCCAAACCGTGCATCCGATTCCGGCGATCTTTATATCGATTTCGACTGAAATCAACTCACCTTTCCAGTGGCACTCTTGGATTTCCATGTTGAGTTCAGATTCAGTTATTCCTTTCCAAATCATGCATATGCATCACATACCGCATCTCGCATATCATGCCATGTTCATGTGTTGGTTGTTTACTATGTTGTGTGCTTCTTTTCGGTGTTGCTTCTTCGGGTTGGTTCCAATAATGTCTCGTTTGTGAGGAACTGTTCGACTTCGTCTGTTTGTCTTCTTCATGGACTCGTTCTTCTTCCTTGCCAGATTTTAGGCAAGATGACCATACCCTCGAAATCACTTCTATCTCTACTTGCTAGTGGCTCGCTCTTTTGCTATGCCTATGCTGCGGTACCTACCACTTGCTTATCATGCCTCCCACATTGTTAAGCCAAGCCTCTAACCCACCTTGTCCTAGCAAACCGTTGATTGGCTACGTTACCACTTTGCTCAGCCCCTCTTATAGCGTTGTTAGTTGCAGGTGAAGATTGGAGCTTGTTCCATGTTTGGAACATGGATATTTTGTTGGGATATCACAATATATCTTATTTAATTAATGCATCTACGTACTTGGTAAAGGGTGGAAGGCTCGGCCTTATGCCTGTTGTTTTGTTCCATTCTTGCCGCCCTAGTTTCCGTCATATCGGTGTTATGTTCCCGGATTTTGCGTTCCTTACGCGGTTGGGTTATAATGGGAACCCCTTGATAGTTCGCCTTGAACAAAACTCCTCCAGCAATGCCCAACATTGGTTTTACCATTCGCCACCTAGCCTTTTCTTTCCCTTGGCTACTGCAGACTCAAGGGTCATCTTTATTTTAACCCCCCGGGCCAGTGCTCCTCTCAGTGTTGGTCCAAACTAGAGCCCTGTGCAGCGCCCCCTCGGGGAAACTCGAGGTTTGGTTTTAGTTGTATGGAGCGCTCATCTGAGTGTGCCCTGAGAATGAGATATGTTCAGCTCCTATCGGGATTTGTTGGCACATTCGGGCGGTGTTGCTGGACTTGTTTCACCATTGTCGAGGATGTCTTATAACCGGGATGCCGAGTCTGATCGGATTGTCTTGGGAGAAGGAATATCCTTTGTTGACCGTGAGAGCTTTTGATGGGCTAAGTTGGGACACCCCTGCAGGGATTGAACTTTCGAAAGCCATGCCCGCGGTTATGGGCAGATGGGAATTTGTTAATATCCGGTTGTAGAAAACCTAAAGTTGACCTTAATTAAAATACATCAACCGCGTGTGTAACCGTGATGGTCTCTTCTCGGCGGAGTCCGGGAAGTGAACACGGTGTTCGAGTAATGCTTGACATAGGTTGTTCTAGGATCACTTCTTGATCATAGTTGTTCGACCGTGCTTTGCCTTCTCTTCTCACTCTCATTTGCGTATGTAAGCCACCAAATATGCTAGTCGCTTGTTGCAGCTCCACCTCATACCTTTTACCCTACCTATAAGCTTAAATAGTCTTGATCGCGGGGGTGTAAGATTGTTGAGTCCCCGTGACTCACAGATACTTCCAAAACCAGTTTGCAGGTGCCGATGTTACCGAGGAGGAGACGCAACCAAGCTCAAGGAGGAGTTCATTGAAGATCTTGTCCTTCTTGTTGTTTCGTTTCCAGTTGATCATTAGTGGAGCCCAGTTGGGGTCGATCGGGGATGTTTGTCGCATTTAGGGGTTGATCTTTATTTTGGTACCGTAGTCGGACCATGAGTGTATTGGATGATTGTAATGGTATTCATGTATTTGTGTGATGTGGCGAGTGTAAGCCAACTATGTATCTTTTCCCCTTTATTTACATTACATGGGCTGTTTGCGAAGATTACCTCACTTGCGACATTGCTTTCAATGCGGTTATGCCTCTAAGTCGTGCTTCGACACATAGGAGATATAGCCGCATTGAGGGTGTTACAAGTTGGTAATCAGAGCCTTCCCCGACCTTAGGAGCCCCCTGCTTGATCGAATCGTTGGCGTTGTTGAGTCTAGAAAAATGTTTTGAGTCATTTAGGATTATATATATCGGAGAGTTAGGAATTCTTTTACTCGTCAGTCCCTTCTTCGCTCTGGTGAGGCATCCTGACGTAGAGTTTTGACTCTTCTCTTCTCAAATTTCACTAAAAAAAATTAGGATCACGCGGGTATCTTGGAATCGTTTCGATCGATTTGTGACGAGAACATTGTTCTTGGTGCCTCCTGACATTTAGGGTTTGTGGTAGTGTCCCGGGAGTTGAGCTCCGAGGTGTTGTCGTCACAATTTTATCGTTGCAGTTCTGGAATACCTGAGTTTAGTTTCGCCGACATCGAAAATCTCTTTTATGCAGTTGTTGGTGAGATAACCTCGGCGCCACCCAGTACTGGGGCGGGAGTTCGGGAGTATTGACATAACTTGTATAATGGATGCTTTTCGAAGGTTGAGGTAAATGATTTCCGAAGGTTTCTTGGTTATGTGTTGAAGGATGGATACAGCTGGATGTAGGATTTGATAGTTTTGGGTGAGATATTATGCTTCCCCTGTATCCCCAACACCTGATTGCATAACCGGAAAGTTTCGCGAGTTTATAAGTGGGAATTCAAGTAGCTCTTAGGATATCTTTCTGACAGATATATGATATGAAATTGGGGTTCGACGTCTAGTGGTCCGCCTATTCACGGTTGGTTTTTACAGTGGTCTCGTTGCGTCTTAAAGAGTCCTTGGCTATGCCGACTCGGGGACGCTTCGTATGTCATGTGCACTGCCTTGTACATGATGGTGCTGTACAATCGAGCCCGTGTAGGCCCCACCACGAAAACTTCGGACGAAATCTCTATCATATGTTTGTTCCGGCTTATTCTGCAAGCCAATCCTTTGTTTTGTTTTGGATTGTGGTATTCGAGTTGCTTTGAAGTCAAATGTTGATTCCATACCTTTCCTAAGCGGTGTTCTCTTGTGAATACTAATCCTTCTCGATAATCTAGTTTGTCATTTCAATTTCTTGTCAACTGGTGTGCTTCTCTTCAAGTCGATCCGATCATTTCAACATCCGCTAGATCAAGTATCAGTTCTTCTCAACGGTGTTTGCTTAATCCGTTCCAAGTTGCCTTTGTTTTTACCGCCCTCCCACCCTTGTTTCTTCAAGGACTCGGATTTCTTTATCAAGTATCTATCTTATGAATATGAAGTCTCTTCATTCTTCTTTTTCAATGTTCATATCCGGTGATTCTCAGGAAGATACTAACGGAACCTCTAGTTCATCTTTATTCGTTCTCTTTCTTCTCCGGTGGATCCAATTCTAGCTTTGTTGATCCTTTTCCTCGTTTCAAATACCTCCTCATGCCGGTTCTCATCATATTCATTCAATTGTTCCGGAGTGCTCAAGATATCTCGAAGATTCGTGTTTCCACTCTGTTTTCGTTCAAGAACTTTTGAGGATCTCACCTCATTCAAGCCATTTATTTCAACCGGTGGAATCTCTCTTTTCAAGCAATCATTTCAACGGTGTTTCTTTTGAGTGGGCCCTAACCCATAGGTCTTTTCCCAGGATTTTACCCGACTCTTCTTATTTTCCCGGAGCTATCCCCAAATTTCTTTTCGGAGTTTGACGTAAGAATGATTTATCATTAGTCAAATGTCTTTCTCCAAGATCTTCCAAATTCTTTTCATCATTTGTTCAACTTTTCTATTCTTCTTTATTCTGGAGTGTCTCAACAATTCACGGTGGTGTTTCTCGTCGTCTTTCTCATCATTTGAAGGCCGAAGAAGAGTTTTACCTCCATATCTTATCCGTTCTCTCAAAGATTCGTGGTTCTAGTTTAAGGCCATCCTCTCATAATTGTTTTGATCGTGAAAATTCATTTCCTTCCTCTGGAGCCCATCATTTCAGAAGACTTATTCATTCTCAGCCTTCATCTATCATTCTCCAAATCTTACCGGTGCATCATTAATATTCTCTAATCAGTTCGTGATCCCTTCGTTCACTTGTATCTAAATTCTCTCAAGCATCTTCATTCATTTGCTAATTCTTCCCAGTGTTTCTTTATCTTCTCTTTGTTCATTTTTAATTCTTACGGTGGTTCATTCAAGAGTTCTCGTCATTCATTATCATATCAATTTATTCATTGTTTTCAATCCTTCCGGTGGTTCGTTGAAGATCTTCCTAAAGTTTGAGCTATATTTATATTTAATCCTTTCGACGAGAATAAGTGGTATGCCAAATCCGCTGCTTGTCATCAATTTAAAATGGTGAAGGATGCGCATAACATAATTCTTATTTTTGTTTCATCGAGTGAACTCAATTTCCTATTCCGGAGGCTCATCAAATTCTCGTTTTCATTTGTTTCATCTTTCTTTTCCGGAGTTCCAAGTTTTTCCGCATTATATCGTCACGAAGACCCATCTAAAGCATTACAAGGTTTCACCTTGTGTTTTCAACTTCCCTTTCTTCTCGTTATCCTTTTGTTACCAGAGTTCTCACGAAGGCTCAACATGGTGGTTCATCAAGGATTTAAATCCTTCTCGAAGTGTTCATCAACATTCTTTTCTAAGGAGCTCAAGTTTTTCTCCATCTTCCAATCCGGAGTGCAATTCTTTCACGCATGTCTTTTGAGGTGGTGCTATGTCATTCTTGATATTTCCCTTCGTGCTTCGTGATTCACAAGTTATCAAGAATGAGATATTTTAAATCCATCAACCTCTTCGTTGGAGTTATCTTGGGTTATATTACACCTAAAGCCTTCCCTAAGGATTGTTGCTAATTATGGTGCTTATAAGTGACCCAAGTTCTTCATCTATCCTCCTGGTGAAATAAGTTTCTCGTCTCCTTGTTCTTTCCAATCAAATCTATTCCGTGAGTGGCAAGTTGTCACCTCATAATTTTGAGATATCTTCTATAAGTCCATATAAAGCTTATCCTTTCATTGTTGGTTTTTCAACAACTCCATTCGACCTTTCTCCTTAAGATGCCTTTGCCACCTCATTGGAGGTAGAAGATGTTGTTTTTCCCCGTTCCTTTCATTCCTCCCGGAGGCATTGTGTTGCTGCCCTCTTCAAACCTTCTTCTTGTTCTTGTCAGGATCTTGTTCTTGTCATGCTTATCCATTTTACCAGAGTGTTGTGCCCTCTGCTCAAGTTCTTTTCATCTTATCAAGTCTTGTATCACTTTTCAACCGGAGTGGTGCCCGAAGTTGTTCTTCCTTGTTCCTCTTTTCAAACGGAGTGTTTTCAACTTCGTTCATCTCCGTCGTATTCTTTTCTCGAAATGGCTTAACCTTTTCAAGGTTCTTTGGTTTCACTCGTTTGTCAAAGAAGCAACTTAGTTTTACCTCTTCTCTTTCTTTTCCGTTTTTCCCTCCGGTGCCATTTTAGATCTCGGGACGAGATCCTCTCATAGTGGCGGAGTGTTGCAACGCCCCGAGACCGATGTGCCAGGTGTCTTCCAGTTATTCGCTGTTGTTTCCTTGTCATTGCTTGCGTGTCATGCATGTCATATCATGTCATCACGTGCATTTCATTTGCATACATGTTCGTCTCCTGCATCCGAGCATTTTCCCCGTTGTCCATTTTGCAATCCGGCGCTCCTATGTCATCCGGTGTTCCTTTCTACCTCTTTTCTTGTGCGGGTGTTAAATGTTTTCGGATTGGACCGTGACTTGTCATGCGGCCTTGGTTTACTACCGGTAGACCGCCTGTCATGTTTCGTACCATTTGGACTTCATTTGATACTCCAACGGTTAACCGAGGGACCGAAAAGGCCTCATGTGTGTTGCAGCCCAACACCCCTCCAAAGTGGCCCAAAACCCACCAAAACCTCATCCATTCTCTCGGTCATTCGATCACGATCGCGTGGCCACAAACCGCACATCATTTGGAGCTTCCTAGCTCCCTCTACCCCTATATAAAGGCCCCCTTTCCAAATTTCGGATCTCTTCCCCGAAACCCTAGCCTCCTTCTTCCTCCGCGCACCGGACAACGTCCGCCAGCGCCGGACGTGTCCGTTTCCACCCTGCCGCCACGTGGCATGCCTCCATTGGCCCCGCGCCTTAGCCCCACTTCGTCGCCGCCGCCAGCCCGTGAGGCCCGGGACGGGCCCTCCCGGCCCACGCGCGCCCCGCGCCTCTTTCCAGCCGCGCGCCGCCCAGCGCCGCTTCTCCGTTGCCGGCCACCGCCCTCGACGCCGACCGCCGCCGTGGCCTACCTCGCCGGTGCCCGCGCCAGGGAAAGGAGCTCCCTGCTCCGGCGACCGCGCCCGGCCACGCCACCTCGGCCGCTTCTCCGGCGATGCCCTCCGCCGCCTTCGCCTCCCCACGCCCCGGATCCGGCCTCTCCTCACTCCGGCGACCCTGTTCCGGCGAAACTCCGGCCATCCTCGATACGCGTGCGATCTGGATCTCAGATCCAAAATCTCGACGAGTACATCATTTCATCGCATCGCACCATTTTCATTTGAGCTCATCTTGATGCCCGAAATGTTGTTGGAATAGGACTATGTGATGAATTTGTCAGATCTATTTCAGCAAATGGCATTTTGTCATTTTTGCCATGATTAATGTGTGCATGCTATGATCATGAGCTCTACATGTGTTTTGTAGAATGCCATGCCATCTTTATAGGGGTGTATGCCATGTATTTTTATGATCTTTGTGGTGACTAGGACAAGCATGCAAAGTAGCTTACTCGATGATGCTGATTTTAGGGACTTGGA
The DNA here is from genome assembly GCF_002162155.2 of Triticum dicoccoides. Lineage (NCBI taxonomy): Eukaryota > Viridiplantae > Streptophyta > Magnoliopsida > Poales > Poaceae > Triticum > Triticum dicoccoides. The sequence goes on along the minus strand of NC_041392.1, from coordinate 594,113,902 downwards.
ATTTCACTAAGTCCTTGTCCTGATTTTGTTGTTATGCCATATGTTCATGTTGTTTCCTAGTGATCCGTGCCTCTTTTGAGGATGATCAGTAAGGATGTTTTGTTAACATTGTGGTGCTCTATCCATCCATGTCTTTGTTTGCATTTATGAAGCACCCTAACCTGAGTCAATTGAGCTCTACTTTTGCTATAAAATGTTCCTGGCAGATTGTTAACATGTTTAGCGATTTTGCCGAGGTTGTTGCTATTGATCCGTGCATGCTATGTTGTCATTCTTGCCATGTCTAGCTTCCATGCCATGTCTTCTTGATGGGTGTATGCTTAGTTTGTCATGCCATGCTCTTAGTGAGTCATCGAGCTCGTAAACATGCCTACTCGTTAACTGTTTTGCCATGCTCCAGTTTTTCACTAAGTCTGAATCTGTTTGTGTTTTTGCTATGTTCACATGCTTGCAATTGTATTATCTGATCCCTTTTGGCTCATGGTCACTAAGGGACTTTTGTTAAGTGCTTTGAGTAGCTTCATTCCATGCCTTACTTTTCCATGTTAAGTTCCTGTAGCATGTAGTTTTCATGCTCTAAAGATTGCTTCCTGTTGATAAATTCCAGACTTGTGTTAATTTCGCCAAGTCTGAAACCTGTTATCATTTTCTCTTTTGCCATGCTTGTTTGAACCTGCTATTGAGCGAATTAGCTGTATCTCAGTGTTCATGTTTTGTCAAGCGTCATCAGTGGATCCCTGCCATGTATTTTGTTGCTATGTTTGAGTGCTGCAGCATATTTGTCTTGATGCATTTAGATGGCTACTTGCTGGTTATCGCAGACCGGTGCCATATTTATTTTGCTTGCCATTTCCAAACCGTGCATCCGATTCCAGCGATCTTTATATTGATTTCGACTGAAATCAACTCACCTTTCCAGTGGCACTCTTGGATTTCCATGTTGAGGCCAGGTTAAATCATTCCTTTCCAAATCATGCATATGCATCACATACTGCATCCCACATATCATGCCATGTTCATGTGTTGGTTGTTTACTATGTTGTGTGCTTCTTTCCGGTGTTGCTTCTTTGGGTTGGTTCCGATAACGTCACGTTTGTAAGGAACCATTCGACTACGTACGTTTGTCTTCTTCATGGACTCGTTCTTCTTCCTTGCGGGATTTCAGGCAAGATGACCATACCCTCGAAATCACTTCTATCTTTGCTTGCTAGTTGCTCGCTCTTTTGCTATGCCTATGCTGCGGTACCTACCACTTGCTTATCATGCCTCCCATATTGTTAAGCCAAGCCTCTAACCCACCTTGTCCTAGCAAACCGTTGATTGGCTACGTTACCGCTTTGCTCAGCGCCTCTTATAGCGTTGTTAGTTGCAGGTGAAGATTGGAGCTTGTTCCATGTTTGGAACATGGATATTTTGTTGGGATATCACAATATCGCTTATTTAATTAATGCATCTATATACTTGGTAAAGGGTGGAAGGATCGGCCTTATGCCTAGTGTTTTGTTCCACTCTTGCCGCCCTAGTTTCCGCCATATCGGTGTTATGTTCCCGGATTTTGCGTTCCTTACGTGGTTGGGTTATAATGGGAACCCCTTGACAGTTCGCCTTGAATAAAACTCCTCTAGCAATGCCCAACATTTGTTTTACCATTCGCCACCTAGACTTTTCTTTCCCTTGGGTTCTGCAGACTCAAGGGTCATCTTTATTTTAACCCCCCCGGGCCAGTGCTCCTCTGAGTGTTGGTCCAAACTAGAACCCTGTGCAGCGCCCCCTCGGGGAAACTCGAGGTTTGGTATTAGTTGTATGGAGCGCTCATTTGAGTGTCCCCTGAGAACGAGATAGTGCAGCTCCTATCAGGAGTTGTCAGCACATTCGGGAGGTGTTGCTGGACTTGTTTTACCATTGTCGAGGATGTCTTGTAACCGGGATGCCAAGTCTGATCGGATTGTCTTGGGAGAAGGAATATCCTTCTTTGACCGTGAGAGCTTGTGATGGGCTAAGTTGGGACACCCCTGCAGGGATTAAACTTTCGGAAGCCGTGCCCACGGTTATGGGCAGATGGGAATTTGTTAATATCCGGTTGCAGAAAACCTGAAGTTGACCTTAATTAAAATACATCAACCGCGTGTGTAACCGTGATGGTCTCTTCTCGGCGGAGTCCGGGAAGTGAACACGGTGTTGGAGTAATGCTTGACGTAGGTTGTTCTAGGATCACTTCTTGAACATAGTTGTTCAACCGTGCTTTGCCTTCTCTTCTCGCTCTCATTTGCGTATGTTAGCCACCAAATATGCTAGTCGCTTGCTACAGATCCACCTCATACCTTTTACCCTACCTATACGCTTAAATAGTATTGATCGCGACGGTGTGAGATTGCTGAGTCCCCGTGACTCACAGATACTTCCAAAACTAGTTTACAGGTGCCGATGTTACCGATCAGGAGACGTAACCAAGCTCAAGGAGGAGTTCGTTGAAGATCTTGTCCTTCTTGTTGTTCCGTTTCTAGTTCATCAGTAGTGGAGCCCAGTTGGGGTCGATCGGGGATCTTTGTCGCATTTGGGGGTTGATCTTTATTTTGGTACCGTAGTCGGACCATGAGTGTATTGGATGATTGTAATGTTATTCATATATTTGTGTGACGTGGTGAGTGTAAGCCAACTATGTATCTTTTCCCCTTTTTTTACATTACATGCGTTGTTTGCGAAGATTACCTCACTTGCGACATTTCTTTCAATGTGGTTATGCCTCTAAGTCGTGCTTCGACACGTAGGAGATATAGCCGCACTGAGGGCATTACAAACATAGAAAATCACCAATGCTTATTTTGAAAAACTAAAGAAACATATTAATTATGACATATCTTCTCAAAAAGATCAATGTGCAAATGAAATAATTGGTACTGAGACAACAACATCAGAAGCTGTAATTAACTACAACGACGCTACAAGTTCTTACTCATGTACAATAAATAACAAATTGAACATTTTATGAGGATGGTAAATATAACTGCAACAGCATAGCGACAGTGTTTGGATGACAGCAAATTGATACTAACAGGTGTGTACATGCACAAATTTAGTAACATAGAACTAATATCACTAAGGCCGTCCACTATGTATGCCAAAATTGGGGTAATGACAACTGTTCCTACATCTCGCACCATTGCCCTGCACTGGCGAGCCGATGCAGCGGAAAAAAAATCAGGGACCCGGACTCTGGAGCACGTAGTTGCTCCGATGCCCAGTTCCTTTGTGCCATAAAGATTTAGTATTTTACTGCTTGGCTGCTCAGATGTGTGGACCAAAGTTGGCTGCACAAACTGCTGAAGCGGTGGCAAATAATTTTCTAATGGCACCGCTGATGAGATGGCAACAATTTAAGATACTTGGTACAAACTATGACACTGTCTTAGGATGTGTTTGGATGAAGGTGTGGTATGAATGGGTTGGGACCATGATAGTGTCTAAATCACATCTAACAAATGATTTGTAACAATGAAAGAGGGTCTAACCTTCTCTGCACATGCCAGAAACTTCCTCCCACTATCCACAGAATCAAACGCAACTAGCTTCATGCATGGAGATTGACGGTGACAATGAGCACCTAGATCTTCAGCCACCCCGCTCCATTCATTGCCACTAATGGTCTTAGGGAGCTACAAGAGGAAGAAACGACTCAAATCGACCTCCAGGTAAAAATCCTTCATTCCAAGTCATAGCCCGAGAGAGAGGAGAGAGGCATACCCAGGTGGTGAAGGAGTACTCGCCGGAGGAGGAACCGCTGGAGATGTCTTTGAAGAAGACCATGGCGACCCCGGCGGTAGGATGCATGATGACGAGAGCGAGGAAGCGGCTATAGCTTAGCAAGGAAGGAAGGAAGGAGGAAACAGGGGAAATGTGACTTGTGGTCGGGGAGAAAAGGGGTGGGGAAGGGGGGGAAGGGGTGCTGGGGTAGATATTTTGGCGGTAGGCCAAAATTTTGGAAATGTGGAGGGAAACTTTGCACGCGGTGCCGCCGAACCATTCACTTCGAACGATTGTGTGCATCGCAAACGATTCTTCTGCTTTACGCGCATGGGATGAGTTTGATAATTCAAATTTTGGTCTCAAGGCATGGGAACATTCACTTTGAACGTATGCGGTGCCGCCGGACCATTCAATTTGAACGATTGTGTGCATCGCAAACGATTCTTCTACTTTACGCGCATGGGATGAGTTTGATAATTCAAATTTTGGTGGAAATTTCTCCGGGTACATCATTGCATAATTTAACATCACTTGCTAATTTGGCACACAAAAGAGCGTCCAGCAGACAGACCACACTTACTGAATCGAGCAATTTTAGTAATTACGCAGAGCCAGTTGACCTAAACATTGCTCTAACAAAACACCATCATTAAAAACAAAGCCTAAGTACGCATAATTAAAAATCCACCGCCGCGCCGGCCTATGCATCGCCGGTGTGAGATGAGACATTGATACGTCCATTTTGCATCATGCTTTTATATTGATATTTATTGCATTATGGGCTGTTATTACACATTATGTCACAATACATATGCCTATTCTCTCTTATTTTACAAGGTTTACATAAAGAGGGGGAATGTCGGCAGCTAGAATTCTGGGCTGGAAAAGGAGCAAATATTAGAGACCTATTCTGCACATCTCCAAAAGCCCTCAAACTCCACGAGAATTATTTTCAGAATATATAAAAAATATTGGGCGAAAGAAGTACCAGCGGGGGGCCACCCACCGTCCATGAGGGTGGGGGGCGCGCCCTACCCCCTAGGCACGCCCCCTGCCTTGTGGGCCCCCTGGTGGCCCTCCGATGCCCATCTTTGGCTATATGGAGTCTTTCGCCAAGGAAAAAAATCATAAGCAAGCTTTCGGGAAGAAACTCCACCGCCATGAGGCGGAACCTTAGAGGAACCAATCTAGGGCTCCGGCAGAGCTGTTCTGTCGGGGAAACTTCCCTCTGGGAGGGGGAAATCATCACCATCGTCATCACCAACGATCCTCTCATCGGGAGGGGGTCAGTCTCCATCAACATCTTCACCAGCACCATCTCATCTCAAACCCTAGTTCATCTCTTGTATCCAATCTTTGTATCCAAACCTCAGATTGGTACCTATGGGTTGCTAGTAGTGTTGATTACTCCTTATAGTTGATGCTAGTTGGTTTACTTGGTGGAAGATCATATGTTTAGATCCATTATGCATATTAATACCCCTCTGATTATGAACATGAATATGATTTGTGAGTAGTTACGTTTGTTCCTGAGGACATGGGAGAAGTCTTGCTACAAGTAGTCATGTGAATTTGGTATTCGTTCGATATTTTGATGAGATGTATGTTGTCATCCCTCTATTGGTGTCATGTGAACGTCGACTACATGACACTTCAACATTGTTTGGGCCTAGAGGGAGGCATTGAGAAGTAATAAGTAGATGATGGGTTGCTAGAGTGACAGTAGCTTAAACCCTAGTTTATGTGTTGCTTCGTAAGGGGCTGATTTGGATCCATATGTTTCATGCTATGGTTAGGTTTACCTTAATACTTATGTTGTAGTTGCGGATGCTTGCAATAGGGGTTAATCATAAGTGGGATGCTTATCCAACTAAGGATAGTACCCAAGCACCGGTCCACCCACATATCAAATTATCAAAGTACCGAACGCGAATCATATGAACGTGATGAAAACTAGCTTGACGATAATTCCCATGTGTCATCAGGAGCGCTTTACTTCATATCAGAGTTTGTCCAGGCTTGTCCTTTGCTACAAAAAGGATTGGGCCATATTACTGCACCTTGTTTACTTTTATTACTTGCCACCCGTTACAAATTACCTTATCACAAAACAATCTGTTACCGATAATTTCAGTGCTTGCAGAGAATACCTTGCTGAAAACCGCTTATCATTTCCTTCTGCTCCTCGTTGGGTTCGACACTCTTACTTATCGAAAAGGCTACGATAGACCCCCTACACTTGTGGGTCATCAAGACTCTTTTCTGTTGCCATTGCCGGGGAGTGATGTGCCTTTGGTAGGTGGAATTTGGTAAGGAAAAATTTATATAGTGTGCTGAAATTTACTGTCACTTGTTACTATGGAACATAATCCTTTGAGGGGCTTGTTCGGGGTATCTTCACCCCGATCAGTAGAGAAAAGAGTTGCTCCTCAACCTACTGAACCTACTGAAAGTGTTTACTTTGAAATTCCTTTGGTTATGATAGAGAAACTGCTAGCTAATCCTTTTACAGGTGATGGAACATTACATCCCGATTTGCACCTAATCTATGTCGATGAAGTTTGTGGATTATTTAAGCTTGTAGGTATTCCCGAGGATGTTATCAAGAATAAGGTCTTCCCTTTATCTTTAAAGGGAGATGCATTGACATGGTTTAGGCTATGTGATGATATTGGATCATGGAACTTCCAATGATTGAAATTGGAATTTCATCAGAAGTTTTATCCTATGCACCTGGTTCATCGTGATCGTAACTATATATATAATTTTTGGCCTCGCGAAGGATAAAGCATCACTCAAGATTGGGGGAGGCTTAAGTCAATTTTATATTCATGCCCCAATCATGAGCTATCAAAAGAGATGATGATTCAAAAAAAAATTCTCGGTTTTCTCTCAGTAATCGCTCCATGCTCGATACTTCTTGTACTGGATATTTTATGATGAAGACTATTAAATTCAAATGGGATTTATTGGAAAGAATTAAATGCAACTCTGAATATTGGGACATCGACGAAGGTAAAGAGTTAGGTATAACACCTAAGTTTAACTGTGTTAAATCTTTTATGGATACTGATGCTTTCCGTGAATTTAGCACTAAATATGGACTTGACTATGAGATAGTAGCTTCTTTCTGTGAATCCTTCGCTACTCATGTTGATCTCCCTAAGGATAAGTGGTTTAAATATAATCCTCCCATTGAATTAAAAGTAGTTGAACCTATTAAAGTTGAAGAAAAGACTATCACTTATAATGATCCTATTGTTCCTACTGCTTATATTGAGAAACCACCTTTCCCTGTTAGAATAAAGGATCATGCTAAAGCTTTAACTGTGGTTAACAAAAGTAATATAAGACACCTAAACCCCCTAAGAAAATTAAAGTTGAACCTAGTGTTGCTATGGTTAAAGATCTCTTGGCCGATAATATTGATGGGCACGTTATTTACTTCTGCAATGAATCTGCTAGAATTGCTAGACCTGATACTAAAAATAAACATAGACCTGTTGTAGGCATGCCTGTTATTTCTATTAAAATAGGAGATCATTGCTACCATGGATTATGTGATATAGGTCCTAGTGCAAGTGCAATACCACATTCCTTATACAAAGAAATTATGCATCATATTTCACATGCTGAGATGGAGGAGATTGATGTTACTATTAAACTTGCCAATAGAGATACTATTTCACCAGTTGGGATTGTTAGAGATGTTGAAGTCTTGTGTGGGAAAGTTAAATAACCTGCTGATTTTCTTGTTCTTGGTTCCCCACAAGATGACTTTTGTCCCATTATATTTGGTAGACCCTTCTTGAATAATGTTAATGCTAATATAGACTGCAATAAGGATATTGTTTCTGTTGGTTTAGGGGATATGTCTCATGAGTTTAATTTTGCTAAATTTCATAGACAACCCCATGATAAAGAATTGCCTAGTAAAGATGAAATTATTGGTCTTGCTTCTATTGCCGTGCCTCCTACTGATCCTTTAGAACAATATTTGCTAGACCATGAAAATGATATGTTTATGAATGAAAGAAGGGAAATAGATGAAGAATTCTTTAAACAGGGACCTATTTTGAAACATAACTTGCCTGTTGAAATTCTAGGGGATCCTCCTCCACCCAAGGGTGATCCCGTGTTTGAGATTAAGCCTTTACCTGATACTCTTAAATATGCTTATCTTGATGAGAAAGAGATATATCCTGTTATTATTAGTGCTAACCTTTCAGGTCATGAAGAAAAGAAATTATTGAAAACTCTGAAGAAGCACCGTGTTGCTACTGGATATACTCTTGATGACCTTATGGGCATTAGTCCCACTCTATGCCAACACAAAATAAAATTGGAGAAAGACGCTAAACCAGTTGTTGATCACCAACGACGGTTAAATCCTAAGATGAAAGAAGTGGTGAGGGAGTCCTGGATTAGGGGGTCTCCGGACAACCGGACTATCTCCCTTGGCCGGACTGTTAGACTATGAAGATACAAGATTGAAGACTTCGTCTCGTGTCCGGATGTGACTCTACTTGGCGTGGAAGGCAAGCTAGGCAATACGTATATGGATATCTCCTCCTTTGTAACCGACCTTGTGTAACCCTAACCCTCTCCGGTGTCTATATAAACCGGAGGGATTTAGTCCGTAGGACAACAATCACAACATACAATCATATCATAGGCTAGCTTCTAGGGTTTAGCCTCTCTGATCTCGTGGTAGATCTACTCTTGTAACACTCATATCTTCAATATTAATCAAGCAGGATGTAGGGTTTTACCTCCATCAAGAGGGCTCGAACCTGGGTAAAACTTCGTGTCCCTTGCCTCCTGTTACCATCCAGCCTAGACGCACAGTTCCGGACCCCCTACCTGAGATCCGCCGGTTTTGACACCGACATTGGTGCTTTCATCGAGAGTTCCTCTGTTTCGTCGCCATTAGGCTTGATGGCTCCTACTATCATCGGTAGCAATGCGTTCCAGGGTGAGACTTTTCTCCCCGGACAGATCTTCGTATTTGGCGGCTTTGCACTGCGGACTAATTCGCTTGGCCATCTGGAGCAGATTGAAAGCTACGCCCCTGGCCATCAGGTCAGATTTGGAAGTTTGAACTACACGGCCGACATCCGCATAGACTTCATCTTCGACGGATTCGAGCCACAACCGAGCGCGCCGCACTGTCTCGATGGGCATGACCTAGCTCTGCCACCAAACAGTACTCCAGAGGCCGCGCCCACACCAGCTCCGACCCTTAGCTCGGAGCCAGCTGCACCAATCGAGGACGGGTGGCTAGACACCGCCTCAGGGGCTGCAGTCTCAATGGCGATCGAGCCGAACACCAGCATAATCCTTTGTGCAGCCCCTGACTCCAAGGTGCTGGACTCTCCTCCGGACCCCAAACCATCCGCGCCCCTGCCAATCGAATCCGACTGGGCGCCGATCATGGAATTCACCGCTGCGGATATCTTTCAGCACTCGCCCTTCGGCGACATTCTGAATTCACTAAGGTCTCTCTCTTTGTCAGGAGAGCCCTGGCCGGATCATGGCCAACAGGACTGGGATGCGGACGACGAAGAAATTCGACGCCCACCCACCACCCACTTTGTAGCCACTGTCGATGATTTAACCGACATGCTCGACTTCGACTCCGAAGACATCGATGGTATGGACGACGATGTAGGAGACGAACATGAACCAACACCTATAGGGCACTGGAAAGCCACCTCGTCATATGACATATACATGGTGGATACACCCAATGAAGGCAACGACGACGAGATAGCGGAGGATGACCGCTCCAAGGAGCAACCCAAGCGCCGACGTCAGCGGCGCCGCTCTAAGTCCCGCCAAAGCAAAAGTGGTGATACCGACACAGGAGATAATAACACTCCGGATAGCGCCAAAGACAATGAAAACCGCCTCCAGCAAGAGTTAGATCAGGAGGATGAAGGAGCCAGCTCTCCTGAGAGAGCGGCTGGAAAGGAGGAGGATGATAATTACATGCCCCCCTCCGAAGACGAGGAAAGCCTCGGCGACGATGAATTCGCCGTACCAGAGGATCCCGTCGAACAAGAGCGCTTCAAGCGCAGGCTTATGGCCACGGCAAATAGCCTGAAGAAAAAGCAGCAGCAGCTTCAAGCTGATCAAGATCAGTTAACTGACAAATGGACTGAAGTCCTCGCAGCCGAGGAATATAAACTCGAGCGTCCCTCCAAGAGTTACCCAAGGCGCAAGTTACTACCCGGACTGGAGGAAGAAGCGTATGATACGGCTGATCGGCCACCTCGTGGCCGCGATAGAGAGGCATTCATGCCGAAAGCTCAGCCTCCACCCAACGCCATCCAAATGAAAAGGCATGGGGAGATACGCCAGACCTGCGAGACATATTGGAGGACAAAGCAAAGCACTCAAGATCGATCTACGGATCATAAGGGCGCACCACTCTACGAGACGGTAAACGTCACGCCGGATACAGTAAAAGCAAATCCGGCCGGGCCGAACACACGGGCAGGACCCATACGAGCTGCGTCGCGATATAGCCCAATACAGAGGCCCCGCACACCCCTTATGCTTCACAGACGAAGTAATGGAACATCAATTCCCAGAAGGTTTCCAACCTGTAAACATTGAATCATACGATGGCACAACAGATCCCGCGGTATGGATTGAGGACTTCCTCCTCCACATCCACATGGCCCATGGTGATGACTTACATGCCATCAAGTACCTCCCACTAAAGCTCAAAGGACCAGCACGATATTGGCTTAATAGCTTGCCAACAGACTCCATTAGTTGTTGGGAAGATCTGGAAGCCGCATTCCTCGACAACTTTCAGAGAACTTATGTGCGACCAACAGAAGCCGATGACTTGAGCCACATAATTCAGCAGCCAGAAGAATCGGCCAGGCAATTCTGGACTCGGTTCCTTACAAAGAAAAACCAAATCGTCGACTGTCCGGATGCGGAGGCCTTAGCGGCTTTCAAGCACAACATCCGAGACAAGTGGCTAGCCCGGCACCTTGGTCAGGAAAAGCCGAAATCTATGGCAGCCATCACGATGCTCATGACCCGCTTTTGTGCGGGAGAAGACAGCTGGTTGGCTCGCAGTAAGAACATATCAAAGAACCATGGTACCTCGGATACCAAGGACGGCAACAGCAGGTCACGTCGCAACAAGCATAAGCACCGCATTAACGGTGAAAGTACTGAGGATATGACAGTCAATGCCAGATTCAAAGGCTCTAAACCCGGTCAACGGAAAAAGCCATTCAAACAAAGTACGCCGGGTCCGTCCAGCTTGGACCGTATACTCGATCGCTCATGTCAAATACACGGCACCCCAGACAAGCCAGCCAATCACACCAACTGTCGGAGTAATGGGCCACGGGTAGGCCAACCCGAGCCCCAGAACCTTTCAAGACATTGGGGCAGGCTGCGCCCCTCAAGACCCCAGGACCGAAGAGCCGCCTTCAAGAAGTCAACGGCAAGATGGCCGACTGACCGCTCACGGCCGAGTCCCAGGGACGGCTTCAGGATAAAGCCGACTCCCGACTGGCGACTTCCAGAGAAGTCGGCTTTGGGGAGTCGGCCTGCGACTCCAACAAACCCCATGACCTCATCAAAGGGGACGGGGTAGGGGCGTGGCTACAGTGAAGCCCACCCCTGCCCCTTACCAAGGGCAGGCATGGCCACAGCACGCCGTACCCCGGAAGATCTCCGTGCGGCGTGGCACTATTGCCATGCCGGCCCTCACATCAGCATCGCAGAGCTGAATCATGCACCCACGACGGCTTGTATGTGAGACCTCAGAGCTGAATCACTGTTGCCATGCCGGCCCTCCTAGAGGCAGCAGGCCCCACCAGTCAGTGAGACCTCAGTAGACGGCAGCAGAACCACCAGTCGGACTCATCGGGAGTCGGCCCGGGGGAGTCGGCCGAGCCCTCCCCTGGGGCCCACGCGCCATTAATCAAGATGTGATGGGGAGTGGCGACAGTGATCGCCCGCCGGGCGGTGGGGCTGTTGCCACGACCTCATGGTCAAGCCCGCGTCATCAGAAGCACGGCTACAGTAATCAGCAGTCGGCAAGACCCGCCCGCGGCGGACGTGGCCTGTCGGCTCCGTACCAGGCCAGTTGGCGGGCCTTCCATTCGGCGGGCCCCAGCGGTCGGCAGAGAAGACGGAGGCCAGAGGCACTGATGGCTGGGCCCGCGTCCAGCCGGATTACCGTTGTACCCCTGAGGGGTAGGCCTATATAAACCCCCAGGGCGCCCATGCAAAGGGTTGGAACCCATTAGCTCTAGGCCAGATCATATAGAAGGGAGAGAGCTAGCCTTGCCCTCTCCTACCTCCAAGAAATAGCTCAAGGACCAACCGTGTAAACACTTGGCCATAGTGATCATGCAGAGACCCCACAAAGCAGCAGTGGGGGTATTATTTCCTCGGAGAGCCCTGAAGGTGGGTAAGATTCGCCGGCGTGCATGTCTTCGCCTCATCCCGTTTCCAGGCATTGGCGCTACTCGCCCCCACCATGATAAGCCATCCTTTGGCATATGTCGCAACAAACCCCTGACATTTGGTGCCCACCGTGGGACCTGGTGCACCGTCGTCCGGAGATCTGTTCTGGACGGGAACCCTTTTCCTCCCTGGCGAGTGCAGCCAGCCAGGCACGCCAGACGGAGTTTGCACTGACGCACTAAGCGGCGTTGAGATCGCTTGCACGGCCAGCTCCTTGGCCGAACTTGTCGGGGAGGTCCGCTTCTCCGATGAACCTGTGTCCAACGCAGGCACGGGCGGCCCCGAGAACCTCCTCGCGGGCCTCCTCGATCAACTCTACGTTTAAGGCGAGCCTGCCGTAGACTTGGAGTCCGTAGGATCCACTGACCCGATGCTGGTCGAATCCGACACCGCGTCGCTCGACGCGTTCCCCAACAATGTGGTGGTCTACGATGAACCTCTCCCTCGCACAGAGAGCAACGGAAGCACTGTCACCGAGGTGCTAGTCATCAGTCATGACGAGCTCCCCGGTGGAGGAGCGCATGACTCACTCGGCGTGGCGCTGCAAGACCTAACTGCGCCCATTCCGGAAGACGCTGACGCAGAGACGTTGGAGGCGTGCCGCCTTCAGCTCGTTGAAGGAGCAAAGAAGCTGGCCAGCATAAGACGCTTGTCAGAAGCCTACCAGCCGGAAATGGATCGCGCCGTCGGCGGCTCGCCGGCTCTGGCAGGGCCGAGCCGCCGTGGCGCGGTCCGGCAGCGTGGCGTGGCCATCGCCAACCTGTTTGGGGCAAGCCGCCCTGTGTACGCTACACCAGCGGAGAACATCCGAGCCTCCCAGGCAGCGGCGGATGAGCTGGACCATTTCAAGGGCGAAGAGCGCCACCTCATGATGGAGCGAGTCTAGCGGCTCCTCGACACGGCCGCCGCGCAGAACGAGGCCGGCTGCCGCACGGAGGCGCCGCAGCGGCCAAATGACGACCTTCACCAACATCAAGGCGCGACGTCTCAGACGACGACTGGCGGCGCCCGAGGAAGAAGGGACAAGGGGCCGGCTATTAGCCACAGTCAAACTCGCATTACCATAGAGCGCGACCGAGACGGCTGCCCGAGAGCAGTGGAATGACGGGACGAATGTCCGCCTCCCCCTCCCCGCAAGGAGAGGTGAGTCTCCCTGCCGCCTGTTGACCATCCGACTCTCGGCGACCGCCTTAGCCGCCGAGAGGGAGTTGGAGAGAATGACGCCCGCCACCGGATCGACCGACTTCACCGATCCTTAGCGCTGGAAGAAGAAGATGAGCTGGGTCCGCCTTGTTTCGGGCCCCGCATTCGGGACGAGCCCTTTCCCAGAGGGTTCACGCTCCCAAGAGACACGCCCAAGTATACCGGCTCTGTGAAGCTGGAAGACTGGTTAGTCGACTACTCCACGGCTGTTAGCATAGCGAACGGCAACAAGCGTGTTGCCGTAAAGTACGTTCCGCTCATGCTCAAGGGCACGGCCCGGACATGGCTGAACAGCCTAAAGCCCCGCAGCATCAACAGCTGGGTCGACTTCACCGAAGCTTTCGTCTGCAACTTGACCAGCACATACAAGCATCCTCCCAAGCCTCGTCAGCTCTCCTTGTGCGTGCAAGGCCCCGACGAGTCGACTCGCGATTACCTCACACGTTGGGCCGAGCTTCGGAACTCCTGCGAGGGTATGCATGAGGTGCAGGCCATCGAGTACTTCACAGCCGGGTGTAGAGAAGGCACCCTCCTCAAGCACAAGCTCCTCTGCGATGAGCCAGAAACCCTCGACGAGCTGCTGATCATAGCGGACAAGTACGCCACGGCCGACTCCTCCATGAAGGAGGAGATTCAAATCAGCACAACTGGCAAAGTGGCTCCTCAAGCTCCAAGAACTCCGGCGGTAGACGCCAGCTGGCGACAACAGCAGGGCGACCACAAGCGCAAGGGCCCGCAGCTGGCTTCCGCCCAAGCGACAGAAAGGCGGCAAGCCAAACTGGTTGCCGGCCTTCTCCTATGAGCAGACCCTGGATGGACCTTGCAAGTTCCATAGCGGCGCGAAGCCGTCGAATCACACCACCCGGAAGTGCCACTGGCTCACCAGGATCGCCAAGGGAGACGGCCTCCTGCCTCCCCCGCCTGCTGGGCAGCCGCCTCCGCCGCCGCCCCAGCAGCCGGCTGTCAGGCCAATCGGCACGGTACAAGACAAATACCCTGAAGAGCACGAAGCCTACATGGTGTTCACCAGTGTGGCTGATGATCGACGCAGCAGGCGGCTGCAGCGACAAGAGGTGAATGCAGTCGCGTCGGAGACGCCAGAGTTCATGCATTGGTCTGAGAAGCCCATCAGCTGGAGCAGGGCTGACCACCCATAAGTGATGCCGAGTCCGGGCTCCTATGCCTTGGTCCTGGACGCCACCTTTGCTACAGACAGACGAGCCGCGCGATTCTCGCGAGTTCTGATAGACGGAGGCAGCAGCATCAATATCCTGTACAAGGACACCATGGAGAAGTTAGGAATCAAGCAAAGACAGCTTCAGAACGGCCGAACTGTATTCCACGACATTGTTCCTGGGCTTTCCTGCTCGCCAATCGGCAAGATCCTGATGGACGTCCTCTTTGGAGACAAAGATCACTTCCGCAGAGAGTCTATTTGGTTTGAGGTGGTGGACCTTGAGAGCCCATACCATGCGCTACTTGGCCGACCTGCCTTGGCCAAGTTCATGGCAGTCCCCCACTACGCCTACCTCAAGATGAAGATGCCCAGTTCCAGGGGAATTCTGACTATGGCTGGCGACTACCGGAAGTCGTCTGCTTGTGCGGCTGAGAGCAGTCGGCTGGCCGAGTCCCTGGTAATCACGGCCGAGAAGCGGCTCCTTGAGCGAGTTGTGGCGATGGCCGGCAAGCAGCCTGAGGTATCGCCCAACCCAAAAGAGTCGGAGGCTGAGAGTTCGGTCAAGCCGGCCAAAGAGACAAAGAATATACCCTTGGATCCGGAGCACCCAGAGAGGTACGCCGTCGTAGGTGCAAACCTCGACAGCAAATAGGAAGGCGAGCTCGTCGATTTCCTCTGTGAGAATCAGGACATCTTCGCATGGTCCCCCAAAGACATGCCAGGTGTACCGACGGAATTCGCCGAGCACAAGTTACATGTCCGATCTGATGCAAAGCCGGTCAGGCAGCCCCTGTGCCACCTGTCAGAAGAGAAGAGAAGAGTTGTCAGAGAAGAGATAGCCCGACTCCTAGCAGCCGGCTTCATTATGGAAGTGTTCTTTCTAGAATGGCTAGCTAATCCGGTCCTGGTACTGAAGAAGAACCAGCAGTGGAGAATGTGTATTGACTACACGAGCCTCAACAAGGCCTGCCCCAAGGACCCATTTGCCCTACCAAGAATCGATCAGGTGATAGACTCCAAAGCCGGATGCGAGCTGTTGAGTTTTTTGGATGCATACTCAGGATATCACCAGATCAAGCTGAACCCGGCTGACAGACTGAAGACCGCCTTCATTATGCCGTTTGGAGCTTTCTGCTACCTCACCATGACGTTCAGCTTGAGGAATGCCGGCGCCACCTTTCAGCGTTGCATGCAGAAACGCCCATGTTTACGTGGACAACGTGGTGGTGAAGACGGAAAAGTGTGGAACGCTGCTGGAAGACCTCAAGGAGACTTTTGAGAACCTACGCCGATTCCAGATCAAGCTCAATCCCGAGAAGTGTGTCTTCGGGGTGCCAGCCGACCAGCTCCTTGGCTTCCTGGTCTCTGAACGCGGCATAGAATGCAACCCAGTAAAGATCTAGGCCATTGAGAGAATGGAGGTACCCAGCCGACTGCTGGATGTGCAAAAGTTCACCTGCTACTTGGCGTCCATCAGCCGATTCATCAGTCGGCTGGGCGAGAAAGCTCTCCCCTTATACCAACTCATGAAGAAGACAACTTTTTTCGAGTGGAACCATAAGGCGGACGAAGCTTTTCACCAGTTGAAGAAGATGCTGACTACTCCACCTGTCGTGGCGGCTCCGACTCCCAAGGAACCTATGCTCCTGTACATCACCGCCACCAGCCGGGTAGTCAGCACGGTCATTGTAGTGGAATGCAAGGAGGAAGGCAAGGCGCTACCTGTCCAGAGACCGGTATATTACCTGAGCGAGGTACTGTCGACCTCCAAGCAGAACTACCCCCACTACCAGAAGATGTGCTATGGCGTACACTTTGCTGCCAAGAAATTGAAGCCTTACTTTCAAGAGCATCCAATCACGGTGGTCTGCACGGCCCCACTTGCCGAGATCATTGGTAGCAGAGATGCTTCGGGACGAGTGGCCAAGTGGGCCATAGAGCTGGCTCCTTACACCATCCACTACCAGCCCCGCACCACTATCAAGTCACAAGCACTGGCCGACTTCCTTGTCGACTGGGCGGAGACCCAGTACCTACCTCCAGCGCCTGATTCCACCCATTGGCGAATGCATTTCGACGGCTCCAAGATGCGCACTGGCTTGGAAGCCGGCGTCGTCCTCACCTCTCCCAAAGGCGGCAAGCTCAAATACGCGCTGCAAATCCACTTTGCCGCCTCCAACAACGTCGCCGAGTACGAGGCGCTCATTCATGGGCTCCGGCTTGCCAAAGAACTTGGCATCCGCCGGATCTTGTGTTATGGCGACTCGGACTTAGTGGTCCAGCAATCATCCGGTGACTGGGACGCGAAAGATGCAAACATGGTGAGTTACCGTTTCCTCGTGCAGCAACTCAGCGGGTCTTTCGAAGGGTGCGAGTTTCTCCATGTGCCAAGAAATGACAACGACCAAGCAGATGCCTTGGCACGAATCGGCTCTACCCGCCAAGCAATACCATCTGGCGTCGCCCTTCAACGCCTCCTCAAGCCGTTTGTCAAGCCTTCACCAGAATCAGACTCCATTTTTGTGCCGGCTCCTCCCGAAGACGTCGGATCCGACTCCAGAGCTCCGGCAGTCGGTACGAGGATTTTGGCGGAAGACTCCAAAGCTGCCACAGTCGAACCCGGCCCGGGGACTATGGTGGCGGACTCGAAGACTCCAGAACTCGGCCCAAGGACCGCGCCAGTCGACCAGGGGACTTCGTTAACCCAACAAGCGGTTGTTGACACCAACCCGCCGCCTCCCAGCCCAACCGCCCTCGTCCAAGTCGCAGTTCTGGCAGTTAAAGAAATAGCAGCACCCTCATGGGCCCATCCCATCCTCAAATTCCTGGTGAACAAAGAGCTGCCAACTGATGAGACCTCAGCTCGGCAAACGCAACGCCGGGCGGCAGCCTACACCATAGTCAACAGAGAGCTATTCAGGCGCAGCGTCACTCGTGTCTACCAGCGCTGCGTAGAGCCAGAGCAAGCCCAACCGATTCTCAAAGACATCCATCAAGGCGAGTTCGGCCACCATGCAGCTTCAAGAGCACTCGTCACCAAAGCCTTTCGACATGGTTCTTCTGGCAAACTGCCTTGGAAGAGGCCAAGGAGTTGGTCCAAAAATGCAAAGGGTGCCAGAAGTTCAGCTCCAAGCCGCACCAGCCAGTTTCTGCACTCAAGACCATCCCCATTGCCTGGCCTTTCGCAGTTTGGGGTCTAGACATGGTGGGACCATTCAAGACAGCACGAGGTGGTTTAACTCACTTAATTGTCATAGTGGACAAGTTCACCAAGTGGATAGAAGCAAAGCCAATCAAGAAGCTGAATGGCCGACTGCCATAACTTTCATCTCCGATATCACAATTCGGTACGGCATACCACACAGCATCATCACCGACAACGACACAAATTTCGCCAAAGGCGCCTTGGCCCGTTTCTGCGCAACACAGGGCATCCGACTGGACCTAGCTTCCATCACCCATCCGCAGTGAAACGGCCAAGTGGAGCGAGCAAACGGCCTCATCCTATCCAGCATCAAGCCTCGGCTGATCGAGCCTCTGGAGCGCTTGGCTGGCTGCTGGCTTGACGAGCTGCCAGTCGTCCTCTGGAGTCTGCGCATGACTCCAAACAAGTCAACCGGCTTCACGCCCTTCTTCCTCGTCTACGGTGCCGAAGTCGTCATCCCAACGGACATAGAGTTCGAGTCCCCACAAGTCACCATGTACACCAAGGAGGAAGCAGAAGAAGCACGACAAGACGGCGTCGATCTGCTGGAAGAGGGCCGGCTGTTGGCACTCGGCCGGTCCAGCATCTACCAGCAAAGCTTGCGCCAATACCACAACAGGAAGGTCAGGCCAAGATCTTTCCAAGAAGGCGACCTTGTGCTCCGGCTGATCCAGCGAACAGCCGGCCAGCACAAGCTGTCGGCGCCTTGGGAAGGCCCTTTCATCATCAGCAAAGTACTGGGCAACGATTCCTACTACCTGATTAACGCTCAGAAGCCCCGAGCACACAAGAGGGACGACTCCGGCAAGGAGACACAGCGGCCATGGAATGCAAATCTCCTTCGAAGATTTTACAGTTGATGCAGTATGTACCACGCTACCTTTTGTATTAAAGTACCAAGACTTCGGGCCCCCCGAGACGAGCTCGGGGACTGCCCTCTTTTGTCTGTATGATAAAAATTATGACTGCAAGTATGTTACTCCTTTTTATGCCGTTTGGCACCGGGCTCGACAAGTCGGCCCGGGGACTTGCCGCCTTGCACTATGAAATGCTTCCTGCAGTCGGACAAGTAGTGTGTAAACGCCTAAACCGTCTCCTGTTAGAAGCCGCAGCTCGCAGAGCAACTGTACGGTGGGTAGCAGTAAGGTAGAATGGGCATTCGCATGAAAAATGGCTAAGGACTCAAATCATAAAACACAGCTCAAGACAGCTTCTAGCCTTTTTCGCAAAACCAACTCTCGAATAGTCGGATTGCCGTCTTCTATCCAACTTGCTCAAAAACTCTTGAAAATGGCTAAGTACTTGCTTTCCCAAAGTAGCCAAGCACTTGACCCAGCGACAGTCCGCAGAGCGGTTGTCCGATTGGCAAGGCAGGCAACTAAGAGAAAGCGGCAAAGGAAAAAAGCCAAAAGAGCAACGAGCAAGAAAAGATAGAACTCGGATAGATATATGTACATAACATAGGCCCTTGGCCGAATTTTCGAGCAGATGTTCAAAATACACCCCGCGGGTGGAATTGTGCGAATTAACAAGTTCTTCAAAGACTACTGAAGCAGATAAAATAAAGATAAAGCGGCAGCTTAGGAAGCAACAGACGGATTCGGAGGGTCGGAGGAGGCGGCAGCGTCAAGCGTCGGGGCAGCCGGCTGGCTAGTCTTGGCTTGATCACCTCCGGCAGCAGTCGGGTCGGTCACACACAGCTCGTTGCTGGAGGTGCGGTCGAGCTGAGGCTGGCTGTCTGCTCCGTCTTTTGGTGCCTCCGTCTCGCCTCCGTCCTCCGCCTCACCTTCCTCCTCGATGCTGGAGCCAATCACCTCCGCCGAGTCCTCGCCGTAGTCTGGGTTCATCCCAAACCACTCTGGCGGTACGTCCTCGCCGTCTTCAGACCGCTCGGGGACAAAAATGCTGGTGTCGGTGTACTCGGCGATTGCTGCAGCACGCTTGACGAGCGCGTCTTCCGTGGCTGCCAGCTCTGGCTGGGCCTCCGACCGAAGCGTGGCCAACCGGTCTAGATCCAGCCCCGGATACCATGCCTTGACGAACTCCAAGGCCCGGCGCACTCCAGCTCAGGCCGAAGAGCCCTTCCAGGCCTCAAGACGACCAGCCGCGACCTCCCGCCAGTCGGCCGTCAGGCTGGGGGTGCGAGGAGCCTGCATATCCGGCCACAGGGAAGCAATCGCCTGGGCACCGACATGCTGAAGCCGGCGCAACATCCGGTGAGCCGGCCGAAGGCGAGCCTCGATGCTCAGGATGTGCTCGTCAAGAGTTCATGGGGCGTCGGCGGCAATCTCTGCACCCTCCGCCCTACGACCTTCACGGTCAGTCTCGATGGCTTGGATGGCGGCCTGCGACTGCCTAGGAAAGATGTCTGCAAAGACAGGGAGAAACGAAGAAGCAAGTCAAAAACCAGGAGTCAGCACGATTTGAATCGGCAGCTCGAAGAAAGAAAATAGAGAAACTCACCATCAACGATGTCTTCAATCTCGTGGAAGCCGGAGGCCAGCAGCGCCTCCTTGTCAGACCAGGAGGAGCGCTCGCTCGCTCGCGAACTCGGCCAAGAGGGCGGTTTCCATCCCTCCACCTCCCTCTACGTCTTCACAAGCAGCTCCTTCTGCTCTGCCAATTGAGTGGCCAACAGATCGCGCTCCATGGCGAGCTTGCTGCACTCCTCCTCTTTGGCACACAAAGCAGAGTTGGCGTCGCTCAGCTACTATTGAAGAGCAGCGTTGGCCCATGAGAAGAAGAAAGAAAGAAGGCGTTAAGTCATCAGGAAAAGAAGGTCGCCAGGGAGATCCGGCCCGACTGCTCAGCAGTCGGCCCGAATCTCGGGGACTACAGCCTGCGGGTGCGCCAGCGCGCCCCCGCAAAGAAGGAAAAAGACTTACTCCGGCTCTCCGACAAATCGGCGGTCCGCTTGCCCAGCTCTTCAACATTACGGTTGAAGGCAGTGACGCGGAGGTTGTGGTAATCCTGTGACAAGCATTTCAGACAAAGAGTCAATACCGAGAGTTCATCAATTGGAGTTCTGGGCCGCCTGCTCAGCAGCCAGTCCGAAACTCGGGGACTACACCCAGTGGGTGTGCTGGCGCGCCCCCACAGAGAGGAACAAGAAAACAAAGGCCAAAGGAAAAAAACATACCCGGACGGCTGCCCGTGACGCCAGGTACGCCTTGGTGCAATTCTGGAGAGCGTCGCCATCGGCACAAAGCTTCGCCTGGATGTCCAGAAGCGCCTGGTTCAGCGGCCCTGTGCCGCCTCCTCGCACCCACCCAATGGGCGCGGCGCTCGTCACTTCGGTGTCTGGGATCGCCGAGCTGGCGGTGCCGGCTTCCAGGGGGCGGGGTGCCGAAGTCGCCTTCTCCAGACGGCGGCGCGTTGGCAAGCCGACTTGGAGGAGTAGCCTCGCCACGGCCTCGTCTTCGATCTGCGGCACCGGAGGGTCTGCTGGCTGCTTGCCTTGCGCACCTTCAGACGGCGGCGGAGGCGGCGGCGGAACGTTCACGTCCGATGTAGAGGGGTCGCCGCCTTCCCTCTCCACAACGGGGTTCTCCCCGCCGGCTTCCCTAGAGTGCCCCGTGAACTCCAGAGCCGGCAGCGTAGAGTTCAACGGGGTGACGAGCACCGCCGACTCGCGGCGTGGGGCTTCCTCAGCCTGCCGCTTCGTCGCGGCGGCGGCTTCGGCCTCCGCCAGTTTTTTCTTGGCGGAGGCCTCCGCCTTCTCCAGGCGAAGGTCCTCTTCTTCATTGCGCTTATCCTGCGTATTCCGCTCCGTTGCCTCCCAGAGGTTAGCAGCGGGATCAATCCGCTGAGTGGTGGCGGACGTCTCCCCTGACCCCATGACGGAAGCGGCGGTGACCCTCTCAAGAGTGAGGGGAGCCCTGAAGCAAGAGGAGGAAGCGAAGACTCAGACAAAGTCACAAAGAAAGAATAAGGCTTTGAAGATAGGATACTCACGCAGAGACCAATGGCGGCTTCTTCACTTCCTTATGGAAGCGGATGGCCTTCACAGCCGCCTCTTCCCGCTAGGTCGCCGCAGCCGAGCCCTTGGGCTTCTTCGGCCGACTGCCGAACAAGGTCGGCACGGCCCTGCGCTTCTTCCCGCCGCCTGGAGCGCCCGGCGCGGCAGAAGAGCTCGCGCTAGGCTGGCTGGCTCTTGGCTGATGGCGAGGGGCGACTTCTCCCTCGGCGTCATCGTCAGGCCAGTCGGCGAAAGTGGCCGAAGGCCTGAAGTCGCCTGCTGTTCCTCCTCCTCCCTCGGCGTCGTCTTCCAGAGCCGCCGCCCCCAGATTGGGGTCGTCGATGTCGCTCTCCACCCGGTCGGCGAGGAACTCGCGGGCCGGCCCCAGGTGCCGGCTGGCGGGTGGAGAAGGGGATTCTGACCAAAGCTGACTGGTCAAAACAACCTCGGCAAGAAAGAAGACATTCCAAAGAAAGAAAGGAAAGGCAACTCACCACAGGCGGGGGGTTGGCGCGGGAGTACCGCTCCTTGCCGAACCGCCAATCCTCCAGGAGCTTGCTGTCCGAGAGGTAGTTCACCATGAAGGCCACCTCTTCGTGAGGCATGTCCTTGGTGCATATCCGACTCGGGTCACGGTGCCCGCTCATCTGGCATATCATGTGGGGCCGGCCTTGGAGTGGGAGAACTCGGTGCACCCCGAAAGCGGCCAGCAGGTCTGGACCAGTCAAACCCTCCAACTGCGTCAGCACTTGGAGTCGTGTGATGGCGCCGGCTCCCGCAGGCGTCAGCGACTTGGCCCGGTACGACCAGTTCGGCAGTCGCCCAGCCGGCGGGCCGGCTTCGAAAGCCGGCAGGTTGACCCAGTCCCCCCTCACGGAGGCGTTCCTGACGTAGAAGTAGGATCTCTGCCACATCTTCACCGACTTTATCAGCGAGATATAGGGGAAGGGATTGTCGGCCCCCGACCTTCGCACGACGATGAAAGCGTCGCACTGAGCCGGCACACCCGCAGCCTGGGTCCCGAGCTTGGAGAAGAAGAACTCCCCCCAGAGCTCGAGGGTGGGGAGGACTCCGAGGAAGCCTTCGCACAAGGCCACAAAGGCGGACAGCAGCACCACTGCATTGGGGGTGAGGTGGTGCGGCTGAAGGCCGTAGAACGCCAGGAAGGATCAGAAGAAACTGCTTGCCGGTAGCCCCAACCCGCGCAGGCAGTGCGAGCGGAAGATAACCCGCTCGCCCTTCTGCGGTGCGGGGGAAATCTCCCCCTTCGGCGCAAGACGCACCTGCACGTGATCCTCGCCGGGGAGTCGACGAGTCCGGCGGAGGAACTTGATGTGGCCTTCATGAACTTCTGAGCCGTCCCAGGTGCCGGAGCACACAGGGGGAGGCGCGGCGGTGGAGGAAGAACTCATCGCGAGCTGATCGCCGCAGCATTCGTTGGAGCTTGGGCGCGCGGTGGAGCGAAGAAGAAGAAGAAGGAGGAGAGCGAGGAGCAGTGAGAAGGAAGAGAGCTAGGAGTAGTGGGAAGGAGGGGCGCGCGTGCCCCCTCTTCCCCCTACTTATAGCCTCGTGGGCTGTGAAGCCGAGGGGGCGGACATGGGGATTTACTGCGCCCACGGCCCCACGTCCCCCACATTCCACGATAAAGTTACTGCGCACAGTAACTCCACGGGAATCCTAACCGTCCGTCGGGGCCGCAGCCGATCTGCTCGGGTGCCAAGGCACGGTAGTGGTAGGCCCCGCCTATGGGCCTGTCCCGTCGCGCGCGTAGGCTGGCAGGACAGCCCAGCCACGTGTCGTCGCATGACAGGCCTAGAACGGGCGGCGGCTTGAAATATTGTGCGAGTCGAAATTGAGTGAGTCCGAATCGAGCGAGTCCGACTCCTTCTAGTCAGCCTGGCAGAAGTCCATCAAAGACCATGTGTTGGGCACCCGGAAAGAGAAACTGCTGAGGCTTCTCGGCCGATCGTCTGCGGCGCCTCACCAGCTTCAGGGACTACTGTCGGAGTAATGGGCCACGGGTAGGCCAACCCCAGCCCCAGAACCTTTCAAGACATCGGGGCAGGCTGCGCCCCTCAAGACCCCAGGACGAAGAGCCGCCTTCAAGAAGTCAATGGCAGGATGGCCGACTGACCAATCATGGCCGAGTCCCAGGGACGGCTTCAGGATAAAGCCGACTCCCGACTGGCGACTTCCAGAGAAGCCGGCTTTGGGGAGTCGGCCTGTGACTCCAACTAACCCCATGACCTCATCAAAGGGGACGGGGCAGGGGCGTGGCTACAGCGAAGCCCACCCCCGCCCCTTACCAAGGGCGGGCATGGCCACAACACGCCATACCCCAGAAGATCTCCGTGCGGCGTGGCACTGTTGCCATGCCGGCCCTGACATCAGCACCGCAGGGCCGAATCCTGCACCCATGACGGCTTGTCTGTACGGTCTAGAGGCAGCAGGCCCCACCAGTCAGTGAGACCTCAGGAGACGGCAGGAGAACCACCAGTCGGACTCGTCAGGAGTCGGCCCAGGGGAGTCGGCCGAGCCCTCCCCCGGGGCCCACGCGCCATTAATCAAGATGTGATGGGGAGTGGCGATAGTGATCGCCCGCCGGGCGGCGAGGCTGTTGCCACGACCTCATGATCAAGCCCGCGTCATCAGAAGCATGGCTACAGTAATCAGCAGCCGGCAAGACCCGCCCGCGGTGGACGCGGCCTATCGGCTCCGTACCAGGCCAGTCGGCGGGGCCCGCCAGTCGGCAGGCCCCAGCGGTCGGCAAAGAAGACGGAGACCAGAGGCACTGACGGCTGGGCCCGCGTCCAGCTAGATTACCATTGTACCCCTGGCGGGTAGGCCTATATAAACCCCCCAGGGCACCCATGCAAAGGGTTGGAACCCATTAGCTCTAGGCCAGATCATATAGAAGGGAGAGAGCTAGCCTTGCCCTCTCCTACCTCCAAGAAACAGCTCAAGGAGCAACCGTGTAAACACTTGGCCATAGTGATCATGCGGAGACCCCGCAGAGCAGCAGTAGGGGTATTATCTCCTCGGAGAGCCCTGAAGCTGGGTAAGATTCGTCGGCGTGCATGTCTTCGCCTCATCCTGTTTCCAGGCACCGGCGACGTTCTACTCGCCCCCACCATGATAAGCCATCCTTTGGCATATGTCGCACCAAACCCCCGACACCAACAGGGATTGTTGGGTGTTCAAGCAGGCCGGCAAGTTAATTGCCGAAAACAAGGACAAGGGGCCGCATAGCGATGACGAGGAAGAACCCCGGCAGCCGCACACTGGAGGACAGAAGAGGTTTCCCCCGCAAGTGAGGACGGTGAACATGATATACGCAACCCACATCCCCAAGAGGGAGCGGAAGCGTGCGCTCAGGGACGTATATGCGCTGGAGCCAGTCGCCCCGAAGTTCAACCCTTGGTCCTCCTGTCCGATCACCTTTGATCACAGGGACCACCCCACTAGTATCCGTCATGGCGGATTCGCCGCACTGGTCCTAGACCCAACCATCAACGGATTTCACCTCACTTGAGTCCTCATGGATGGCGGCAGTAGCCCTGAACCTGCTTTATCAGGACACAGTGCGCAAAATGGGTATAGACCCCTCAAGGATCAAACCCACAAAGACGACCTTTAAAGGCGTCATTCCAGGCATAGAGGCCCACTGCACAGGCTCAATTACACTGGAAGTGGTCTTCGGATCCCCGGATAACTTCTAAAGCGAAGAGTTAATCTTCGATATAGTCCCGTTCCGCAGTGGTTATCACGCACTGCTCGGACGAACTGCATTCGCTAGATTCAATGCGGTACCACATTATGCATACCTTAAGCTCAAGATGCCAGGACCTCGCGGAGTTATTACAGTCAATGGAAACACAGAGCGCTCTCTCTGAACAGAGGAGCACACCGCGGCCCTCGTAGCAGAAGCGCAAAGCAGCCTCTCAAGACAATCTACCATTTCGGCGTTTCAAAGCTCGGACACCTTCAAGCGCGCTCGGGGCAATCTACAAATAGACCGCCTGGCGCGATCTGAGCTCGTGTAGCAATACGACGGCCACCCAAATCCCAGCCCAACGACGTTGTTCGTGCCGCGCACAGATGGGCACAGATGGGGAGGGGGAGGCACAACTATGGCACGTCCCAAAACGCGGCCTAAACTGCACCAAGGGCTTCCCGTTTGGTCATTTTTCTTTTTCTTTCAGGACTTCAATCTCTGGAAACACTGTCCGGCAGCTCTATTTCCGAACACATGATACAACAACCAAGGAGGCCGACGACTACAGAATTCCCAGGTGGATTACAGATTTCACATAATTCCTCAGCTCTCCCTTGGAAGGGACATAGTCCTACTCTTTTGCTCATTACACTATCTGTATCACTCTGCTTTAATGCAATTTTTTAATATACAATGCATGACATTACGATTATTATCGCATTTTTGTTATATGTATACATATCTATGTGTTCATTAATGACGCCTAGCAACCGTACACTCTAGTACGGCCAATGCACCCAGGGGCTTACGTACCCACAAAATGGTGTGAAAAGTCCGAACACTTTCATAAGTGCGGCACCCCGAACGTATAGCATTATATGCATCAGCTCCGAATCATGTCTTTGGTCAAATGTTGGGTTTGCCCGGCTCCTATGTTTTGGTACCTTACGTTCTGCTCTATCGGCTAAGGTAGCGCTAGGAGAACAACTGCGATTGTGCCCCGGTTCTGCCGGGCCAAGCACCTCAGTACAGAAAGCTAAAACTGACTGTCATGATAAGGCGAGAGATTGGTCGCTGTTCGGCGAGGTTTTTCGAGTCCTTAAAGACTTATGCCGCTTGGCGAGGGGCCGGCTCCGTCCGGCCTACAGGCGTGTATCGCGCCCCGAATTCGGCCTTCTGAATACCAGGGGTTTCGCCGAAATTTAAAATTATAGAATTCTATGGCTAAGTGAGAGCGATAAAGCATTATTAGTCCGGTTGCCTTGTTCGTTGTGCTGAGCACCTCCCTCGAAGAACCCAAACATGGGAACAAGAGTGCTCAGGTTTATCCTGAACACCCCGGCACTCGTGGCATGGGGGCAGAAGCCGAGGACTAGCTATCTCTTAGATAGGATAAACAGCCAAACAGAAGGTAACATTTTAAACTTACACAAGCGTTGCATAGGGCATATGAAACAAGTTTTCATTAGACAGGATAAAAAACGAGCAAGTCTCATTCAAATATTACATTTTGCGAGCACTCATCCACGATAAGACGGGCGCCCGGCAGAACACCCTCGTAGTACATCTCGGGGTGGCGGTGCTCCTTGCCCTCCAGCGGCACCTCCTTGATAAGCTTCACGGCGTCTAGCTTGACCCACTGCGTTTTCACGCGGGCGAAGGCCCGGCATGCACCTTCAATGCAGACGGATCGGTTGACGACCTCAAGTCGTGGGCAGGCATCCACAAGCCGCCTCACCAGGCCGAAGAAGCTGTTCGGAAGGGCGTCGCCAGGCCACAACCGGACTATGAAGCCCTTCATGGCCTGATCGGCCGCCTTATGTAGCTCGGCCATCTGCTTCAGCTGGTCGCTCCTTATCACCGGATGTTCGACCTCAGCATACTAAGACCAGAACAACTTCTCTGTCGAGCTTCCGTCCTCGGCCTGGTAGAATAGTGCGGCATCGGACACAATGCGGGGCAAATCTGCGAATGCTCCTGAAGAGCTCCGGATTCGGGTAAGTAATCGGTAATTCACCGTTGCATGCTTTCTTTGCATATAGAAAGCCTTACCCGCCGCTATCTTCTTCATCGCATCAATCTCCTGAAGGGCCTTCTGGGCCTCGACCTTGGCACTCTTCGCGCTTTCACAGGCCGCGACAAGCTCATACTCTCTCGTCTTCAACTCAAGCTCCAACGCCTCGTGCTTCGTCACGAGAGCTTGGAGCTCTTGCTGCACCTCGCCCACCCGAGCCTCGTGCCTCTCTCGCTCGATGCGCTCCTGGGCCGCCTTTTCTTTGGCCTGGGACATCGCTTGCTTCAGGGTCACCATCTCGGTTGTGGCCCCTGGCAAACATACAATGATCCTATCATTTAGCAATCGCGTCCTTTTTCTCATCCATAGAAAGGGTATTACTTACCCTTGTTCTCCTCGAGCTGCCTCTTAGCAAGGCCGAGCTCTTTTTGGGACCCCTTGAGGGCCTCCTTCAGTACGGCGACCTCCGTAGTCAGTGCGGCGGACGCCAGCAGCGAAGCCTGCATATGCATATTGACATACTTATATTAGACTCCTGCGATGTTATTTGATCCTCTGTTCGGCTTTTCTTTGTGAACGAACAAAGCATCAGGGGCTACTATCTATGCGGTAATATTTCTACTACATTTTAAACACTTACCTCGAAGCCTGTTAGAAGGCTAATACAGGCTTCAGTCAATCCGCTCTTGGCGGACTGAACCTTCTGGATTGCCGCACTCATGATAGTGCGGTGCTCCTCTCGATGGAAGCGCTGCGAAGCGCTTCCAACATAGTGTCCGGCGCCTCTGGATGGACAGAGGTCACCGGCACAAGCGTCTCACCCTCCTTATAAGGGGACCGCCTACCCGAGCGCGGAGCCGTTGGAGGGTCCGGCACGGTGTTCGGCTGAGGGCCGAACTCAGAGCTCTCGGGGACCCCGTCCCCTCGACTCTCCGAGTCCGGAAGGTCGCCGACTGTCCCCCCTCGATCCGGTGCCTCTTGAGACAGCACCTCGGTGTCGTCGGCTGGATGAGGGGAGGTGGCCGTCGGGACTGGATCGCTATCCATGTCCGACGCACCTAGGGAGCCGTCCGAGGATACCTCGATATTGGCTCGGGGCAGCCTGCACAATTGAGTTCGGTGTTGGGGAAAGCAATGCGACAAAGGAATCCTATGGGTTACTTTGGTATCCGAACACTTACGATCTCCCCTGGGGCTTGCCCCTGGGCAACCACTGGTCTTCACTTTCGTCGGTGGCAGTGGAGCTGTCTGGAAGGAGCGTCCTCGCCTTCTTGGTCCCTTCGGCCTCCCTAGTTGGGGCGGCCTTTCTTTTCTTGTCTCCCCCAGTCGGTGGGGGAGCCTCTTCTTCCTCTTCCTCGTCTTCGGGGGAAGAGTGCGCCGCAGAGTCATCAGACGGTGAGTCCGACGACGCCTGGCGTCGGGAACTCTTTCGAGCTCCCTTGGCCTTCTTGGTCTTCTCCGGCACCTTAGAAGGGGCTGGAGTTAGCATCTTCGTCAGAAGAGCGTCTGCGGGGCCTTCGGGCAAGGGAGCCGGGCAGTCGATCTGTCCGGCCATCTTCTGCCAGTCCTGTCAAAATTATGGGAGTTTAGATCCCGCATAAAGCCAATCTATATATATACATATAGAACAAATATCATGTAAGAGGTAAAACAACTTACCGCACTGGCGTGGCGCTTCGCGCTGAATCTGCGATCCTCAATAATGGGGGGAGGGACCGCGGCGCCCTGGAACAGCACCCTCCAGGCATCTTCATGAGTCGTGTCGAAGAGCCTGTTCAGAGTTTGATGCTGCGCCGGATTGAACTCCCACAAGGTAAACTCCCGTTGTTGGCACGGGAGTATCCGGCCAACGAGCATAACCTGGACTATGTTGACAAGCTTGAGCTTCTTATCCACCATGTTATGAATACATGACTGGAGTCCGGTCATCTCTTTTGAATTACCCCAGGACAGTCCCTTCTCTTTCCAGGAGGTGAGCCGCATGGGGATGCCAGATCGGAATTCGGGGGCCGCTACCCATGCGGGGTCGCGCGGCTCGGTGATATAGAATGACCCCGATTGCCATCCCTTTATGGTGTCCACGAAGGTGCCCTCGAGCCATGTGATGTTGGGCATCTTGCCTACCATGGCGCCTCCACAATCCGCCTGGCGGCTGCTCACTACCTTCGGCTTGACATTGAAGGTCTTCAGCCATAAGCCGAAGTGGGGCTTGATGCAGAGGAAGGCCTCGCACACGACAATAAACGCCGAGATGTTGAGGATGAAGTTTGGGGCTAGATCATGGAAATCCAGGCCGTAATAAAACATGAGCCCCCGGACGAAGGGATGGAGAGGGAATCCCAGTCCGCAGAGGAAATGGGTGAGGAATACCACCCTCTCATGGGACTCTGGGGTGGGGATGAGCTGTCCCTCATCTGGGAGCCGGTGCGCGATATTGTTGTGCAGGTATCCGGCTCTCCTCGGTTTCTTGATGTCTCCCTCCATGACGGAGGAGACCATCCACTTGCCTCCCGCTCCGAACATGGTTGGAGAAGGTTGAGATGGAAGTGAGGGCTTGGGCGCTAGAGCTCGAGTATGCAGAAGCGGATGAGCAGAGGAGGAAGAAGGCGTGGATACAAAGGTGAATCATTATCCCTTTATATGGGCGGACAAAATTAAACGTCCCCACTTGCCTAGTAAAACTCGCTTATCCCCCAAGCGCCGCAATTGATGGCGCGGTTGGGTTACCCACGCCCGTATTGATGAGAATCCCGTAATAACGGGACACGATCTCTGCTTTGACAAGACGTGTCAAAAAACTACCCTGCGTTATTTGCGGGGCTGGTTAAAAGAAACGGTTCGAATAATCACCGGGCCATGACATAATGTCATGCTGTTAAAACAAGCCAGCAAATTAGATCTGCGAAAAAACATTATTCTCTCTACGGTGAAATGTGGGACTTATTTTACAGGGTCGGACACTATCCTCGTATTCAACTTCTTGTGTAATGTATTCGGAGAAGGAACCTGCCTTGCGATGCTGAAGACAACTGCGCGTCGGACTCAGCGTCATTGAAGCCTGGTTCAGGGGCTACTGAGGGAGTCCTGGATTAGGGGGTCTCCGGACAGCCGGACTATCTCCCTTGGTCGGACTGTTAGACTATGAAGATACAAGATTGAAGACTTCGTCTCGTGTCTGGATGTGACTCTACTTGGTGTGGAAGGCAAGCTAGGCAATACGTATATGGATATCTCCTCCATTGTAACCGACCTTGTGTAACCCTAACCCTCTCCGGTGTCTATATAAACCGAAGGGCTTTAGTTCGTAGGACAACAATCACAACATACAATCGTTCCATAGGCTAGCTTCTAGGGTTTAGCCTCTCTGATCTCGTGGTAGATCTACTCTTGTAACACTCATATCTTCAATATTAATCAAGCAGGACGTAGGGTTTTACCTCCATCAAGAGGGCCCGAACCTGGGTAAAACTTCGTGTCCCTTGCCTCCTGTTACCATCCAGCCTAGATGCACAGTTCCGGACCCCCTACCCGAGATCCGCCGGTTTTGACACCGACAAGTGGTAAGAAAAGAAATACTAAAGCTTCTGGAGGCAGGTATAATTTATCCCGTTGCTGATAGTCAGTGGGTAAGTCCTGTCCATTGTGTCCCTAAGAAGAGAGGTATTACTGTTGTTCCTAATGATAAAGATGAATTGATCCAACAAAGAATTGTTATAGGTTATAGAATGGTAATTGATTTCCGCAAATTAAATAAAGCTACTAAAAAGGATCATTACCCGTTACCTTTTATTGATCAAATGCTAGAAAGATTATCCAAACATACACATTTTTGCTTTCTAGATGGTTATTCTGGTTTCTTTCAAATACGTGTGTCAAAAGAGGATCAAGAAACGACAACTTTTACTTGCCCATTCGGTACCTTTACTTATAGACGTATGCATGTTGGTTTATGTAATGCACCTGCTACCTTTCAAAGATGTATGACTGCTATATTCTCTGACTTTTGTGAAAAGATTGTTGAGGTATTCATGGATGATTTCTCTATTTATGGGACTTCTTTTGATGATTGCTTAAGTGTCGGTGGGAACGACACCTATGGGATCACAAGAATCCCTACTGTGGGTAGCGGGGGCGCGGGGTCGTGAGAAGAGCGGATCTAACAGGTAGCACACGGTTCGTTTATCCAGGTTCGGGCCGCGAGGATGCATAAAACCCTACTCCTGCTTTGGTGGATTGTATATCTGTGTTCTTGAGCTAGCTATGGGGCGTGAGGAGCTCCAAAAAGCCGAATCCTTCCTCTTGTCACCTCGGGCCTCCTTTTATAGAAAAAAGGGGTTGCCACAGTGGCACACAGGAGGTGGAAAGGGTACAGTGCTGCGAGGTTATCCCTCGCATCACATGACCAGGCGCATTTAATGCGTCTTGCTTAGGTTTCCTTGCTTTATCGGGGACGGGGGAGAAACCTGTCTCGTCCATCGCCGCTCCTTCTTGTGTCGACACGCACCCTGGCCAGTGACGCCTGTGATGCCACATTAGTAGGCAGGTAGCTGAGGTGGCGCAGTGATGGGTCTTCACGAAGATCTGCATGGCGCAACGCGGGTGCCTGCCCGGCTGGTTGGGTCGGCAGCTGCATGCATGCGGTGGTGGAGGTTTAGTTGGTGTGGGCCTGATGGTGGCCCTGCGGGTGTCCTCGGCAAGGGCCTTGCCGAGGCGCCTGCTGTCATCCCCGGCAAGGCGCTTGCCGGGGGCCTTGTGGTCTTCCTCGGCTGGGATCCCGCCAAGGGTTGTCGTCTCCTTAGTGCGTATCTGATCTTGAATGTCTTCAAAAAGATCTGCATGCCGCCACGGGGATGTCTCCCGAATCCTTGCCCTTTGGGGGTAGTGGACTCAAGGGTGATTTGCTCCGTAGGCGCGGGAAGAGTCGCCGCGGCAAAGGTCTTGCCGGGGATGCTAGAACTGTCTCCCGGCAAGGATCTTGCCGGGGGAGTCCGCTTCATCCCCTTTGCTCTTCGTGGTCTTGGCCTTGGCGTCGTTCTAGTTCTCTTGAGCTTCGGTCTTACCCTGGCTCACCTCCCTTGCCTTGCTTAGTGTGGTGGTATCCGCGGCTCAGACTGCCCGTGCACAGTTATAGGGGTACAAAAAGTGTACCCCTCCTTTTGTACACCGACAGGAGCCCCCGGGCCTGGGCCACACATAAGCGCAATGCGTTGTTGGGCTAGGCCCAAAAACGGTGCGCGGGCAGGCGGGGCGGTTTTTACCGCGGTAAGATTCTTCGCGCGCTGCGCTCCCACGATTCCCGCGCATGGCGCAGCGTGGGGAGGCGCGTGTGACGTGGGCGGCATGCATGGGGTTGGTTCCCGTGGGCATGCGTCACATCACAGTTAATGTTAAAGGAGGCGGCCTTGTTATCCCCCATAAGAAGGAATAACCGTGGGCGCGCTGCTCACTTTCTCCTCTTTCCTCGTGCCTTCTCCAATCTCAAAGCCGCCGTTTCCTCTCTTCCTTCCCTCCTAAGCTTCTGCCGCCGTTGCTTCGCCATCCCCCTCCCTCAGTCCTCTAACTTTCGGTGCCGCCATGGCGCCCAAATTTGCCAAGGGCAAGGGGGTGGCTAAGGGCGCTGGGACTGTGGAGCCGCCGGAGAGTGCGCTATTGGGGGACCGGACGAAATCCCCCTTCTTCTTTCCCTTGACGGTTGATGTTCGTGAGCTCCGGGCCTCCTTCAGGCCTCTATGGGGAGTGAAAACGGGGAGAGAGAATTCGGGACATCCGGCGACGCGCGTCATTCCTGCCGCTTGCACCGATCCTACCCCAAATCGGTATCCCTTTTTCGTCGATTATCTTTCTTGCGGGTTATGTACCCGTTTTTCCGATTTTTTCTACGACATCATGCACACCTTCGACTTTTGCCTCTTGGATTTTACTCCGAACACGGTGGCGTGCATGGCTTTCTTCGCGCATCTTTGCGAAGGCTTTGCTGGGGTGCAGCCCAACACGGTACTCTTCCGCCATTATTTCTCCCCATGGATCCAACCGGGAGGTGCCGTCTCTGGTTGCGTCACCTGGATCCCAAGATCCAAGGGTGTGTACCCGGACGGTGCCGTGAAGGAGAGGTGGGAGGAATGGCGTGGCCGGTGGTGCTGGATTGAAGATGAAGACCCGCTGGAATTCTGCAAGGTCCACCGAGTGCTGCCGGTCCGCGGCAGCGATTGGAGTGATGTCGACGTCGCCGACGGGAGGCTCACTATCGCCACCACCAGGATTCTCTAGCTCACCCGGGCTGGACTCACCCTTGAGATGATTGGGGCGGACTTCATTCGTCGCCGGATCACCCCGTTGCACAACAAGGGGAGGCCGGCCTGGCTTTTTACGAATCCGGCTGACATTATGCGACTCCACCCCGGCCTCGATCACAATTTCACGGTGATGGCACATGCCCACTTCTGCCAGCGGCTTTTTCAGCTTGATGTGGTTCGCGACGGCGAGGTCGAACGGACCGGCAAGGCCGCGAGGGCTGCCGCAAAGGTCGGCAAGGCCATCAAGGGGTCGTTTTCCAAGTTGCAAGCGAGGGTGGTCCCGTTGTGCAATAATTCACGTCGGTCGGAGATCATCGCTACGATGCCGGACTGTAACGCGCATGGCCCTGTCCCGAGCTGGAAGGAGCCGAAGGATGCTGATGTGCAGCAATTCTTTGACACCCTGATCGAGGTGTATGTCAATGCTGACGCCGAGCGGTGGCTTGTCATGGACACCACCCAGGAAAAGCTGAACTACATCGCCACTAGGGCGAGGGAGGCACAGCTTGCCATGGAGGCCGGCAACGCTGGGGGTGTGGAGGACAAGGCCGCAACGGCTGCGGAGGACGAGGAGCTCACCCGGTGGGCGGCGGCCTCCGGGGAGGTTAGCAGCGCCGACACGGGAGCTCCGCTTGTCGAAGATGCGCCCGACGAGTCATCGGGGGAGGGGGATGTGGCGGTGGGCTCGACGCCAGCCAGGGGAAGAGGGCGAGTCCTGTGGCAGGCTGGCTCTGGCGAGGCGGTCCGGCCCGGCAGGGCTGCGCGGCCTCAATTGACCCTGGAGGGGTCCGGGCATCATACGAGGGCCGCGGCAATGAAGAGGTTGACGAAGGCCGCTGAGAGGAAGAGGACAACTGCCCCTTCCCCATCTGGGCGCGCAGAAACCCCACCATCTTCGCCTCCTCCAGCAGATGTCGACTCGAATGTTGACGTGGAGCTCCCTTTTGATCTTGGGCCTCTCAGCCCGAAGAGGAAAAGGGAAGTGGTGGAAGAGGAGGAGATGGATGATGAGTAAGTACTCCGTTCCTTACTGCCATTTCCATTCCTCTAAATTAAGTCACTCATCTTGATCCGTTTTTGCTTTTGCAGGGATGCAGAGACGTTGGCCCAGAGGGTGAAGAGGGCGAAGGCCTCGGCGAGTAGTCAGCCCCCGGATGGGGCTTCAGAGACGCCACTGGTGGTGTTGAGCAGCCCGGACAGCAGCCCCCGGCATAGCCCCTAGCGTAAGTTCATCACCCTCCTCTTATTCGACATGTGGTAGGCGTTTGATGCTATGGTGTTGACCTTGTCGGGTTTGCAGGAGGGGAGCGGCAGCAGGAGGAGCCGCAGAGGGCTACCCCCAACACACCACCCCCATCGACTACGCTGCCGCGAGGGGCGTCCTCGGCAAGGGCATCAAGCACGGAGCCCACACCCATGGAGGAAGAGGGGAACTTGGGCGCTGGTGACTTTGCCACGGCGCCAAATGCTGGCGGGGAGGGGACTTCTGCTTCACAGCCTGGCACTGGTGAGTCGCCTGTCCTTCGTCTTTGTTTTTCCCTTATTCTTTTTCTTGGCTTCAATGCTCCCATTACTACCCAGGCCCTCCTTCAATAGGTATGGAGGACGTGGATACTGTTGTTGGGAATATTGCTGAGGAGGCCGCGGCGGAGGCCGACAGGATTGCCGCCGAGGTGGCCGCCAGGGATGCTGACGAGGTCGCCGTTGATGAGGCCGCCAAGGATGCTGCCGAGGACACTGCTGCGGGGGCCGCCAAGGCGACCGGCGAGGCTTCTGCCAAGGGCGCCAACGGTGGGCCTACCGGGGAAGCTGGCAAGACCACTGCCGAGGAAGAGGTGGTTGATGATCAGCCTCCCTCCTCCTCAACCTCGGGCCCTGGCAGATATCTGAAGGTGGGCGACGATCTTTTCGTCCATCTCCCAGGGGCGTCAAGTTCCCGAGTGCCCGCCGAAGGGGAAGTCTTTGACGGCGAGGTGCTTGCCGCCACCGGGCTCGAGGTTATCAATGAGCCAGGCATTGGCAGTGATGGTTCTCCAGAAGAGCAGCTTTTCCGCGCTATGCGGGCCAACTTCCGAAAACTCCAGGCGCTCTACCATGTTCGTCTGGACAAAGTTAAGTCCAGGACAGCAATGGTGGACCAGGCGGAGGTGGATTTCAAGGCGCGCGTTGCTGAGACGCAGACCTGGTTCCACTGGACGCGCGAGGAGCAGAGGGCCTTTCAGGAGGAATTGGCCAAGCGCAATGTCGAGCTCACCATGAAGATGGCTGACATCGAGAAGGCCCAGGAAAAGGCGGCGAACTTGGCTGCCGAGGCCGTCCGAAACCAGCATCAAGCCGCATTGGATTCCCAGGAAGAGGACCTCACCGTGCATGAGGCGAAACTTGCCGCAGCGCTCCATGGCAAGGATGAGGAGCTCGAGGCCCTTGTCGTGCGGCGGACTCGTGAGCTAGAGCAGAGGCACAAGGAGGCACTCGATGCCCAGGCTCTGGCCCATGCTAGCAAAGTAAGGGAGTTGGAGGTGGAGCGGGACGAGCTGAAGGAGCAGGCCCTCAAGCTGTCCAACGAGAAGAGCACGCTCAACAGCGCCTTGGCGGAGGCGCAAGGAGTGATCATCAGCAGGACTGGGGAGCTCTCCGAAGCGCAAAACTCCGTCAGAGATCTCAAGCTGAAGCTGGAGGATCTCGAGAAGATGTTGTCGGAGAGCAGGGCTCGGGAGGAGACCTTGAGAAGGAGTCTGGAGGAGGAGAAGCAGCTGCGGGCGAACGAGGCCGCCTCCCACCAGGAATATGTGGCGGGCGAGAACAGATGGATCAGCCGTCTAGAGGATGTCGCCGGCAGGGTCACCTCGCAGTTGGCCACCATGGGGATGCCAAACGTGAGGTACGCCCCTGAGCGCAGCGGGACCGTCAACACCAAGCTGACCGAGTTCTTCGAGGGCGTCCTTGGAGCCTTGGCTTATCTTCACTCCAACCGAGCGGCCACGTTGGCCGGGGAAGCCCAGCGACTTTGCCGGGGGGTCATGACCAAGGTCCTCACCAAGATGGCGTACTAGAATCCCGGCCTCGACTTCGATGCCGTGATGGATAGCTTGCCGGATGGTACTGACCTCACGATGCTCAAGGAGCGCATCAAGCCCGTCGTCAGCAGCATCGACAAAATCAAGAAGGTGGAAAACCAGTGCCGGGATTAGGCATCCCATTCTTCACCGCCGCTGCAGGTTCACGACCAAGACAAATTTCATCTTTAGTTAGAACCGCAGCAATGATGTGATGTAATGTAACTTTGCAGTACTCTTAATTTCATGCACGTTATTTCCCCGTTCAATTCCTCTTTGTATGCGCGCCCTATGTCGATTGGGTAGGCTCACCGGCGCGGAAGCCCCTAGCGGCGTTTTGGGGACGGATCCCCATGGGCCTGCTGGGTATGCGTGCTGCCGGACGAGCCACCTTCCCGTTCTGAACGTGGCCGCTCGAACTGTCGAGCTTGACTCGAGTCAGAATCGACAGCGTTGTTGATCGCGGAAGGCTACTCTGCCATTCTCGACGCAGCCGCTTGAGCTGTTGAGCGGACTCGAAATAAGGCAAGGGCGTTGCCGATCGTGGGAGAGCCCCCTGGCGTGCAGGTTTCTCTTACAAAGGCGTGACATCTCCGGGGGGAATAACCTCATATAAAAAGGATAGAACAAATAAGGGTTCAGTGCAACTTAGCTTCTGTTTATAGTCGCTCGAGCGCTTATCTTTCGGCCTCCTTCCCTCTCCAAGAGTCATGAAGACGAAGGAGTGCTGGGCTGATTGCTTGAGCCGATTCTCACAACTGCGCCCCCTACCTGGCGCGCCAAAGATGTCGGTGGGAACGACACCTATGGGATCACAAGAATCCCTACTGTGGTTAGCGGGGCGCGGGGTCGTGAGAAGAGCGGATCTAACAGGTAGCACACGGTTCGTTTATCCAGGTTCGGGCCGTGAGGATGCGTAAAACCCTATTCCTGCTTTGGTGGATTGTATATCTGTGTTCTTGAGCTAGCTATGGGGCGTGAGGAGCTCCAAAAAGCCGAATCCTTCCTCTGGTCGCCTTGGGCCTCCTTTTATAGAAAAAAGGGGTTGCCACAATGGCACACAGGAGGTGGAAAGGGTACAGTGCTGCGAGGTTATCCCTCGCATCACATGACAAGGCGCATTTAATGCGTCTTGCTTAGGTGCCCTTGCTTTATCGGGGACGGGGGAGAAACCTGTCTCGTCGGTCGCCGCTCCTTCTTGTATCGACACGCGCCCTGGCTAGCGACGCATGTGATGCCATGTTGGTAGGCAGGCAGCTGAGGTAGCACAGTGATGGGTCTTCACGAAGATTTGCATGCCGCCACGCGGGTGCCTGCCCAGCTGGTTGGGTCGGCAGCTGCATGCATGCGGTGGTGGAGGTTTAGTCGGTGTGGGCCTGATGGTGGCCCTGCGGGTGTCCTCGGCAAGGGCTTTGCCGGGGCCCCGGCAAGGGTCTTGCCGAGGCGCCTGCTGTCATCCCCGGCAAGGCGCTTGCCGGGGGCCTTGTGGTCTTCCTCGGCTGGGATCCCGCCAAGGGTTGTCGTCTCCTTAGTGCGTATCTGATCTTGAATGTCTTCACAATGATCTGCATGCCGCCACGGGGATGTCTCCCGAATCCTTGCCCTTTGGGGGCAGTGGACTCAAGGGTGATTTGCTCCGTAGGTGCGGGACGAGTCGCCGCGGCAAGGGTCTTGGCTGCTAGAACTGACTCCCGGCAAGGATCCTGCCGGGGGAGTCCGCTTCGTCCCCTTTGCTCTTTGTGGTCTTGGCCTTGGCGTCGTTCTAGTTCTCTTGAGCTTCGGTCTTGCCCTGGCTCACCTCCCTTGCCTTGCTTGGTGTGGTGGTATCCGCGGCTCAGACTGCCCGTGCACAGTTATAGGGGTACAAAAAGTGTACCCCTGCTTTTGTACACCGACATTAAGCAACCTTGATCGAGTTTTGCAGAGATGTGAAGAAACTAATCTTGTCTTGAATTGGGAGAGGTGCCACTTTATGATGAAGGTATTGTCTTGGGGCACAAAATTTCTGAAAGAGGTATTGAAGTTGATAAAGCTAAAGTTGATGCTATTGAAAAGATGTCGTGTCCCAAGGACATTAAAGGTATAAGAAGTTTCCTTGGTCATGCTGGTTTTTATAGGAGGTTCATTAAGGACTTCTCTAAAATTTCTCAGCCTCTGACTAATCTCTTACAAAAAGATGTCCCTTGTTGTCTTTGATGATGATTGTGTAGAAGCATTTGAAATACTTAAGAAAGCTTTGATTTCTGCACCTATTGTTCAGCCTTCTGATTGGAATTTACCATTTGAAATTATGTGTGATGCTAGTGACTATGTTGTAGGAGCTGTTCTGGGACAAAGAGTTGATAAGAAATTAAATGTTATTCAATATGCTAGTAAAACTCTAGACTGTGCTCGAAGAAATTATCCTACTACTGAAAAATAATTTTTAGCAGTTGTATTTGCTTGTGATAAGTTCAAACCTTACATTGTTGATTCTAAAGTAACTGTTAAAACTGATCATGCTGCTATTAAATATCTTATGGAAAAGAAAGATGCTAAACCTAGACTTATTAGATGGGTTCTCTTGCTACAAGAATTTGATTTGCATATTATTGATAGAAAGGGAGCTGAGAACCCCGTTACAGACAACTTGTCAAGGTTATCAAATGTTCTTGATGACCTACTACCTATTGATGATAGCTTTCCTGATGAACAATCAGGTGTCATAAATGCTTCTCGTACTGCTCCATGGTATGCTGATTATGGTAATTACATTGTTGCTAAATTTATACCACCTAGTTTCACATACCAGCAAAAGAAAAGGTTCTTCTATGATTTAAGACATTACTTCTGGGATGACCCACATCTTTATAAAGAAGGAGTAGATGGTCTTATTAGACGTTGTGTACCTGAGCATGAACAGGAACATATCCTACGCAAGTGCCACTCCGAGGCTAATGGAGGACACCATGCTGGAGACAGAACTGCACATAAGGTATTGCAATCCGGTTTTTATTCGCCTACTCTCTTCAAGGATGCCTGTAAGTTTGTTTTTTCTTGTGAAGAATGTCAAAGAATTGGTAATATTAGTAGACGTCAAGAAATGCCTATGAATTATTCCCTAGTTATTGAACCATTTTATGTTTGGGGCTTTGATTATATGGGACAATTTCCTTCCTCTAATGGGTATACACATATTTTAGTTGTTGTTGATTACATTACTAAGTGGGTAGAAGCTATTCCAACTAGTACTGCTAATCATAAAACCTCTATTAAGATGCTTAAAGAAGTTGTTTT
This sequence comes from Triticum dicoccoides, assembly GCF_002162155.2. Lineage (NCBI taxonomy): Eukaryota > Viridiplantae > Streptophyta > Magnoliopsida > Poales > Poaceae > Triticum > Triticum dicoccoides. The sequence continues at coordinate 594,073,756 of NC_041392.1, read as the reverse complement.
TCTGAGGTTTGGAGTCCCTAGATACTTAATGACTGACGGTGGTTCACATTTTATTCATGGTGCTTTTCATAAAATGCTTGCTAAGTATGATGTTAATCATAGAATTGCATCTCCATATCATCCATAGTCTAGTGGTCAGGTATAACTTAGCAATAGAGAGCTTAAATTAATTTTGCAAAAGATTGTCAATAGATCTACAAAGAATTGGTCCAAGAAACTTGATGATGCATTATGGGCTTATAGAACTGAATATAGAAATCCTATGGGTATGTCTCCATATAAAATGGTTTATGGTAAAGCATGTCACTTACCTCTTGAATTAGAACATAAGGCATATTGGGCTATTAAAGAGCTCAACTATGACTTCAAACTTACCGGTGAGAAGAGGCTTTTTGACATTAGCTCACTTGATGAATGGAGAACCCAGGCTTATGAGAATGCCAAACTGTTTAAAGAAAAAGTTAAAAGATGGCATGATAAATGGATACAAAAATGTGAGTTTAATGTAGGAGATTATGTATTGTTATACAACTCTCGTTTAAGGTTTTTTGCAGGCAAACTCCTCTCTAAATGGGAAGGTCCTTACGTCATCGAGGAGGTCTATCATTCCAGTGCCATAAAAATTAACAACTTCAAAGGCACAAATCCGAAGGTGGTGAACGGCCAAAGAATAAAACATTATATCGCAGGTAATCCCATAAACATTGAAACCAATGTTATTGAAACCGTAACCCCGGAGGAATACATCAAGGACACTTTCTAGAACGTTTCAGACACCCCAAAAAGGAATAGGTACATGGTACGGTAAGTAAACCGACTCCAAAACAATTCTAATGGCAATTTTTCTCTGTTTTGGAATATTTAAGAAAATAGGAAAATAAGAAGTAGTCCGGGAAGGACACGAGGCTTCCACGAGGGTGGAGGGCGCGCCCTACCCCCCTGGGCGCGGCCCCCTGCCTCGTCGACACCTCGTGTGCTCTTCGGACTCCGTTTTCTTGCATGATACTTCTTTTGGTCGGTAAAAATTCATTATATAATCTCCCGAAGGTTTTGATCCTCGTATCACGCAAATATCTCCTGTTTTTGTTTCGAGCTGTTTTCTATCAGGGTTGTCAAGGCCAAGCATCATGTCGTCTCCCTCCTCCTCCAACAATGAGGGCAACGATGCTTGGCTAATGAAGATAGAGTTGAAGAGATAAGAGCCCAGAGAGATCAACAAGGATGATGGGATAAAGAAGGCCATGGGGGACCAAGTTCCGGCAATAGCATAAGAAGACATCATTCAACCTCACCACAATCTCTTTGCCCCAATGGAGATTGAGGCTTTCAAGATGGTTGAGTTGGCTCGTATTCAAAACAAATATATCACAAGTGAAAGTATTTTGTTGAAGGAGCATATCATCGCACTCAAGGGCATTATCCGTAAATTGGAGGATCTCCTACGCTCGATGTGCGACTATCCATCATCACCAACACCTTCTTAACCAACAAAGAAGAACTGAGTATCGCGTATGGGCACTCCCCTTGGCAACTTCCAAGCTTGGGGGAGTGCCCCGGTATCATATCACCATCACTTTTATCTTCACAATTTTTCTTAGTTCGATCCTTTTGATAATGTCTTGATCTAGTAGAATAAAGTTTTAGGATGATCTAGTTATGAGTTTTGCTTTATGATCCTTCTATGTAATCGAGTCCACGAGCTATATATAATAAAGATTAGTGTTGAGTCAAGGGCTTGATTATTTTGCTATGACATTGAGGGAATAGAATAAAATAAAAGAGAAATAATAAAAAGAAATAAAGAGATCATATGGATCTTATGGAGAGTAAAGACTTCACATATAAAGAGTATGATGAATAAAAATTGTTGAGAGTTGAAAAACATAGTGTTGGTCATCCTTGCAATTAATAGGAAGTAATAAAGAAAGAGAGGTTTTCACATATAAATATACTTTCTTGGACATCTTTTATGATTGTGAGCACTCATTAAAGTATGACATGCTAAAGAGTTGACGTTGGATAAGGAATACAATGTAATGGGCTATGTTTTCTTACATCTAAGATAAATTATATTGTCATGGATCATCCAACATGTTGAGCTTGCCTTTCCCTACCATGCTAGCCAATTTCTTTGTACCAAGTAGAGATACTACTTATGCTTCCAAATATCCTTAAACCCAATCTTGCCATGAGAGTCCACCATATGTACCTATGGATTGAATAAGATCCTTCAAGTAAGTGGTCATCGTTGCAAGAAATAAAAATTGCTCTCTAAAGATATATGATTTATTAGTGAGGAGAAAATAAGCTTTATACGATCTTGTGATGTGGAAGAAATAAAAGTGACGGACTGCATAATAAAGGTCCATATCACAAGTGGCAATATAAAGTGACGTTCTTTTGCATTAAGATTTTGTGCATCCAACCATAAAAGCACATGACAACCTCTGCTTCCCTCTGCGAAGGGCCTATCTTTTATTCTTGTCTGTTACTGCATATAAGAGTCACGGTGATCTTCACCTTTCCTTTTTACATTTTATCCTTTGGCAAGCACAATGTGTTGGAAAGATCCTGATATATATGGCTAATTGGATGCGGGTTTTCATGAACTATTATTGTTGACATTACCCTTGAGGTAAAAAGTTGGGAGGCAAAACTATAAGCACCTATCTTTCTCTGTGTCCGATTAAAACTTCATAACCATAAATATCACATGAGTGTTAGCAATTGTGAAAGACTAAATGATGGTTGAGTATGTGGAGTTGCCGAGAAGCTCTTATATTGACTATTTCCTAAGTTGTGATAAATTGCAACTGCTTCAATGACTGAGATTATAGTTTGTTGATTTTCAATCAAGTTTCTGATTCATACTTGAGTATGTGAATGAATTGTTACTTTAGCATGGGAGATCATATGACAATATATATATATATATATATATATATATATATATATATATATGTTGTTGTTCTAAGAATGATCATGATGCCCTCATGTCAGTATTTTATTTTATCGACACCTCTACCTCTAAACATGTGGACATATTTTTCAATTTCGGCTTTCGCTTGAGGACAAGCGAGGTCTAAGCTTGGGGGAGTTGATACGTCCATTTTGCATCATGATTTTATATTGATATTTATTGCATTATGGGCTGTTATTACACATTATGTCACAATACGTATGCCTATTCTCTCTTATTTTACAAGGTTTACATAAAGAGGGGGAATGCCGGCAGCTGGAATTCTGGGCTGGAAAAGGAGCAAATATTAGAGACCTATTCCGCACATCTCCAAAAGCCCTGAAACTCCACGGGGATTATTTTTAGAATATATAAAAAATATTGGGCGAAAGAAGTACCAGAGGGGGGCCACCCACCGTCCACGAGGGTGGGGGCGCGCCCTACCCCCTGCCTCGTGGGCCCCTGGTGGCCCTCCGATGCCCATCTTTGGCTATATCGAGTCTTTCGGTGAGGAAAAAATCATAAGCAAGCTTTCGGGAAGAAACTCCGCTGCCACGAGGCGGAACCTTGGCAGAACCAATCTAGGGCTCCAGCGGAGCTGTTCTGCCGGGGAAACTTCCCTCCAATAGGGGGGAAATCATCACCATCGTCATCACCAACGATCCTCTCATCGGGAGGAGGTCAATCTTCATCAACATCTTCACCAGAACCATCTCATCTCAAACCCTAGTTCATCTCTTGTATCCAATCTTTGTATCCAAACCTCAAATTGGTACCTGTGGGTTCCTAGTAGTGTTTATTACTCCTTGTAGTTGATGCTAGTTGGTTTACTTGATGGAAGATCATATGTTCAGATCCATTATGCATATTAATACCCCTCTTATTATGAACATGAATATGATTTGTGAGTAGTTACGTTTGTTCCTGGGGACATGGGAGAAGTCTTGCTATAAGTAGTCATGTGAATTTGGTATTCGTTCGATATTTTGATGAGATGTATGTTGTCATCCCTCTAGTGGTGTCATGTGAACGTAGACTACATGTCACTTCACCATTGTTTGGGCCTAGAGGGAGGCATTGGGAAATAATAAGTAGATGATGGGTTGCTAGAGTGACAGAATCTTAAACCCTAGTTTATGTGTTGCTTCGTAAGGGGCTGATTTGGATCCATATGTTTCATGCTATGGTTAGGTTTACCTTAATACTTCTGTTGTAGTTGCGGATGCTTGCAATAGGGGTTAATCATAAGTGGGATGCTTGTCCAAGTAAGGATAGTACCCAAGCACCGGTCCACCCACATATCAAATTATCAAAGTACCGAACACGAATCATATGAATGTGATGAAAACTAGCTTGACGATAATTCCCATGTGTCCTCGGGAGCGCTTTACTTCATATAAGAGTTTGTCCAGGCTTGTCCTTTGCTACAAAAAGGATTGGGCCATATTTCTGCACCTTATTTACTTTTATTACTTGCTACCCGTTACAAATTACCTTATCACAAAACTATCTGTTACCAATAATTTCAGTGCTTGCAGAGAATACCTTGCTGAAAACCGCTTATCATTTCCTTCTACTCCTCATTGGGTTCGACACTCTTACTTATCGAAAAGGCTACAATAGATCCCCTACACTTGTGGGTCATTAGACGTCGATGATTTGTCCTGGCGACAAGACGCCGTTGGTGGACTCCGCGCCCCCCTGCTGGAGTCGACCGCGTCCTCATCCTCGTCCTCTTCCTTGTCCTCGGTGCCGCCCTCAACATTGTAGTACTCATAGTAGTGGCTGCGCCAGAGCTCGCGTTGGTACTCTACCGTCGACTCCTCGACAGACAGACTCTTCTCTACCTCGACCTCGGCCACGCGCAACTCCTCCTCTCGGTGCTCCTCGATCTCCGCCGTCTCCTGCATCTCCAGCTCCCGCTCGGCGACGTCATGAGGAAGCTGGTGCTCCTTGGCCACCGCCGCCTTTTCAGACGTGAGTTGCATGCTTGTGCCGCCCTCGATTCAATTGTACACTAATCATACATGCAAATGTGTACGATCAAGATCGAGGACTCATGGGAAGATATCATAACACAACTCTAGACACAAATTAAAATAATACAAGCTTTATATTACAAGCCAGGGGCCTCGAGGCCTCGAATACATAAGCTCGAATACAGAAGAGTCAGCGGAAGCAACAATATGTGAGTACAGACATAAGTTAAACAAGTTTGCCTTAAGAAGGCTAGCACAAAATCAACAACGATCAAAAAGGCAAGGCCTCCTGCCTGGGAGCCTCCTAACTACTCCAAGTCATCAGCGGCCGTCACGTAGTAGTAGGCACCCTCGGGGTAGTAGTAGTCATCAGTGGTGTCGTCTGGCTCCTGGGATCTGTCATCTGGGCGCAACAATCGGGTATGGGGGAAAATTGGTAGCAAAGTAGCCGTGAGTACTCATCCAAAGTACTCGCAAGACTTACTTCAGATCTAAACTAAGTATGCATCTGTATCAAAGGAAAAGGGTTGTATTTGTGGACTAAACTGCAGAATGCCATAAAAGAAGGGGAAAGCCTAGCCTATCGAAGACTCGCATCTTCAAGGATCTTGCAGCATATAGAAGGGGACAGATCAACATAATGTAAAGTAGTAGTGTTATCAACCTCGGCCAGAGATCCTTTCTCGACTCCCTGCGAGAAAGCAATACCAGAGCCATACTATCCAGTTATCATCAGAATCCAGTTCTCATCTCCATGTCTCATCTCAAGTATCCAGTTCTAGTTGTATCGATCGGGATACAACTCCAAGTGTCCGTTACCGTAGGACAGGCTATCGATAGATGTTTTCTTCCCTGCAGGGGTGCACCAACTTACCCATCACGCTCGATTAACTCCGGTCGGACACACTTTCCTGGGTCATGCCCAGCCTCGGCCAAACAATACGCCGCAACCCGACCTAGGCTTAGTAGAGAGGTCAGCACGCCGGACTAAACCTATGCCCCCAGGGGTCATGGACCATCTCCTCGGGAACTCCTGCATGTTGCGTACGCGGCTGGTGAGCAGACCTAGCTACCTCCTTCAACAAGGCAGGAGCTTACGCAGTCCAACCCGGCGCGTGCCGCTCAGTCGCTGGTGTCTATTAAGCTTCGGCTGATGCATACGACGCAGAACGCCCATACTATGCCCACGTGATGGTTAGTGCTATCAGGCCAGAGGCCCCTCGGATCATATATCCAAACCGTAGTGGATTAGGAGCACACGGTAACGAGCAGAGACTCACGATCGATGTGACCCCGTCGCCCCATCTCGGATTCTTGCGGCAAGGGCTAAGAATGCCCGGGCACGCCTCGTAAGTATCTCGCGGGCACCTTCAGGTTAACCCGACTCCACATCACTTGCTATTAAGCTCGCGCAGGTACCCCTCAGGGCCGACCCGTCTTTAGTAACATGGCTCAGTGCAAAGTCATAGTAACCATAGTAACTGTGTGTCTAACACCAAGGGGAAAACCCGAGGAATTACCCCCGGTGAATTCCACTCGATGTAATCATCAAGGTGAATGTAAGAGAATCCACCCTCGAGGTTCACACTTGAGGGGTTGCACGACAGAGCCGTAACGGAAGTGTTTAAGGAGGAAATCACCCTCGATGACCTCGACCGTATAGCTACACTACAGAGATCTCATCAGGAGTGATGTAAGAGGTTCCACCCTCGGCACTAGATGGTAACTCTGCAGAGTCAAGCAACAAAAGGGGAAAGTGATGTGCGGTGTCGGGGCCTGGACGTCGATCACATTGATCGAGTCATCGAACATAAAGCGGGGCAACTAGGACAAGGTGGGGGTCACTGATGGATCTCTAACCAACCTATACTAAACAGTTGAGGATAAGCAGGCAAGGTAACAATAAGCAGGTAACAAAAATAGGCTATGCATTAGAGTAGGATCATACAGAAAGCAGTAGCAGTTCTAATGCAAGCATGAGAGGGAAAGAAATGGGCAATATCAGAATGCTCAAGGAGGGTTTGCTTGCCTGGTTGCTCAGACAAGAAGGAAGGGTCGTTGGTGGCGTAGTCGATCACAACGGCATCATCAGCGTTCTCGGGGTCTACCGAAGGAGAAGAGGGGGAAGAAACAGTAAATACAAGGCACACAAAAGCTTGACGTGTCGATAAGCGGTGCTAGGGATGTTCTAATGTAGTGCAACACGATACCGGCGAAGGGGGAAGTCAACCAGGAATGTTTTCCCGGCTCCGGACCTGTGTCAAACAGATGACCGTAGGGGGAATGTTCCATGTTCAGCATGCTAGGGGCATGTGGCGGACTAACAGACCGCATATTCGGATTCGTCTCGTCGTTCTGAGCAACTTTCATGTATAAGTTTTTTTTCGTCCGAGTTATGGTCTATTAGTTATGAATTTTCAAAGATTTAAACAATAAACTAGAATTAGTAATAATTAAATTATTCCTAAAAAGGCTAAGTGTACCCAGCTGTGTACCCAGTCAATGGCTGACTGGTGGGTCCAGGTCAATGCACAGTCAGCAGTTGACTGTGGGCCGATCCATGGTGAATAGTGATGCGGGCCCCATGTGTAAGTGACTCAGGGCTAAATTATTTAACTAAAATGTTTTTTTGCTAAAACTAAATTATGGGGAGATTAGCTCCACTAATCTAGGGGAGGCCCACAGGGCGGTGACCCTGGGCCAGCCACAGCGTGGCTGTGTACGCGCACGCGCGACAACATGACGCCGCGGCCAGACCAGAGGACAGCGGCGGGCGCTGTCGGCGAAGGTGGCTAGGCAGGTGCGGTGAGAGGGGGCAGCTACGCGCGCGGCCGAAGGCAGGCTGGTACGGGCGGGGGCTGCCGGCGAGCGGACTGCGCGGGCGCGAGGCCGCTGCGGGGCGGCACCGGCGAGGAGTGGCAGTGGGAGGCGGGCATAGAGCAGTTGCAGCGGGCAGCGCAGGGAGCAACAACAGTAGCAGTAGGGAGAAGCGGCAGCAGCGGGGTGTATTGGCGGTGGCGGCAGTACCCGGCAGCGGCGGCACGCAAGTAGCAGCGCAACGAAGCAGAGCATCAACTACACGCATGTACGCATACTCCCAAGTTTGGGCACGACGGTGACGGCGCCCTACGCTGTTCAAATCGAAGGGGGAAAAGGAGGATCCGAGGGAGGAGCTCACCGCGAGCTCGGAGGTGCGGTTGGAGAAGGCTGGAGTGGACCAGAGCTATGGAAAACATCGTCGTACGCCGGTGATGTATCGATGAAGATGTGCCCGATGCCGAGCGTACTGGGCGTCCTAGCTCGAGCCCTTCGTCGAGGGTGAAGGAGACGGTGATGGCGGAGCTCCTCGACATCTTCTCAGGTGCTGGGGTGGACGGTGGCCGCGGTGACGATGACGACCATGACGACCACGACCCGGGCAAGCTCTAAATCTGAACAGAGAGGCGCGAGGGGGGTGAACTAGACGGCTAGGGTTTGTCCACTCGGTCGGGGAGGTCCTTATACATCTCCAAGGGGCTCTAGATGGTCGACACGGTGAGATTCGTGGCGTGGACAGCCGTGTGCACGGCCATGCCAGGGCGCTGCCTCCTCCTGTACAGCGGGAAGAAGTAGAAGGCCGTGATGGGCTTGGGCCGAATGCACTGTAGCTACATAGAGCCCACCCACGCAGTAGCTTATTAGGCCATTTCCCTTTTATATTTACTGTTTTATATTTTGCTCACTGCTTTGTATTTCGCTTTTGATCCAAATAAAATTTTGTTACATAGGAAACTTGTCTCATAAATACTTTGCAATATCGTGGAACTATCCTCGGAGTCTTAGATACTTTTTGAAAGGATTTATTTTTAGTTTGAATTTAAATGAGCCACTAAGTGTTGTTTGCTCAATTCAAAAATAGATAAGGGCATTTTTGAAGTTTCAAATGATGCTGGTCCCAACAAGAATATTGATCACGAGAATTTATACTAATATTCGAACATTTTTGTTTTTTATATTTGAAAATTTTTATTGTTTGACTTTGTTTTAGATTTGAAATTTCAACCGGTTTCGAACCAGTGCGAGTTTAAGAATAGTAATCGTGGTGACATGGAACCATTAGAAGGGGATTACTATAGCTTAATTATCCGGGCATCACAATTCTCCTCCACTACAAGAAATGTCGTCCCAAGATTTAAGGGGTGGAGTAAGGGGGAAAGACTCGCGAAGGACGGAGCTCAACACAAGATAGGTACCTGGGGGCTATCTCGATAAACATGGCATAGAGGCATCTCTCGAGTTGAAGTTCGAGAAAGTCATCGAGAGCAAGGCTAGAAGGTGCAATAAGAAGCTTCAAGCGGATGGACTATCGTTCGATGTATGAAATAGAGTGTGAAAGGGGTTCAGATCATCGAGAATAAGTATTGCATCTGATAGCAGAATAGATCACAATAAGGTAGCTCGTGAATTACATACGAAGCCAAGCGTGAGGATCAATTTTGGAAGACAGGGATGTACAGGAGAGTCAGGTTTTGATCTTGTGGAACTGTGGGTTATGGGCCCACCATGTGAGTTAAAAGTAGAAAGGGCGCTCACATCTTGCACTGTCATGATAGTAAGGCAGGTCAGAGGGTAGCCTGTCAGTTATGTTGGCAACAACGCTGGTACCAAGGGCGAGGGACGAAGAGAACCATTTTCCTGCTCGTTGAACGAGGCGGACCAATAGGCAAAGTTCTCGTCCATCGGTGGCTACCGGAATGTCATCAACGGTAGTAACAAGGTCTTACTGATAGAGTTTGTACATCGAGGTGTTTACGTAAGCAGGGAATTATCACTGTTCAGATATGTTATGTTACAAGAAAGGTTAAACAAACCAATGGGAAGGAAAAATATGATTACCGGATCAAACAACCCAAAGGAAAGGAAGATGTGTTCACACATAAGAGTTGGGAGTATATCCTTCCCAAGGAAAAGTGGAGCATGGTATACATGATAGGACATCAAGTTCAAAAGCATTTAGATAATGGGGGGAGCGAAGAATCAAGATATTACCCATACAATGGTGTGAGGGTAATTGAACGAGAAACATTTTTGTATTATGCTTCCGATGTTCTTGTTGATATCCGGAATACCTCAGTCATGCTTCGAGGTAGCATTAACATGGTGTTCCAAGTAGGGGTTGGAGTTCAAGATCACAAGAAATACTCAAAGAACAATTGCAGGAATAGCAAGGAGTCCAAGGTACAACCAAGACATGATCAAACATGTGTTGGAAAGAAGACAAGGGGGTTGTCAATGATAACTCAAATCATTGAAGGTCAAGGATGGTATTTCTCACCATGAATTCAATTGTCATCTCAACGGAAGTCAAAATGTTGATGTTGATCACAACGCTTTGTCGAGAGGCTCTATGAAGATGCCATCGAGGAGCGATGCCATCAAGCAATAGGAAGGATGAAACGAAAGGCTATTTGAACCACGGATACGACACAAGCTCAAAGTCAAGCTTGTTGTTCAAGGCAAAATGATAAGAAGAGGATCGACGTAAGCTTAGCTCATCGTCGGAAGTTGCCCCAGGCATAAGGACCAGGTAGCCCAGTTAAAAGTTGACACGATAACAATATAGCCGATGAGGCTAGGAATGATGTGATGGGATATAAAGCTTCCCAGTATCTAGTACTAGGTCTAATGTCAGAAGGTAAATTGGAGTAGAGGTTGGACGGACAAAAAAATGATTTGCAGAGGATAAGTAATTCTAACTTACCCCGTAAATGGGATCAAGGAGGAAATATGGTCGGGACCATAACAACAAGGGATCCAATTCAAGATATCGGAAGAATTATTCAAATGATTAAATATCCTTGCAAGAAGCTTTCATGATAAGTTCCACACCGTGTCCGTGGGCATGAACACAAAGGTTCAGGGTTGACTCCCACTTCTACAATGCATAGCCTTTATTTTACTTCTCACTCTTGATGAAGCTGTAGTATTGAAATTTTATCTGACGAAAAGCCTGTAGAGTATAACCCGCATAACTTTCGAGTTCACACAGATTAGGGAAGGCATAGGTTCAACCCATCGGGGCATCTTAGGAACATATATCATAAATTTCAAGAATAAGTAACACAAGCTCGGTAGTAGAGCATGCTTGAGAAAGCGGAGGATACAATTTACCAAAAGCATTATGTATCCGAGGAAAGGCTCACAAGCTTAATTAATATGAAGAACGTTGTCGGATAAAATCCGAAAAAGGGGTATGGTGGTCCACAATGTGGATCTGATATGAGCATCAATATTCAACCAGAGGAAGAAAGAATGCAAGGAGATCAGATTATAGAAACAACTGACTAACTCAGAGCTCAATTGCAAAGGAATTATGAATTCCAAGACATGGGATCAGAAGCAATGCTCTGATTAGGGGTGGACAGGTAGAATAGCCTTAGGGGTACAATCGATGGCGATTTGATTGGTCGAGATCTAGCTCATGTTAAAATGATGTCTAAGCCGGAAGGATGAGTTCTAGAATCTGATTGAGGATCGCGAGCATTCGCAATATATTGTATCAACGGACTCAAAATGATAATGACAAAGGATGACAATAAGATTACTCGACTTATGGTATTAACCATAATGCAAGAAAGCAAGAAATTCAAGAACAAAAGGCTATTGAGGATTTTCACAAGAACGAATGGTATTATGAAGGCTTTTGTGAAGTACATGAATCAACTGAGGATGAGAGGGTACTTGATAGGTGCACAAAGTTATCCGTAGGGGTATTCAGGTGACAAGGAACTGCAAGGCAGTAAGCTCAGGGGATTCTGGGAACAACGGAGGGCAGTTCAGGGCATCTTGTAATAACAAGATCAATGGGTTAGAATGTAAGATTGGCAAGTGTGTGTACCTATCCATAAGGATATTTCGGTGGTAGGGAATTGCAAAGGCAACAGGCACAAAGTCTCGAGAGAATATCGTAGAGTATCTTTGGAATCTTCTGATGCAGCAGGCGATCATCTGAAATAAGGGGCTCTCCGGGCATATGTGAACACGACATCCTAATGTTCGAGTTAGTAAAACCATTTAACCCGAATAGGAGAGAGATCAGAGTCCCAGAGTAAGGATCGGGGAGTAAAAGATCCTAATACCACCCAATGGCGACGTGGGCCCGTAAGACACACTGCCATGTTAGTAAAAGTTTTTCAGTGACTAGACTCAACTTCAGCCAAGGAGTTGGAAAGGGGGATCCTACAGGCAGTCGGCTCTGATACCAACTTGTGACGCCCTCGATTCAATCGTACACTAATCATGCACGCAAATGTGTACGATCAAGATCAAGGACTCACGAGAAGATATCACAACACAACTCTAGACACAAATTAAAATAATACAAGCTTTAAATTACAAGCCAGGGGCCTCGAGGGCTTGAATACATAAGCTCGAATACACAAGAGTCAGTGGAAGCAACAATATCTGAGTACAGACATAAGTTAAACAAGTTTGCCTTAGGAAGGCTAGCACAAAATCAACAATGATCGAAAAGGCAAGGCCTCCTGCCTGGGAGCCTCCCAACTACTCCAAGTCGTCAGCGGCCGTCACGTAGTAGTAGGCACCCTCAGGGTAGCAGTAGTCATCAGTGGTGTCGTCTGGCTCCTGGGATCCGTCATCTGGGCGCAACAATCGGGTATGGGGGAAAGAGGTAGCAAAGCAGCCGTGAGTACTCATCCAAAGTACTCACAAGACTTACATCAGATCTAAACTAAGTATGCATCTGTATCAAAGGAAAAGGGTTGCATCTGTGGACTAAACTGCAGAATGCTAGAAAAGAAGGGGAAAGCCTAGCCTATCGAAGACTAGCATCATCAAGCATCTTGCAGCATATAGAAGGGTACAGATCAACATAATGTAAAGTAGTAGTGTTATCAACCTCGGCCAGAGATCCTTTCTCGACTCCTTGCGAAAAAGCAATCCCAGGGCCATACTATCCAGTTATCATCACAATCCAATTCTCATCTCCATGTCTCATCTCAAGTATCCAGTTCTAGTTGTATCGATCGGGATACAACTCCAAGTGTCCGTTACCGTAGGACAGGCTATTGATAGATGTTTTCTTCCCTGCAGGGGTGCACCAACTTACCCATCACACTCGATTAACTCCGGCCGGACACACTTTCCTGGGTCATGCCCGGCCTCGGCCAAACAATACGTCGCAACCCGACCTAGGCTTAATAGAGAGGTCAGCACGCCAGACTAAACCTATGCCCCCAGGGGTCATGGGCCATCTCCTCGGGAACTCCTGCACATTGCGTACGCGGCTGGTGAGCAGACCTAGCTACCTCCTTCAACAAGGCAGGAGCTTACGCAGTCCAACCCGGCGCGCGCCGCTCAGTCGCTGGCGTCTATTAAGCTTCGGCTGATGCATACGACGCAGAACGCCCATACTATGCCCACGTGATGGTTAGTGCTATCAGGCCAGAGGCCCCTCGGATCAAATATCCAAACCGTAGTGGATTAGGAGCACGCGGTAATGAGCAGAGACTCACGATCGATGTGACCCCGTCGCCCCGTCTCGGGTACTTGCGGCAAGGGCTAAGAATGCCCGGCCACGCCTCGTAAGTATCTCGCGGGCACCTTCAGGTCAACCCGACTCCACATCACTCGCTATTAAGCTCGCGCGGGTACCCCTCAGGGCCGACCCATCTTTAGTAACATGGCTCAGTGCAAAGTCATAGTAACCATAGTAACTGTGTGTCTAACACCAAGGGGAAATCCCGAGGAATCACCCCCGGTGAATTCCACTCAATGTAATCATCAAGGTGAATGTAAGAGGATCCACCCTTGAGGTTCACACTTGAGGGGTTGCACGACAGAGCCGTAACGGAAGTGTTTAAGGAGAAAATCACCCTCGATGACCTCGACCGTATAGCTACACTACATAGATCTCATCAGGAGTGATGTAAGAGGTTCCACCCTCGGCACTAGATGGTAACTCTGTAGAGTCGAGCAACAAAAGGGGAAAGTGATGTGCGGTGTCGGGGCCTGGACGTCGATCACGTTGACCGAGTCATCAAACATAAAGCGGGGCAATTGGAACAAGGTGGGGGTCACTGATGGATCTCTAACCAACATATACTAAACAGTTTAGGATAAGCAGGTAAGGTCACAATAAGCAAGTAACAAAAATAGGCTATGCATTAGAGTAGGATCATACAAAAAGCAGTAGCAGTTCTAATGAAAGCATGAGAGGGAAAGAAATGGGCGATATCGGAATGCTCAATGAGGGTTTGCTTGCCTGGTTGCTCAGACAAGAAGGAAGGGTCGTTGGTGGCACAGTCGATCACAACGGCATCATCAGCGGTCTCGGGGTCTACCGAAGGAGAAGAGGGGGAAGAAACAGTAAATACAAGGCACACAAAAGCTTGACATGGCAATAAGCGGTGCTAGGGGTGTTCTAATATAGTGCAACATGATACCGGCGAAGGGGGACGTCAACCGGGAATGTTTCCCGGTTCCGGACCTGTGTCAGACAGATGACCGGAGGGGGAATGTTCCATGTTCAGCATGCTAGGGGCATGTGGCGGACTAACAGACCGCATATTTGGATTCGTCTCGTCGTTCTGAGCAACTTTCATGTATAAAATTTTTTCATCGAGTTACGGTTTATTAGTTATGAATTTTCAAAGATTTAAACAATAAACTAGAATTAGTAATAATTCAATTATTCCTAAAAAGGCTAAGTGTACCCAGCTATGTACCCAGTCAATGGCTGACTGGTGGGTCCAGGTCAATGCACAGTCAGCAGTTGACTGTGGGCCGGTCGACGGTGAATAGTGCTGCGGGCCCCATGTGTAAGTGACTCAGGGCTAAATTATTTAACTAAAACATTTTTTTGCTAAAACTAAATTATGGGGATACTAGCTCCACTAATCTAGGGGAGGCCCACAGGGCAGTGACCCTGGGCCAGCCACAGCGTGGCTGTGTACGCGCACGCGCGACAGCACGGTGCCGCGGCCAGACCAGAGGACAGCGGCAGGCGCTGCCGGTGAAGGTGGCTGGGCAGGTGCGGTGAGAGGGGGCGGCTACGCGCGCGGCCAAAGGCAGGCTGGGGCGGCGGCGGCGCTAGGCAGCAGCGGCTGGCCGAGGCGCGTGCGGGGGGGGCTGCCGGCGAGCGGACTGCGAGGGCGCGAGGCCGCTGAGGGGCGGCGCCGGCGAGGAGTGGCAGTGGGAGGCGGGCATAGAGCAGTTGCAACGGGCAGCGCAGGGAGCAACAACAGTAGCAATAGGGAGAAGCGGCAGCAGCGGGGCATATTGGCGGTGGCGACAGTACCCGGCAGCGGCGGCACTGAAGTAGTAGCGCAACGAAGCAGAGCATCAACTACACGCATGTACGCGTACTCCCGAGTACGGGCACGACGGTGACGGCGCCCTACGATGTTCAAATCGAAGGGGGAAAAGGAGGATCCAAGGGAGGAGCTCACGGCGAGCTCAGAGGTGCGGTCGGCGAAGTCTGGGGTGGACCGGAGCCATGGCAAACATCGTCGGACGCCGGCGATGTATCGATGAAGATGTGCCCGATGCCGAGCGTATTCGGCGTCCTAGCTCGAGCCCTTCGGCGAGGGCGAAGGAGATAGCGATGGCGGAGCTCCTCGACGTCTTCTCAGGCGCTTGGGTGGACGATGGCTGCGGTGACGACGACGACCATGACGACCACGACCCATGCAAGCTCTAAATCTGAATAGAGAGGCGCGAGGGGGGTGAACTGGACGGCTAGGGTTAGTCCACTCGGTCGGGGAGGCCTTATGCATCTCCAAGGGGCTCCGGATGGTCGACACGGTGACATCTGTGGCATGGACGGCCGTGTGCATGGCCATGCCAGGGCGCTGCCTCCTCGTGTACAGCAGGAAGAAGGAGAAGGCCGTGGTGGGCTTGGGCCGAATGCACTGTAGCTACTTAGAGCCCACCCACGCAGTAGCTTATTAGGCCTTTTCCCTTTTATATTTACTGTTTTATATTTTTCTCACTGTTTTGTATTTCGCTTTTGATCCAAATAAAATTTTGATACATAGGAAACTTGTCTCATAAATACTTTGCAATATCGTGGAACTATCCACGGAGTCTTAGATACTTTTGAAAGGCTTTATTTTCAGTTTGAATTTAAATGAGCCACTAAGTGTTGTTTGCTCAATTCAAAAATAGATAAGGGCAATTTTGAAGTTTCAAATGATGCTGGTCCCAACAAGAATATTGATCAGGGGAATTTATACTAATATTCAAACATTTTAGTTTTTTATATTTGAGAACTTTTATTGTTTGACTTTGTTTTAGATTTGAAATTTCAACCAGTTTCGAACGAGCGCGAGTTTAAGAACAGTAATCATGGTGACATGGCACCATTAGAAGGGGATTACTGTAGCTTAATTATCCGGGCGTCACAATGCTGGAGTCCAAGGTGGCCTGGAATATCTTGGCTTGTGCATCCTCGATCTTGCTATGGATGGCCTCGCCCCAGGCCAGGGCGATATCAGCGGCACGGACGACATCTCGAGCGCTCTTGGCATTTGTAGCCGCCGTCGCAGCAGCAGCTGCAGCCGTCTCGGCTGCGGTAGCTGCCCTGTCGGCTACCGCAGACGCCCTCTCAGCGGAAGCAGCCGCCCTCAATGCGGATGTCGCGGCACTCTCGGTGTAGGCGGTCGCGCTCTCGGCGCAAGCGGCTGCGCTCGGGGGGGACGCGGCCATCGTACGGGCCTTCACGAAGCATTTCCACGGCGTCATCTTTGCAAGAAGGGGGTGCGAGAATGAGGATCGGGATTCGTGGATTCGGGGGTTGCCAGCACTAGAGCAGACGAGCCAACAAAGCTTAAGGAGGGAGACTTAAATAGACCCAGATATTTTCATCGCAAACGGTTCCTAGAAAACAACTGTGTGATGTTGTAGATATTTTTTATTAGCTGTGAAAGACGAATTTGGAATAAAGTGCCAACGGATGGTGTTTTAAATGAACAAGAAATTTTGTAGTACTAATACAACTGTCATGTCAAATTTTGGAAAATTTCAGGGATCATTTGACCTTTTAAGACATTTAAGTGATTTTCTAGCCTTTAATGATCATAATTGAAATTTGAACTACATGTACATGCAACAACTAACCATAATGGTTTGAGAACTCATATTTCATGTACTTGTGTGCGATTTAATTCCATGTGCAGTAAATTGGAAGGAATTTTCAAACATATTGGTCTAACGGCTATGACACAATTAAGCATGGAGTGACATGGCATTTTAATTCCAAAAAATAAAAAAAATCAGAAACACATGAAACCTTGGTTGATGTAATATCATGCCACCAAGATGATGTGGGAAAACAATTGGCATGTTTGACAAAAGTTTGGACACACACCCCTCACAAATCGGAGCAACTCACTAGAAGGCTCGTGGTTCCGAGAGGGAACAATGCATGTTTGATGACGAATGGGAGATAGCTTCCTCTTACGGCCTTCAATTTTTTTTCTACGTCTAACGTGCACTGCTACAACTGTAATGTGAAAATTTAGAAAATTCTAGGGGTCATTTGACCTTTTAAAGACATTTAAGTGATTTTCTAGCGACTTAATGATCGTAATTCAAATTTGAACTACATCTACATGCAACGCCTAACCAAAACGGTTTGAAAAATCATATTTGCGTACTTGTGTGTGAGTTAATTCCATGTGCAGTAAACTAGAAGGAATTTTCAAACATATTTGTATCACGACATGGACACATATGCATAAATACGTATGCATGGAGTGGCATGGCATTTTAATTCCAAAAAATCAGAAACACATGAAACCTTGGTTGATGTAATGTCATGCCACCAAGAAGATGTGGTAAAGAAATTGGCATGTTTCATGAAAGTTTGGACACACACCCCTCACAAACTAGAGCAACTCGCTAGAAGGTTCGTGGTTCCGAGAGGGCATAATGCATGTTTGATGACGAACGGGAGATAACTTCCTCTTACGGGCATGAGATTTTTTCTACGTCTAACGTGCACTACTACAACTGTAATGTGAAATTTTAGAAAATTCTAGGGGTCATTTGACCTTTTAACGACATTTAAGTGATTTTCTAACCATTTAATGGCCATAATTCAAATTTGAACTACATCTACATGCAACGCCTAACCAAAACGGTTTGAAAAATCATATATGTGTACTTGTGTGCGAGTTAATTCCATGTGCAGTAAATTAGAAAGAATTTTCAAACATATTGGTCTCATGACATGGACACATGCATACGAATGCATGGAGTGACATGGAATTTTAATTCAAAAAAATAGAAAAACGATCAGAAACACATGAAACCTTGGTTGATGTAATATCATGCCACCAAGATGATGTGGTAAATAAATTGGCATGTTTGACGAATGTTTGGACACACACCCCTCACAAAACGGAGGAACTCACTAGATGTTCGTGGTTCCGATAGGGAACAATGCATGTTTGATGACGAACGGGAGTAGCTTCCTCTTACGGGCTTCAAATTATTTTCCAACATTTAACATGCACTAATACAACTATCATGTGAAAATTTGGTAAATTTCAGGGGTCCTTTGACATTTTAAAGACATTTAAGTGATTTTCTAACCATTTAATGACCGTAATTCAAATTTGAACTACATCTACATGAAACGCCTAACCAAAACGGTTTGAAAAATCATATATGTGTACTTGTGTGCAAGTTAATTCCATGTGCAGTAAAGTAGAAAGAATTTCCAAACATATTGATCTCACGACATGGACACATGCATACGTATGCATGGAGTGACATGGTATTTTAATTCAAAAAATAGAAAAATGATCAGAAACACATGAAACCTTGGTTGATGTAATGTCTAGCCACCAAGATGATGTGCTAAAGAAATTGGCATGTTTGACGAATGTTTGGACACACAACCCTCACAAAACGAAGCAACTCGCTAGAAGGTTCATGGTTCCGAGAGGGAACAATGCATGTTTGATGACGAACGGGAGATAGCTTCCTCTTACGGCGTTCAAATTTTTTCCTACGTTTAACATGCACTAATACAACTGTCATGTGAAAATTTGGTAAATTTGAGGGGTCATTTGACCTTTTAAAGACATTTAAGTGATTTTCTAACCATTTAATGACCGTAATTCAAATTTGAACTACATCTACATGCAACGCCTAACCATAACGGCTTAAAAATCATATTTATGTGTACTTGTGCGCGAGTTAATTCCATGTGCGGTAAATTAGAAAGAATTTCCAAACATATTGGTGCCAAGGCATGGGCACATGCATGGAGTGCATGCCATGGCACTTGAATTCCAAAAAATTAAAAAATGATCAGAAAAACATGAAACCTTGCTTGATTTAATGTCATCCACCAAGATGATGTGGTAAAGAAATTGGCATGTTTGACGAAAGTTTGGACACACACCCCTCACAAAACGGAGCAACTCGCTAGAAGGATTGCGGTTCCGAGAGAGAACAATGCATGTTTGATGACGAACGGGAAATAGCTTCCTCTTACGGCCTTAAAAAAATTTCTACATCTAACGAGCACTACTACAACTGTAATGTGAAATTTTGGAAAATTCTAGGGGCCATTTGACCTTTTAAAGACATTTAAGTGATTTTATAACCATTTAATGACCGTAATTCAAATTTGAACTACATCTACATGCAACGCCTAACCAAAATGGTTTGAAAAATCATATATGTGTACTTGTGTGTGAGTTAATTCCATGTGCAATATATTAGAAGGAATTTTCAAACATATTAGTCTCACGACATGGACATATGCATACGTATGCATGGAGTGACATGGCATTTCAATTCAAAAAAATAGCAAAATGATAAAAACACATGAAACCTTGGTTGATGTAATGTCATGCCACCAAGATGATGTGGTAAAGAAATTGACATGTTTGACGAACGTTTGGACACACGCCCCTCACAAACTAGAGCAACTCGCTAGAAGGTTCATGGTTCCGAGATGGAGCAATGCACGTTTGATGATGAATGGGAGATAGCTTCCTCTTACAGCCTTCAAATTTTTTCCTACGTTTAACGTGTAACTGCCATTTGAAAATTAGGTAAATTTCAGGGGTCATTTGACCTTCTAAAGACATTTAAGTGATTTTCTAACCATTTAATGACCATAATTCAAATATGAACTACATCTACATGCAACGTCTAGCCAAAACGGTTTGAAAAATCATATTTTTTGTGTACTTGTGTGTGAATTAATTCCATGTGAAGTAAATTATAAGGAAATTTCAAACATATTGGTGTCAAGGCATGGGCACATGCATGGAGTGCATGCCATGGCATTTTAATTCCAAAAATTAAAAAATGATCAGAAAAACATGAAACTTTGCTTGATTTAATGTCATGCCACCAAGATGATGTGGTAAAAAAATTGGCGTGTTTGACGAAAGTTTGGACACAAACCCTTCAAAAACCGGAGCAACTCACTAGAAGGTTCGTGGTTCCGAGAGGGAACAATGCAAGTTTGCTAACGGATGGGAGATAGCTTCCTCTGAAGGCCTTCAATTGTTTTCCTATGTTTAACATGGACTAATACAACTGTCATGTGAAAATCTGGAAATTTTCAAGGGTCATTTGACCTTTTAATGACATTTAAGTGATTTTCTAACCATTTAATGACCGTAATTCAAATTTGAACTACATCTACATGCAATGCCTAACCAAAATGGTTTGAAAATTATATTTTTGTGTAATTGCGTGTGAATTAAAAAATCATCAGATGATGTAAATATCTGGTGTTCAAAAAACAAAAGGTAAAGATTTGGCAAGACAACCGGTCCCCACATGATTGGCAGTCTATCTCGCGGCTCCAGGTTTGGTAGGTGAATGGCGGGGATCATTAATCAGACACGGTTCTGCATTGGAAACCGTCAGCTATTATTTTCACACATGGATTTTGGCTATTATGTTCACACACGGATTTTTCCGCGGGAATCGTGTGTAATTCAAACTACAATACTCATAAATTCCGGCGACCGGCGTTTGTACTGTCCCCATCGATCTATATTCCGGCCACCAATAAATACTACCTTGCTCACGTCGTCTCGCCTGCATTCTCATCTACAAACTCCCCTCGCTCGCTCTCGCTCTCTCTCTCTCAAATCTCTGCCATGGCGCCGCTGGTCTACCCATGCGCCGACGAGGATTCGCCGCCCCCTGAGGACGCTCGCTCACAGCGACGAGGACCCCTACGCGCCGCCTGACGAGGTTGCGCCGGACCCCCCCCCCCCAACTTTGGATTGGTTTTGGGGCTAGTACAATCTTTGTTTGTGGAAGTCACTGCTGTCGGCTGAGAAAGCCAGGCAAGTAGTGTTCAAGAAGGAGATGGCGGAGGAGGAAGTCAGGTACCATGCGGCATGTGAAGCCCGTGATGCCGCCTGGAAAAAGGAGGTGGCGGAGCTTTGGGGGTGGGCACGTCATCGTTCCGAGGAGGTGTACGAAGACGGGTCCTTCACGAGGAAGGTCATAGGCGCTGGGAGCCTCATCGCTGCATGGAGGTGGGCCGATAAGCTCCAGCATGCCACCGACGAGGAGCTCCGGTGGGCGCCCAAAGAAATGGCAAGATCGGCCGCGCGCGTCCGCCAGCAAGAGGCAGATCGGTACGTCAAGCACTGCGAGGCGCAGGAGTCGGAGTACTGCCTCCGCGCTGGGAAGACGCCGCGCTCCAGGGAGCTGCTGGCGAAGGGCTGCCGGAATACTGTCCCCAGGAGGGATTATTAGTTTTAGTATTGATCATTTTCAATTTTATGCATTGTACCTAGTAGTTAAGTATCATCACGTATATGTGATGATATTATATATATATATTCTATGATGATCTAATGAGCAATTAATATATATAAATATATTATGAATTCCATTTTCTATCTGTTTTTGTATACTAATTTGAATCTAGTTGTTATCATCCACATATATAGAATGGAAAGCGTATATACACACATTGAAACAGAACATATAAGAATGGAAAACAGAGTACACACATTGAAACAATGCAATAAACAAAGCAATACTATGATTGCTGAGAATACATAGCTATCCACGTTGAAACGACTTTTCAAAATAGAACACGTCCATGAGACCATGACCAACAGCTCTTGTCTAGGGTAGCTCTTGGCTCTGCCTGAACTCGTGCAGGCGTCCGTCCAAGCGGTCGACACGCTCGCGGTACATCTGGAGCGCGATCTCGAGCTCCAAGTTGGCTATTTCATCAGAGATCGCCACCTCGAGGATGATGTTGGAAATATGCCCTAGAGGCAATAATAAAATGGTTATTATTATATTTCCGTGTTCATGATAATTGTCTATTGTTCATGCTATAATTGTGTTATCCGGAGATCGTAATACATGTGTGAATACATAGACCACAACATGTCCCTAGTGAGCCTCTAGTTGACTAGCTCGTTGATCAATAGATGGTTACGGTTTCCTGACCATGGACATTGGATGTCATTGATAACAGGATCACATCATTAGGAGAATGATGTGATGCACAAGACCCAATCCTAAGCCTAGCACAAGATCGTGTAGTTCGTCTGCTAAAGCTTTTCTAATGTCAAGTATCTTTTCCTTAGACCATGAGATTGTGAAACTCCCGGATACCGTAGGAGTACTTTGGGTGTGCCAAATGTCACAACATAACTGGGTGGCTATAAAGGTACACTGCGGGTATCCCCAAAAGTATCTGTTGGGTTGGCATGAATCGAGACTGGGATTTGTCACTCTGTATGACAGAGAGGTATCTCTGAGCCCACTCGGTAAGACATCACCGTAATGAGCTCGATGTGACCAAGGGGTTGGTCACGGGATGATGTGTTACGGAACGAGTAAAGAGACTTGCCATAACGAGATTGAACAAGGTATCGGTATACCGATGATCGAATCTCGGGCAAGTACTATGCCAGTAGACAAAGGGAATCATATACGGGATTGATTGAATCCTTGACATCGTGGTTCATCCGATGAGATCATCGTGGAACTTGTGGGAGCCAACATGGGTATCCGTTTAACATTTCGGCCCTATATTAATTTTAGCCTGTTAAAAGCCCGTCATATAATTGGGCCTAACTACGGCCCAGTTTGCATCCGGCCTACTCGCAGCCGATATCTGATTGGGCCAAACAAGGACCGAGACAATTTTTTGACCTGTTAAAAGCCCGTGATTTAATTCGCACAATCATGGGCCGAGGTTCATTTCGGGCTGCTGCCGGCCCGTGAGCTGATCGGCATGTTTCAGGCCCAACCTACATCGTGATTGCATGACAGCCCAATTATGTACCGTAATTTTACGGTTTGGTCGGTTTACTGCGAAGACAGGATATATATACAGTAAAATAACAGTAGCATCGTGAATTGGAAAAAACCTATACTATATAATAAAGAAATTATG
Organism: Triticum dicoccoides; assembly: GCF_002162155.2. Lineage (NCBI taxonomy): Eukaryota > Viridiplantae > Streptophyta > Magnoliopsida > Poales > Poaceae > Triticum > Triticum dicoccoides. The sequence goes on along the minus strand of NC_041392.1, from coordinate 594,050,406 downwards.
GCATATTACATCCACTGGGCATCAAAGTTCGCCACTATGATAATAAAGCACAAGCAGACAACAGATTACATACACTGGGCATCAAAGTTCGCCACCAGTGCAAATAAACATGCCGACAAAATAATATACAAAACCGACAGCACTTCAATAGAGTTCAAGAAAGGTTAGCCCTGTTGGGGAGCTGCAGCGCAAGCAGCTGAGCAAGATGATGAGACTGCGCTTGTTCAACACTTATATCTTCCTCACTCTGAAAGATAAACAAGTAGACAGATGACAGGTTTTGCACATAAAAGTATTAGTGCTGACAATTCATCACATTTCTTACTAACCAATAAAGTGACATAGTTTAAATTTGCATTAATACAATATGGTATTGTTCAGGTCAAGACATGGCAGGAAATGACATTGTGAAGGAGTTGGCAGCTTCACGACACCACTGGATTACAGATCAAGAACTCATAAGTATCAATGGTTAGTGTGCTGTCAATTTATACCATTTTAGATTGGCAAATAAAGAGAGGGTTTAAATAATAGTAAAATGATATGACATTTTTCATAGTTAAGACATTGCAGAATATGACATTGTGATGTAGTGGGTAGGTTCACCACACCACTGGATTACATATGAAGAACAGAAGCATACATGCAGTGCAAAAGAAGATCACTTGCTATGTATAGTTTAATTTACATGGTATGAAGAAGGAACTTGGTTGTACAACTGAAAACTTAAATTGAGAAAGGACGAACTTTTGTTTCTGAACTACATATAATAAACTTTAAACAAGCAATTTGATGCAAACACCAAAAATAAACAGTTGTTGCAGTCATGCCTAACCAAATATATACAACAAAGTTTGAAGGCTTGAGATGGACAAACTTACATTATTGGTGAAGACAGGCTCTATAAAGGCCTTGTCCATGCTGATAGGGGAAATTCAAGAAGTTTACCACAGAATCTTCTTCAAAAGCATTGCCTTTATTCTACATTTTGTTAAGAGTAAATATAGATGTGATAATATATGAAAAAATGGAGAATATTTAAGATAAGATGAAGAGTGATGCTACATAACCAAGTAGCTATAAATGTAAGTGCAGCGATATAGGCAAAAGGTATAGCCATGAGCAATGCACAGCTAAACTTCTTCAGTACCAACCTTATGGTAAGAGTAAATATAGATCTGATGTGTAGAAAATGGAGGGCAAAGGAAAATAAGCTGCAGAGTGATGGTACATGAACAACTACCTGTCATTATAAGTACACTGATAAAGGACAGCATGTACTTACAAGAACAATGCAGAGCTAAAAAACATTGGCATTGGATATATTCTACACTAATGTAACCATTCATACAGATCAAATAATTTGGAGCGAACAATTGATAAGCAAGCTATCATGCATACTGTTGTCACATAATGAACCAGGTATGTATGCAAGTACAGTGATACAGGACAACAGGTACTAACAAGAGCAAAGCAGCGGGCAGCATATTTGAGATATCATGTCGTTCTTGTCAAACCGGAATTCTTCTTTGAGCAGATTTCCTGCAAAAAAGATCCATAAGGCACATGCGGAAAAGTAGAAGTTTAAATTGTCATGTGATTTCATAGACAGTACCTCATCCTAGGAACGAGACCAGTGCATAACAAGGTTTTTCCATTCAATGTCTTCTAAATTTAGCATAGGAGACTTCACGAGAAATTCGTTTATAGACTTGCCATCAAAGTGTGATTTCCTCAGGTAACACCGATACTGCTGCAATGCTTCCTTGAAAAGCACAAGCAAGCTTTGCTCGTCATGACTATCCAGATTGACCCTCGCCTAGTTACAACAATGTAATGTAAATCATTGATGTCTTCAATCAGCAGAAACAGGAAAATAATAGCCATGAATAATAGCACTTACACGTAAGTTGGACAGGAAGATGTGAAAATGGTGTTTGTCTTCACAATAATCTTCCCATGATGGGAATATATGCATGTAGTCCCTAACAACATTGAAAGCATTGTCTTTTAAACTGGGAATAAATGGAATGGGGTTCCAATCTGCAGGAATTGGCCGTCTCTGCAGTTGGGATAAGTCTTCGGCCGGTGGACTTGCTGTACTTTTTGCTGGACTGGGATTTTTCTGTGGTACAGCTGGTGCTATGGCAAATGAAATCGGTATACCTTTTGCCGGAGTGCAGGTCCTGTGTGGTGGGGCTAGTGGTGTGGCCAGTGAAATATGGGTACAGTCTGCTAGAGTCGGTCCTACGTTTTGTGTCACTGGTTGTACAGCCAATATAAGTGGGGTGCTGTTTGATTTCTCCGGCACCACCACGTTTTTCAAGGACTTTGCTGGTGCTCCTTCAGGTTCGGCAATCACCCTCTTCCTTTTTGATGTCTGATGCACAAGAACAACATTTGAGTGGAAAAACATGGTATGATGACAGATGGAATATGTATTGATAATGGATGGGTATGGCATCTCGACATATATGATGAGTAAACTAAGAAGATGGCGGTGCAACAAAGTATAAGAAATGCAAGACAACATATGCAAGATACCCGTAATCAATAAAACATTGCCAAATTAGAACAGGCACCTTGATGGGTGAACAGGACAGGCCATCTGCCTTTGACTCCTCGAGGTTAGAATAGTCATTAGGATCATATTCTAAACAAGAATCAACAGGTGGGGAGCGTATGAGTTTCATTGCATCTAGAATGGCACTCAATGCCTTGGTGCCAATTTTGTAAGTCATTGCAGTGTTTAGCTTCAAGAGTGGACTGCTGCTAGTGCGACACAAAGCAGCTACACAGATCATAGTGTAGATATAACGGGAAAACCTTAAGCATCAGAGTAAAATCAGCAAAGTGGAACTTGCTGGAATATATGTGCTAGTATTGCCGGTACAACTAGAAAGGCTTCGGATACCAGCTCTCTTCAAGTGAAGGTACGGTACTGTTAATATCAATGCAACTCTCAAAGGCGACACAGCTCCCCGCGTTTCCTTGCTATTCTTATAGGATTCAAGTGGGCAGGCCACTACAAATCCAATTCCTATGTTTACAAGATCCAACGAATCAAAGAGGCTCAAAGTGTCAATCACAACCGACCATATAGACCTCTACACTGCAAATGTCCCTGCTCATCTTCAGTACAAGGAACATATTGTACTACTATCATACTCCCTCCGTTCCAAAATATAAGTCTTGGTAGATATTTCCACTATGGATCACATACAGATGTATCCAGGTACATTTTAGAGTGCAGATTCACTCATTTTGCTCCATATGTAGTCCATGGTGGAATCTATACAAAGACTTGTATTTAGGAACGGAGAGAGTACATATTAAAGAAGAACGGAAGAGGAACATGGTAAAGAAGAGCAAGCAGATTTTGGATAATAAAATGTTGGTTGCGCAGTGCCCACACATGATGAACCAGAGAGCATTAAGAAAGCAACTCCTAGCTGTCTCTCGACCATTTCAGGCGGTTGGATGAAGATCCTACGTCTCCTAACCCTTCTTCTTCCTCGTCTCTGATTCTTCCCATACAGAACACCGCACGGGCCGCCGGCCGGACCACCGGCCCCCACCGCCTGCGTTCCTCCGCCACCCCACCCCCCACCCCCACCCCAACCCCACCCGCGTTGAGTTTTCTTCGTTCGGCGAGGCCCCACAACCACCCGAGCCCCTTCGATCGCATCGGCGAACTCCGACGAGCTCTGAAAAATCGACTGACCCAATTTTGAAATTTAGTCTACTGTGATTTAACTAGTGTGGAATATAAAAGGGGAAAACCATAAGCGTTGCGAGTATGGTGTTGAGCGTGCCATGACAGATCTGAAGGTGCAAACCAGACAAAGGCAACTTCGCAACCAAGACAAGAAATCAGAGTAAAGCAGTGGCGATCTATTTTCTTGCTGCGATAAATAAGTTGAGCAGACATGAAAGAGTATCGCCTCTGGTGAGGCGCCGTGTACGCATCTGCTGAGAATTTAACGGTGCTGTGGTAGCGATGGTTGTCGGCGGCGTGGAAGCAGATCTAGGAGGGTAGACAGTGGCGGCGGGGCGCGGTGGACGAGACGGTCATAGGAGCGGCGCCGGCAAGGTGTACGACGGCGGGGATGAAGCGAGAGGACGGGATGCAAGGATCCCGGTCCGAAGCCGTGGATGAGAGAGGTCGATATCTTGTAATGGATGGTGGCGTCGGGGTATCAGCTTCGGCATGGTGGAGGAGGACGGCGGTGGATGGGGTGGCGGACGGCGGTGGACGGAGGAGGGTGGGGTGGAGAGGGTGTTTTGGCGCCCACGGAGTACGAATGGGGAAGAGGGAGGTAGAGAGGAAGGGGGGAACCATGTATTCAAGGCGTGCTTGTCTCAAATGTGAGGAAATTTACAAACTTAGCCTTCGTTTCAAATTTCTACTACATCACAGCAACACTAGTCGGTCGGGGATAGGACGGTAATCTCGCATACACCGAATATTTGCCGACGAGAGTTTGTTTTTGGCGCCCATCATGTATGAATATGAATCGGGGAGGGAGTCGATTTCGGCCGAGGACACATTGTGTTTTGGCGCCCACCGTGTATGAATCCGGGTGAGAGGCGGTTACATCACGTTTGGGTGAAATTACAAACCTACCCCTATCGAAACATATAGAAATCTAGCATATAGGCTTTGCGTGGCAGGGATAGGTAGCAGTGATTTCCATCTCGCAGATTTTGGTTCCGGGTGGTTATTGCGACTTTCCCCACTTCGTTCAAATTTTGCAGAGTGCACGTTTACCGTGCCAACTCAATTCGAATCCCGTTTGTATTCTATTTTTTTTCGGGCGGGATCCATTTTCAATTGGAATTACATTCTATATACATCATTTTTTTATATATACTTTCAAAAGCACAACACCATTTATACATAAATATGGTTTACAAATGGCATGATCTCAGATTCATAAGGTTGTATCCATCAATTTGGATTTTCAAATATTTGAAACCACTTTATGTTGAAATCCAATGTATGCATTCCTCGCTAACTGTCTCCAATTAACGTGTGTTTCACGCGGGTTTTTTTACTTCTCAAACATGTATAATGTGTTTCACACACGCAACATATAGTGTAATCCCGTTTAGACATTAATTGCATATAAACCATGCATTGTTTGCATATTGATAAACTATATAACATTACACGTGTGCCCAAATTCAAATGAATATGCATGTTTGATACACCAATTTGCATTATGATATTATCGATGTCGTGATCTCCAGTTTAAATATTTGAATCCCCTTTAATCTAGATATTCGTCTCATATAGCTATCACTCATGATTATATAGGACTATCTCTCTGGACCTATACGCGTTCATCGTCTCTCAGGTATCTCTCGTGCTACCTGTATGTCGACAATGATCTTTTATCTTCGTAACACACTGACGGTACTCTCTCCCTCGACCTTCATCACTCTATCTCTCTCTAAGTATATCTTGTTCCCTGCTATGTGTCTCTAACTATGATTCTCCATGTGGAATCTCTTTCTCTCACACAAACACAAAACTTTGTCTCCCGGGGTCTCATTTCTCTCTACTATTCCCATGTGTGCCACTCGCACACCCCTCATACAGAGATGTCTTTCGCTCCTTAGATATGAGAACCTACGACTCTTCCTCATCAATATCTCTTTCTCACACACAAACACAAACTCTGCCCCCCAGGGTCTCATATTTCTCCATTGTTCTCGTGTATGTCGCTCACACACACCCTCTCTCCCTAGAGATATATTGCGTTCCCTCGTATGTCTCTCTAGCTATCACTCTCGTTGTGAAATATCTTTCTCTCTCACAGACACAAAACTCCGTCTCTCTGGATCTCATTTCTCTCTGATATCTGTTTGTATGCGACTCACACGCACCCTCTCTCTATCTTTCTCACACCCACACACATAACCCAGCCTTCTGATCCACTCGACTCCTATCTCTAACGCACACTAGCTAGAATCTTTATCTTTCTATTTATCTGTTTCTCCATCAACCTTCTTTCTCGCCCTCACCCTTGATTCCTATCACGCACACTACATATGTTTCTCTCTACATGCAGTCAAGTGCCCTCTCACACACATATATAACTTCACCCTTTGAACCACCCGACGGTCATCTCCAACACCCAAACTAGCGGATGTCCCTCTAGCTAGCATCTCCATCTCTGTATCTATCTGTAGTTTCTCCGTCAACATTTCCTTCTCACACGGAGTCTTGTTTCCTATCACCCACACTATATATGTCTGTCCATCCATATGCATTTATAGGTTGGTCTCTTTTGCACAATCGTTGCGCCTCACTCCCTCTGCTCGCCATAGATGCATGTTCCAGCCCATGCTACTATCTCTTAAAGACAAAGACGCATGCTCAATTGTCAGGACTTCTTCCATGCATTCTCACACGCATGCATATTGTCATACCGATCTGTCTCTCCCATGTCGTTGATCTTATGAATTATGTCTTCTTTCTTTTATCTCGATCATGCGCGCGCACACACACATCCCATGTATACATGTATACCTCTCACACATGCACGTTCAAGGTCTCTATGTCTCCATACATAGCTAATTACCCTCAATCCTAACGCCACATTGAATCATTCTCCTCTTTTGTGCATATAACTTCTGCCTGGATGGGTAAAACACACACTCACACTTAACAATCTCCTAC
>NC_041392.1:593957042-594043308 GCF_002162155.2 Triticum dicoccoides | reverse complement strand
CACACACTAAGACTCCATCTCTCTCCCTCTCTCTCTCACACACACAAATTAAGACTCCATCTCTCTATCTCCTCTCTATCTCTCTCTCTCTCTCACACACACACACTAAGACTCCATCTCACACACACATGCTCTAGGCAGAGCATTTGTTCCTACCACCCTTCATCCAACCTTACCCGTATGATAAACAATCACCTTTATTTACTTGCATAACATGGACAAATTCCACTTTACTTTAGTAGTCAGCAAACTTATCATCTGTACCCTTATAAAAAAACGAGTTGGTGGTGATGGTGTGCCTGCCATCTTGTAATACAGACCGTATGATCTATATCTAAGGATAGAAAGCAAACTATGATAATTTTACAAAAGATACCGGCACCTCTCTCCACATCATTATCTCTCGCAGCCTCATTGCTCAACAATTAAAAAGGAATAAGTCTCTGGAACAATCTAGCATGCATGGTGGCCACTGCCGCCTATCGGCCACGTCCATCCCCATGCCTCCGCCCATTCCAACCACCAGTCACCACCACGCTCCACTCCTCCTCGCCTTATCTCTCATATTTCATTTTTTCAATGACATTCTCGAGATACCGGTTTTCCGATAAAATTCTTGAGGTATCACTAGTTTTTACACATGGGATTACTCCTGCATGGGTCAATCACAACAGGTGTTCTGTAAAAAAATGAATATTGATGTTCCGTGCAATGCACGAGAATCTTGCTTGTAATTATATAATGCAAATCACGAGCAAGAAGTGACATTTTTTTTGACACAACCACGTTAACATGGCCACGTAAATCACTAGCTAAAGTAAATACCATTATACTTATATCCCGATGCAAAAGGTTGAGTACATGTCCGAAGAGTAGAGTTGCACACACGCACTCTGTCTCTTAGAATCTCTCACACAGACACACCAGTTATGTGACGCCCACTTAAGCAGACACGTATGTTACAATTTGTGCACCCGCAGGTACACGTGATGCTGCGCATTTATTTAAGCCGTAAGGCGAACCCAAACAGTAGCTGCATTCATTCCCCTCCCGCCGCCTCTTCTCTAGTCGCCGTCGCCCGGTAGCCATGGGCCGACCGAAGGTAACAACATACGCCATACTCCCGCCGGAGCGGCGCTTTAATATGGAAATTTTAGTGGTCATGCATGCATCTTTTTGTGCTAGCACTCCTATATAAGGGTTGACCGGTCGCTTCCCACGGACGTGCGCGGGCAGCGGAAGAGGAAGGAGAAGGGAAGCGGGCTGTGGAGTAACATTTTTTACCACAATTTCTTAGGAAACTGAGTGCAATAATTGAGTAGTTTTGCAAACTACTAGTACTACACCTGAAACGGTTCAAAACCTATACTCACTTGCCAGTGCGCGCTTCCCGCGTGAAACGGCCAGCGTCCCCCTGGAGGGTCAGTGCCGCATTAATGTCCGGCCAGAGCGGAGGCGACCTCTCACTGGTGCTGGCTTTGAAGTGGCGCAACGGCCGAGAGAGTGTCGCTTCCCTGTGCATGCGACTGCTCCGTGTCGAGACTGGCCATAGGCCCTGTTTGGATCCATGGGTTAGAGTTAGTTTGAGCTAGTTGGGGCTCAAATAGCCCTAAACTATCCAAGCATGAGGGTTTTAATTGGAGCAAGTTGCACCGAACCCACCAAAAAAAACTATCCCACCCAAGAGGTGCTAACTGGAGATAGTTCTCATTGGGACCACTGAAAAATCACTTTTCTCTCTCCATGAAGTGCATTTATTGTCAATCTAACCCTGTCACCCAAACACCTCTTTGGCTACAGTTAGTTCAGGGTTAGTCATGAGTTAGTCTAACCTCTAGCTAAGTTAGAGTATCAAACAGGAGCAGTATAGGACATGCAAGTTGCTCAAAGCATACAGGCAAATTCGTACGTGAAAGGATTTTTTCTTTTTGAAAACGGAATGTGAAAGGAATTTTTTTTAGAATGCTCTTGGCATGTCACTAGCATGTGATAGTTAACGGACCTCAATAGACGGCAGAAATGCCAGCCCGCCGCACTTTGATAGAGACGAGGAGGGAGAAGCGATACAGGCTGCTGGATTACTAGAGATAGGTGTCACACGGAAGCCAAGAAATATGGTGATAGCATGGGTTAGCCATGTACTAGTATGATACTACACTGGGCTGCCGTGTTTCGTACTCTTCTAGTCCACTATGGAGATGATTGGTTAATTTTATATCGCTGAATAATATTAAATATTATGAGTGCAGACACTCCACCACGAGGTTCCTTGCTCCTTCTCGGTCGTTCAGAATCTATGTTCTTCCACTCTATTTTTTTTACGTGAGCTTTGTTCATCCTTTTGCCAACACGCGAGACATCTAGCATCAAGGTGCACATGTTATGCAAGGATCGTTCCATCTATATGAAGAACACGTGGGACTGGAACTACGAGACGAACATGTACCCAGGAGTGGACGTACGAACCTGAGTAATGTAGCACAGTAAGTGAAGTAGAAAGGCACAAATGGTATGAACATGCATGGTATATAGGGTGTGTTTGGTTGCGTTCTCGCCTCAGCATAGTTGTTCCCTCTTCATGCATGCTCAACTCAACACCCCTCTTCATGCATGCTCTCTTCATGCATGCTTCTAGTGTATTTGTGCTAAACTAGTGTGGACTCATGCACCCTCCATACACTCTACCAAACACCCAAAAGTAGGTCGAGAAGGGAACTCTTGGGCGGCATTTGTATCTTACTACGTACTACCACTAAATGTTGTACATGCAATGCACGGTGATGTTATGGAGTACGTGCCTAAGTACTCTACTGCTACTATATTAGTTGGAGGCACATATTAACTTTTATATTTGTTTACGTGTATGCCCCGAGACCTTCCAACTAGATGTGTCTTTGTCTCCAGGTCGCACTTTGTATCATTCATACCACTAAGTACTACTACGTGTGGTCTCCGACCCAGAAGTGTAAGAAGTGGAGACTGTCAGGACCCCGATTCCAAGTCACATCGATCTAGCTGGTAACACCTCATATCACTTTGCGGCCTCACACACGGTATCCCCACGGGTGTCGCCTTACCATGGCCCGGGACCGTTTGCGCCTTTTGGCTCACGTATATGATAGTGTCGCTAGCATCCATATGACAGAGAACTCGGGCCAACATGGCTAGTCGTGAACCCAAAGTGGCACTAACCTATGGGGACAGGCATACATGAATCACATCAAGCATGTCGGTCATCAGCGAGTGAATCCGGGCTGTAGCACTGGGCTAACAGGACTCCGGGGAACTCGGGCTGTAGCAGGCTAGGCAGGACTCCGGATGTCATCGTGTGACATTTCCCTGAAGGGACAGACATAGAACGAAGTGAAACACATGCCGGCCAGTCCTGAGCAGTAGTGCTGGGCTAGCAGGACTCTGGTGAACCGGGCTGTAGCGGACTACTATGGCTCAAGGAGCACTAGACTACATTTCCCCATAAGAGAGGCTGCCAAGGATAAACAACTAGATTGTCGGATCCCACAGATACCAAGCATTTCAATCATACACACAATATGCTCAATATGTGCAAATACAACATGGCATCACAACAAAACTCTACAACTCAAGTACTTTATTTAAAGGCTCAGGAGAGCCATACATAACATGTTCATACAGGTAGGGGTCACATGACCCGACACTCAAGTCATACAAGCATACAAGCATACAAGCACATGCAGAAGCAAATAGTCTGAGTACAGACACTAGAAAGAAAGAAGGCTTGACGAAGCCTGACTATCTACATAGGGCCCTCCATGGCCAGAATCACCACCTGGGTTGCAAGTTACTCATCGACGTCGAGGTCTACATAAGACCCATCGGAGGGGGCGGTGTTGTCGTCTGAAAACAGTAATTAAAGCAACATTAGTACAAAGGTACTCATCAAGTCTTACAACAGAACCTACTATACATGCTCATTCTCAAGAAGGTGGTGGAGTTATTGCAGCAAGCCAGCTTTGACTCTTGGCTAAGCTATCCTACGAGACACCACTGTAAAATAGTTTCCGCACACGAGTCCACTAATCACCAACACAATACTCCACCGGGGATCCTCCCTCTTCACCCTACGAGAGGGCCATCCTCAGTACTCACACTTATCTTGAGTCTTTTAGTAGTAACCATTAACTTTTCTGTGAACTATATAGGCAACCAAGTAGTCCTTTACCGCGGATGCAGCTATTCGAGTAGTTTTATAACCTGCAGTGGTGTACTTCGTCACACATGTTTCCACCACTTAGCGTCTGCACACGACATGTGCTCGACAGACTTCAAGCGAAAGCCGACGTGGGTGTAGACCACAACCTGACTAACCGCACAAGTCTTTAGTCCAGGTTTATTGCCTATTCGGGTTCCATCCGCAAGGAAATCCGACCGGGGTGTCCTCAACGGCCCCAAACAATGTGTGCAGGGTTCTCGAGACACCAAACGGGCGACTCGGTACACCGTGCCATGGTGTATCTACCGCATCATAGCCCACCCCTAGGGTCAGCGCTACGCACGGCCGCTAACACATAACCTACAAACACCAGAAACTAGTTGCAACTCCTGGACAGAGGATGAGAGAGGTCAGTAAATCGAGCGGAGTCATATTTCAGGGCCCAATGTGTGGTAGTAGCTGAATCTTAAATCACGCATACAGATCTCAGTTCTTATGGACGGCCTCAATGAAACAACCCACCATGTACTCCTACATGGCCTCTCATCGATACCTTTACCAAATCATGTTCAACACATCCCTCACATTACCGACATAATCATTTCACTCTAGCCCATCACCCAGATGAACCAGACCTGACACAACTCTAAGCATAGCAGGCATAGCAAGGTAGGAAACACATACATGCCTCAAACAACTCCTACACATGCTAGTGGGTTTCATCTAGTTACTGTGGCAATGATAGGTCATGCAGAGGATAAGGGTTCAACTACCGCAGCACACAGCAGTTTGAAACGTTGTTGTCCTAATGCAGTAAGTGAGAGAAGAAGCGGGAACATGGGATTGTATCGATATGATCAATGGGGCTGCTTGCCTGATGGAGTAGTAGTAGGGCACTGCCCTTCAGTTGGATACTCAGAGATATCCTCGGAGGCAAAACCTACCACGAAAGACACCACAGAATACAATCATCACATGGCAATATGAAACAATATGATGCATGCTATGACATGGCAAAATGAGGTGTCCTGCCTAATGCAACGTGAAACAAGTTGAATTGGGTCCATTTGAATCAAAGATTCAAATGGGAGCTTATGTTATTAAGCATTATAAGTGTATTATCTTGTTTCACCTAAACAGCAAGGTTAAAGTGTTTTGTCATGCATGAAACCATTACAGATGGAAAGATTGAATTTTTCTGATCAAATTTCATATATAAATCTTTGCATTTGGAGTTATGGATTAAAAGTTATGAATTTTAGAAGTTTTGGTTATTTTCTGGAATTTCTTATAAAAGAATAAATCCAGAAAAGGATTTACTGCGTCAGCCTGGTGTCAGTGTGACGTCAGCGGGTCAAAGGCGCCAGCACAGGTCAAACCTGACTGGTGGGCCCCATCTGTCAGTGTCACAACTAACTAACAGAGTTAGTTAGTGTTTCGTTAGCACTAAACTAGGTTAGTTAGGCCCTGGGCCCACATGTCAGTGAGTCAAACTGTTAACTAAAATAATTAGTCTTAACTAAACTAATTCTAATTAGACAGGGGCATGGTCCATACGTCAGCGACTCAGGGGAGGTCAACCTGGGCCCACACAGGGTGAAACAGGGTCAAACTCGTCGGCGTTTAGCCGCCGGTGAGGCTAGACGCGGCGGAGCTGCGCGGGTTTCACCTACAAGGCGCCATTCGGCGCGCGGAGCACAGCTACGAGACGCGGACGCTCGTCCGCATCAAACTAGGGTGGTGGCGCGGCCGGGGAGTGGCCGGAGTGGCGATGGCGACGAGCTTGGCGGCGGCCGAAGCTCGGGTGCAGGTGGGGAGGAGGCTGTGGTGCGAAAAGAGCGTGCCGAGGTGCTATGAGGGCTCTACGCAATGCGGGGAGCACATTGGGCGCATGCCCGGGACCAAATGGTCACCGGAGCATCACCGGCGACGAGCGCGGGCGGTGGCGCGTGCAGGTGAGCATGGTGCAGTCGCTACGGAGTGCGAGAGGGGAAACAGAGAGGATGGGGAGATGGCTGAGCTCACGGGGGGCACGACGAGGCAGTCAGCAAGGTCGGGGGTGAGCTGATGCGGCAGGGATGGCGAAGGGGATCTCTGGTGGCCGGAGTTGGGGAAGACGAAGTCGGGGCGATTCCAGAGCGGGCGAGCGCTCGGGGCTCGGCCTGCTCGACGTAGTCGATGACGGCGGAGCTCGTGGACACGACGGTGCGGCGTGAGGATGACGGAGGGCGCTGAAGGAAATATGCCCTAGAGTCAATAATAAAGTTATTATTTATTTCCTTATATCATGATAAATGTTTATTATTCATGCTAGAATTGTATTAACAGGAAACATAATACATGTGTGAATACATAGACAAATATAGTGTCACTAGTATGCCTCTACTTGACTAGCTCGTTAATTGAAGATGGTTATGTTTCTTAGCCATAGACATGAGTTGTCATTTGATTAACGGGATCACATCATTAGGAGAATGATGTGATTGACTTGACCCATTCCATTAGCTTAGCACTTGATCGTTTATTTTGTTGCTATTGCTTTGTTCATAACTTATACATGTTCCTATGACTATGAGATTATGCAACTCCCGTTTACCAGAGGAACACTTTGTGTGCTACCAAACGTCACAACGTAACTGGGTGATTATAAAGGTGCTCTATAGGTGTCTCCGAAGGTACTTGTTGGGTTGGCGTATTTCGAGATTAGGATTTGTCACTCCGATTGTCGAAGAGGTATCTCTGGGCCCTCTCGGTAATGCAAATCACTTAAGCCTTGCAAGCATTGCAACTAATAAGTTAGTTGCGGGATGACGTATTACGGAACGAGTAAAAAGACTTGCCGGTAATGATATTGAACTACGTATTGAGATACCGACGATCGAATCTCGGGCAAGTAACATACCGATGACAAAGGGAACAACGTATGTTGTTATGTGGTCTGACCGATAAAGATCTTCGTAGAATATGTGGGAGCCAATATGAGCATCCAGGTTCCGCTACTGGTTATTGACCGGAGACATGTCTTGGTCATGTCTACATAGTTCTCGAACCCGTAGGGTCCGCACGCTTAAAGTTTCGGTGACGATTGTATTATGAGTTTATGTGATTTGATGTACCGAAGTTAGTTCGGAGTCCTGGATGAGATCGGGGACATGACGAGGACTCTCAAAATGATCGAGACGTAAAGATCGATATATTGGACGACTATATTCGGACATCGGAAAGGTTCCGAGTGATTCGGGTATTTTCGGGGGTACCGGGGAGTTACGGGAATACGAGGAAGAAGTAATGGGCCTCATGGGTCAAGTGGTAGAAGAGAGGAGGCAGGGCGCGCGGCCCCCCTAGCCCAAACCGAATTGGACTAGGGGGCTGGCCCCCCTTTCCTCCTTTTCCTCCTTCTCCTTCCTTCTCCTTCTCCTCCTTCCTTTCCTCCTCCTAGTAGGAGTAGGAAAGGGGAGTCCTACTCCTACTAGGAGGAGGACTCCTCCTCCTGGCGCGCCCATAGAGGGCCGGCCGGCCTCCCCCCTTGCTCCTTTATATATAGGGGCAGGGGGCACCTCTAGACACACAAGTTGATCAGTTGATCTCTCCCAGCCATGTGCGGTGCCCCCCTCCACCATATTCCACCTCGGTCATATCGTAGCGGTGCTTAGGCGAAGCCCTGCATCGGTAGCAACATCATCACTGTCACCACGCCATCATGCTGACAGAACTCTCCCGTGAAGCTCTGCTGGATCGGAGTTCGCGGGATGTCATCGAGCTGAACGTGTGCTGAACTCGGAGGTGCCGTGTGTTCAGTACTTGGATCGGTCGGATCGTGAAGACGTTCGACTACATCAACCGCGTTGTGCTAACGCTTCCGCTTTCGGTCTATGAGGGTACGTGGACAACACTCTCCCCTCTCGTTTCCATGCATCACCATGATCTTGCGTGTGCGTAGGAAAATTTTGAAATTACTACGTTCCCCAACAGGCGCGGCTACAGCGACGGTGCGGCGGCAGAGGCGTCGGCCATGGTGGGAGAGAGCGAGGGAGAGGCGTTGGGGGTGAATGGAGAGGTCTTTGGGGTCGGGGCGACGACGTGGAGGTCGTCCAGGCGTCCAGGGGCGCGGGCGGCAAGCAGGTGGTGACGTGGCGAGCCTAGGCACGCCGGCGCTCACCTCCCTGCCTGCCTGCCTGGCGAGAGGAAGCAGCTAACTGGCCATGGGCCAGCACAATGCTGGGCCGCCAGGTGGGCCGGCTAGGGGGTTTAGCCAGGTAGTCCCTTTCTCTCTCTTTTTCTGTTTTTATTTATTCTGTTTTGTGTTATGTAATAGTAAAAGTACTATTTCATTTAGAAAAACCCTGGAAATAATCAGAGGCACATTTGAAAATATTCTCAATAGCCTAAAATTACTTTCAGGATTATTTGGGCATTTAAATTATTTTATAGCATTTAAATGCCCAAATGCAAATACTATATGGATTAATCCAATGACCTTAGGATGTCCTAGAAAAATGTGCACTATTTTTGTCAAAGGTTTTAACCCAAAACAAAAAGGGTGGACTTTTTAGAAGGGCATTTCAGGTTCATTGGAAAAGTTTTTAGTAACCCTAGTTGTTCCAGGGGGGAGTGCTGGGGGTTTTGTCATCCCCATTTCAGTTTTCTGGAAATTTAAACATGATGCAACACTCTAATGCATGAACTAGCTAAGGTGTGACAACTCACCCCCACTCAAAAGAATCTCGTCCCGAGATTTAGGATCCGTTGGGAAGAAGGTGGGGTACTCGAGTCGAAGACGATCCCCCCTTTCCCAAGTGGCTTCTTTTTTGGAATGGTGTGACCATTGAACCTTGAGAAACTTGATGTTATGGCGTCGAGTGGTACGCTCGGCTTGATCAAGGATACGAAGGGGATATTCCCGATAAGAGAGATTATCTTGTAGATCAAGCGTTTCGTGGTCCACTCCACGGATAGGATCCGCGAAGCAACGCCTGAGTTGAGAAACGTGGAAGACATCATGAACTCTAGAAAGATGTGGAGGTAGTTCCAATTGGTAGGCAACTTCTCTTCGTTTGGCAAAAATGCGAAAGGGTCCAATGTAACGAGGAGCCAATTTGCCTTTGATACCGAATCGATGGGTTCCCTTTAACGGAGTGACCCGAAGGTAAGCCTTCTCGCCGACTTCATAAGTCATGAGCTTATGTTTACGGTCATATTGGCTCTTTTGACGAGTGCTACATCTTGAGCTTGCGTTGGTTTTCCCCGAAGAGGAAGGGATGATGCAGCACGGTAGCGTAAGTATTTCCCTTAGTTTTTGAAAACCAAGGTATCAATCCAGTAGGAGCCCACACTCAAGTCCCTCGTACCTGCACAAAGCGATAGCTACTCGCAACCAACGCGATTAGGGGTTGTCAAGCCCTTCACGGTCACTTACGAGAGTGAGATCCGATAGATAGAATATTTTTGGTTTTTTGATATAAAGATGCAAAGTAAAAAGTAAAGGCAAAGTAAAAAAGCAAAACAATATAAAATTGATGGAGATTGATATGATGAGAATAGACCCGGGGGCCATAGGTTTCACTAGTGGCTTCTCTCAAGAGCATAAGTATTCTACGGTGGGTGAGCAAATTACTGTTAAGCAATTGATAGAATTGAGCATAATTATGAGAATATCTAGGCATGACCATGTACATAGGCATCACGTCCGTGACAAGTAGATCGAAACGATTATGCATCTACTACTATTACTCCACTCATCGACCGCTATCCAGCATGCATCTAGAGTATTAAGTTAAAAAGAGAGTAACGCCTTAAGCAAGATGACATGATGTAGAGAGATAAATTCATGCAATATGAAATAAACCCCATCTTGTTATCCTCGATGGCAACGATACAATACGTGGCTTGCTGCCCCTTCTGTCACTAGGTAAGGACACCGCAAGATCGAACCAAAGCTAAGCACTTCTCCCATGGCAAGAACTACCAATCTAGTTGGCCAAACCAAACGGATAATTCGAAGAGACTTGCAAAGATAACCAATCATGCATAAAATAATTCAGAGAAGATTCAAATATTATTCATAGATAGACTTGATCATAAACCCACAATTCATCGGTCTCAACAAACACACCGCAAAAAGAAGATTACATCAAATAGATCTCCACAAGAGAGGGGGCGAACTTTGTATTGAGATTCAAAGAGAGAGAAGAAGCCATCTAGCTACTAACTATGGACCCGAAGGTCTGAGGTAAACTACTCACACTTCATCGGAGGGGCTAGGATGATGTAGAAGCCCTCCGTGATGACGGCCCTCTTCCGGCGGAGCTCCTGAACAGGCCCCAAGATGGGATCTCATGGATACAGAAAGTTGTGGCGGTGGAATTAGGTTTTTGGCTCCTGTTCTGATCGTTTGGGGGTACGTGTGTATATATAGGAGGAAGGAGTACGTCGGTGGAGCACCGAGGGGCCCACGAGGCAGTGGGCGCGCCCCCCACCCTCGTGACCACCTCTTTGATCCCTTGCAGTAGGGTCCAAGTCTCCTGGATCACGTTCGGTGACAAAATCACGTTTCCGAAGATTTTATTCCGTTTGGGCTCCGTTTGATATTTTGTTTATCCGAAACACTGAAATAGGCAAAAAAACAGCAATTCTGTGCTAGGCCTCCGGTTAATAGGTTAGTCCCAAAAATAATATAAAAGTGGAAAATAAAGCCCAATATAGTCCAAAACAGTAGATAATATAGCATGGGGCAATCAAAAATTATAGATACATTGGGGACGTATCAGGCATCCCCAAGCTTAATTCCTGCTCGTCCTCAAGTAGGTAAATGATAAAAAGAGAATTTTTTATGCGGAGTGCTACTTGGCATAATTTCAATGCAAATCTTCGTAATTGTGGTATGAATATTCAGATTAGAAAGATTCAAGACAAAAGTTTATATTGACATAGAAAATAATAATACTTCAAGCATACTAACAAAGCAATTATATCTTCTCAAAATAACATGGCCAAAGAAAGTTATCCCTACAAAATCATATAGTCTGGCTATGCTCCATCTTCCCCACACAAAGTATTTAAATCATGCACAACCCCGATGACAAGCCAAGCAATTGTTTCATACTCTAACTTTTTCAAAACTTTTTCAATCTTCATGCAATACATGAGCGTGAGCCATGGATATAACACAATAGGTGGAATAGAATGGTGGTTGTAGAGAAGACAAAAAGGAGAAGATAGTCTCACATCGACTAGGCGTATCAACGGGCTATGGAGTTGCCCATCAATAGATATCAATGTGAGTGAGTAGGGATTGCCATGCAACGGATGCACTAGAGCTATAAATGTATGAAAGCTCAACAAAAGAAACTAGTGGGTGTGCATCCAACTTGCTTGCTCATGAAGACCTAGGGCAATTTGATGAAGCCCATCATTGGAATATACAAGCCAAGTTCTATAACGTAAAATTCCCACTAGTAAATGAAAGTGACAACATATGAGACTCTCTATATGAAGAACATGGTGCTACTTTGAAGCACAATATATGAGACTTGCTATATCATGGTGCTACTTTGAAGCACAAGTGTGGAAAAAAGGATAGTAGCATTTCCCCTTTTTTTGGGCCTTCTTTTTTTTCTTTGGCCTTTCCCCTTTTTTGGGACAATGCTCTATTGAATGATGATCATCACACTTCTATTTATTTACAACTCAATGATTACAACTCGATACTAAAACAAAGTATGACTCTATATGAATGCCTCCGGCGGTGTATCGGGATATGCAATGAATCATGAGTCACAAGTATGAAAGAATTATGAACGGTGGCTTTGCCACAAATACTGTGTCAACTACATGATCATGCTAAGCAATATGATAATGATGGATATGTCATGATGAACTAGATGGTGGAAAGTTGCATGGCAATATATCTCGGAATGGCTATGGAAATGCCATAATAGGTAGGTATGGTGGCTGTTTTGAGGAAGGTATATGGTAGGTGTATGATACCGGCGAAAGTTGCGCGGTATTAGAGAGGCTAGCAAGGGTGGAAGGGTGGGAGTGCGTATAATCCATGGACTCAACATTAGTCATAAAGAACTCATATACTTATTGCAAAAGTTTAGAAGTTATCAAAGCAAAGTATTACGCGCATGCTCCTAGGGGGGTAGATTGGTAGGAAAAGACCATCGCTCGTCCCCGACCGCCACTCATAAGGAAGACAATCAATAAATAAATCATGCTCCGACTTCATCACATAACGGTTCACCATACGTGCATGCTACGGGAATCACAAACTTCAACACAAGTATTCTTTAAATTCACAACTACTCAACTAGCATGACTTTAATATTATCACCTCCATTTCTCAAAACAATTAGCATGCTTCAATCTTTTCTTAGTATTCAACACACTCAAAAGAAAGTTTCACAAATCTTGAATACCAAGCATATTATTATTAGGCAAATTACCATGCTATTAAGAGACTCTCAAAATAATTTAAGTGAAGCATGAGAGATCAATAGTTTCTTTAAAACGAATCCACCACCGTGCTCTAAAAAGATCTAAGTGAAGCACATAGAGCAAAATTATCTAGCTCAAAAGATATAAGTGAAGCACATAGAGCAAAATTATCTAGCTCAAAAGATATAAGTGAAGCACATAGAGCAAAATTATCTAGCTCAAAAGATATAAGTGAACCACATAGAGCAAAATTATATAGCTCAAAAGATATAGGTGAAGCACATAGAGAAAAATTATCTAGCTCAAAAGAAATAAGTGAAGCACACAGAGCAAAATTATCTAGCTCAAAAGATATAAATGAAGCACATCGAGTATTCTATCAAATTTTAATTCATGTATGGCTCGCTCAAAAGGTGTGTGCATCAAGGATGATTGTGGCATACTAACAAACAAAGACACAAATTATACAAGTCGCTCCAAGCAAAACACATATCATGTTGGTGAATAAAAATATAGCTCCAAGTAAGTTACCGATGGAAGTGGACGAAAGAGGGGATGCCTTCCGGGGGCATCCCCAAGCTTTGACTTTTTGGTTTCCTTGGATTATCTTGGGGGTTCCATGGGCATCCCCAAGCTTAGGCTCTTGCCACTCCTTGTTCCATGCTCCATCAAAAGAATTCACCCAAAACTTGAAAACTTCACAACACAAAACTCAAAATAGAAAACTCGTGAGCTCCGTTAGCGAAAGAAAACAAAAGACCACTTCAAGGTACTGTAATGAACTCATTATTTATTTAAATTGGTGTTAAACATACTGTATTCCAACTTCTATATGGATTATAAACTATTTTACTAGCCATAGATTCATCAAAATAATCAAACAACACACGAAAAACAGAACCTGTCAAAAATAGAACAGTCTATAGTTATCTGTAGCTAACGCAAGATCTGGAACCCAAAAATTCTAAAATAAATTTCTGGACGTGAGTAATTTATCTATTAATCATATTCAAAAATAATTAACTAAATAACACTCTTCAAATAAAAATGACAGCAGTTCTCGTGAGCGCTAAAGTTTCTGTTTTTTACAGCAAGTTCAACAAGACTTTCCTCAAGTCTTCCCAATGGTTCTACTTGGCACAAACACTAATTAAACACAAAAAACACAACCAAAACAGAGGCTAAATGATTTATTTATTGAATAACAGCAAGGAAAAATATCGGGTTTTCTCCCAACAAGCGCTTTTCTTTAAAGCCTTTTTAGCTAGGCATTGATAATTTTAATGATGCTCACATGAAAGACAAGAATTGAAGCACAAAGAGGGCATCATAAAACATGTGACAAACACATCTAAGTCTAACATACTTCCTATGCATAGGCATCTTATTGGCAAACAAATTGTCA
The DNA here is from genome assembly GCF_002162155.2 of Triticum dicoccoides. Taxonomy (NCBI): domain Eukaryota; kingdom Viridiplantae; phylum Streptophyta; class Magnoliopsida; order Poales; family Poaceae; genus Triticum; species Triticum dicoccoides. The sequence continues at coordinate 594,029,272 of NC_041392.1, read as the reverse complement.
AGGCAAGCAAAAACTAGCATATGCAAGGAAGAGGAAAGAAACAATAGCAATCTCAACATAACGAGAGGTAATTTAGTAACATAAAGATTTCTACAACCATATTTTCCTCTCTCATAGTAATTACATGTAGGATCATAAGCAAATTCAACAAAATAGCTATCACATACAATATTTTCAACATGATCCACATGCATGCAAAGTTGACACTCTTCCAAAATAGTGGGATTAACATTAACTAAAGTCATGACTTCTCCAAACCCACTTTTATAAAGATTTTCATAAGATTGAACATTCTACAAATATGTGGGATCTAAATTTGACACTCTTCCAAACCCACTTTCAATAATATTGCAAACACTATTATCAATCTCATATTCATCATGGGGTTTAAATAAATTTTCAATATCATAAGAAGAATCACCCCAATCATGATCATTACAACAACTAGTAGACATAGCAAAACTAGCATCCCCAAGCTTAGGGTTTTGCATATTATTAGCACAATTGACATCAAGAGAATTTATAATAAAAGCATTGCAATCATGCTTTTTATTCAAAGATCTATCATGAGTCACTTCATAAATCACTTCATCACGATTTTCAGATTTACGAATTTCAGGCAAAAGCTTATAAAGATAATCTAGTGCATCCAAATCACTAGGAATTGGTTCATCATAATTGGATCCCTTAAAAAGATTGGCAAGCAGATGAGGATCCATAGATCTTAAGTTCTCTGTTTAGTAATAAATAAAAAACTATTCCAACCATACAAGCAAAGAAAAGGCAAGCGGACAAAAAGAGGCAAACAGAGAGGGAGGATAGAGAAAGAGGGCGAATAAAATGGCAAGGGTGAATTGGGGGGAGGAAAACGAGAGGCAAATGGCAAATAATGTAATGCGAGAGATAGGGATTGTGATGGGTACTTGGTATATTGACTTTTGCATAGACTCCCCGGCAACGGTGCCAGAAATCCTTCTTGCTACGTCTTGAGCTTGCGTTGGTTTTCCCCGAAGAGGAAGGGATGATGCAGCAGAGTAGCGTAAGTATTTCCCTCAGTTTCTGAGAACCAAGGTATCAATCCAGTAGGAGCCCACGCTCAAGTCCCTCGTACCTGCACAAAGCGACAGCTACTCACAACCAACGCGATTACGGGTTGTCAAGCTCTTCACGGTCACTTACGAGAGTGAGATCTGATAGATAGAATATTTTTGGTGTTTTTGATATAAAGATGCAAAGTAAAAAAGTAAAGGCAAAGTAAAAAAGCAAAACAATATAAAAGTGATGGAGATGGATATGATGAGAATAGACCCGGGGGCCATAGGTTTCACTAGTGGCTTCTCTCAAGAGCATAAGTATTCTACGGTGGGTGAACAAATTACTGTTGAGCAATTGATAGAATTGAGCATAATTATGAGAATATCTAGGCATGATCATGTATATAGGCATCACGTCCGTGACAAGTAGATCAAAACAATTCTGTATCTACTACTATTACTCCACTCATCGACCGCTATCCAGCATGCATCTAGAGTATTAAGTTAAAAACAGAGTAACGCCTTAAGCAAGATGACATGATGTAGAGAGATAAATTCATGCAATATGAAATAAACCCCATCTTGTTATCCTCGATGGAAACGATACAATACGTGCCTTGCTGCCCCTTCTGTCACTGGGTAAGGACACCGCAAGATCGAACCCAAAGCTAAGCACTTCTCCCATGGTAAGAACTACCAATCTAGTTGGCCAAACCAAATGGATAATTCGAAGAGACTTGCAAAGATAACCAATCATGCATAAAAGAATTCAGAGAAGATTCAAATATTATTCATAGATAGACTTGATCATAAACCCACAATTCATCGATCTCAACAAACACACCGCAAAAAGAAGATTACATCGAATAGATCTCCACAAGAGAGAGGGAGAACTTTGTATTGAGATTCAAAGAGAGAGAAGAAGCCATCTAGCTACTAACTATGGACTCGAAGGTCTGAGGTAAACTACTCACACTTCATCGGAGGGGCTAGGATGATGTAGAAGCCCTCCGTGATGACGGCTCTCTTCTGGCGGAGCTCTGGAACAGGCCCCAAGATGGGATCTCGTGGATACAGAAAGTTAGGCGGTGGAATTAGGTTTCTGGCTCCTGTTCTGATTGTTTGGGGGTACGTGTGTATATATAGGAGGAAGGAGTACGTCGGTGGAGCACCGAGGGGGCCACGAGGCAGGGGGGCGCGCCCTAGGGGGGCGCCCCCCACCCTCGTGACCATCTCTTTGATCCCTTGCAGTAGGGTCCAAGTCTCCTGTGTTGACACCTGATTTTGGCACAATGCAGAATGCAATGGAGATGGCCTCAAATGACAAAATATTCTAAATGAGAAATTTCACATTGCCGAGTGGAACAACTTTGATGTTTGGACCATAATCATTCGGCATCATATCAAAGACCAAAACTACACTCAGATTGTCATGTTTAGGTGTTTTGAGTGCTTTTTGGTCAAGTACACCTCCAGGACAATCTCGGATGAAGGAATGCTCTACATGAATTGTCTTCATCTCGTCGAATCGGTCGATATTGATATAAAAATCATCTCAATCTGAGTTCGTATGCAAAATTCAGAGCTATCTGGATGCAACCCTGTCAAGAGGCGAAATATGACGCGGAAGACCAGACATGTCTTGGCAAGTGTCTGATGTAATGCGTCAGTGTTTTGGCCCAGAAGATGGCCTCGAATCGGAAAACGTTCAACACGAAAGTTTTTCGTCTCGTCAAAACGGTCAACTTTACTTTTGGACACATTTTCATCCGAGGTCGTTTACTGCCTCAAAAACCTTGCCGGGGAAAGCTTGCCGCCGTGAACAGTAACCTTGCCGGGGAAAGCTTGCCGCCGTGAACAGTAACCTTGCCGGGGAAAGCTTGCCGCGGTGAACAGTAACCTTGCCGGGGAAAGCTTGCCGCCGTGAACAGTAACCTTGCCGGGGGAGAGCTTGCCGCCGTGAACAGTAACCTTGCCGGGGAAAGCTTGCCGCCGTGAACAGTAACCTTGCCGGGGAAAGCTTGCCGCCGTGAACAGTAAAAACTGTCGAGGCCAATCCGACCAGATGCTGAAGATGGGCTCAAATACTTATCTAGATGGCTTCGGATGAGGAAGTGTTCAACATAGGAGTTGTTCGTAACGTCGAAATGGTCAACTTTGCTTTTGGAGTCATCATCATCCGACGTAGTATACGACCTGCAGAGACGCTGCAAGAGTCGGACGGTCCAGTCAGCTACATGAACGAGTCCGACTCGAAATTAGAGATGACCCCGTGGAGTATTCAAGATGGCCTTATTTGGAAAAGTGATCAACATACGGATTGTTGGCCTCGTCGGAGCACACATAATTGATATTTGAACCGTCTCCATCGGAAGTCATATGCAGATTCCACAGCCCACGCAAGGAGCAAGACAGAAGATTGGACCAGATTCGGGCTGAATCCAAGTGGGACCAGAACTAGGATTCTAGGACATGAATTGATGTAATTTTCTTGTAAGGAAAGCCTAGATAAATCCTTTGCTTGTACAGGAAGTCCAGCCGCCTCTTATATATGTTGGGGGTGACGGCCGATCAATTACACTTTTGTGTTCATCTACTTTTACCCCTCAGCCTTGTATCTTTCTTTCTCGTTCTTCGTTCGTTCTTCGCGTTGGAAGGCAGCGATCCACGAGGCTCTAGGGGCGAGCGAATCGACCTAGGGCAGCCCATAGCCGCCGCAATCCCTGACGGGGTCCCTCCCGGGTGCGCGGGGTTTCGGGTCTGCAAAAGCGCCCGCCGACTGTCCTGCGTATCGCGCTGTCGGTCGGGTCTCCTTCGACGTGAGCTGTGGTGCATCACCCCCGGCGTCGAGGGTACACGGGACGTGTTCGTGTGTCAATACACTTTTTGGCGACTCCGCTGGGGATCGAAGCTTTGAACGGTCTCCAGCCCGTTCTTGCTACGAAGAGATCGTCATCTAGGGTTTGCAATCTACAAAGGTAATATGAATACCCAATTCACATATGTAGATGCAAATAATGCATATGTTGTTGCTAGATCATCTAATGAGAATAATGTATCGGCTAGCCCTAGCTTTATCAATCTTATATCTAATTATGTACAAGGACCGATGCAACAAAATCTCCATGATTCTAGTTCATATAATTTTAGCGACATGCAACATATGTATCCCAACTCCCATGCATCGGCAACCCCAAAAATTTATATGCCGATGAATAACATGATGAGTTTGGGCAATCAAGTTGAAACACCTCTTGTAGGAACTTCCAATATCATGCGACAAAGTGTTTCACCTTTTTATTCATCGGCAACTAATTTGCAATATACTAGTTCAACCATGCCGATGGATGGGAGAATCGGTCATGCTACTACTAGCTATTCGGCCAATTACTCTCAACCGTCATATGCTACACCCCATCTCAGTAATTTTTCAGCACCATACACAACTGTAGATGTTCATAATTCGGCTTCACACCTTCCTGGTCATAGCCGAATAAATGTAAATTTTATAGGAGAGGTTGTGCCCAATATTGTAGAAGATAAGGTAGTAGTGGCTGCATTGAAGAGTTTAGCCCAAAATAAGAGGATTAGTGCTCTTTGCCTTGAACAACATGAAAAGGGGCTATTTCCTGATTTTGCCGCAATAAAAGCTAGAGTTTTGCAAGAAGATGAATCTTTGTCAATTGATAAGATTGACGAGCAAAAATATGGTTTTACAACAATGCATATGCCTTCACCTAGTACTACATCATATTATACAGCCCCTACACAATTGCAAAGTTTCGGCAACACCCATGTGCCATTGCCGAAAGAATCTAAAAGCATTGGGGGGCAATCGTATCCGAAGTGGGCTGAAATTGAGAAAAAGATTAAAGCCAATTTTGCCGCTCGCCGCCAGAAACAAAAAGAAACAGAATTGGCTCAAGTGAAAGAAGCATTGCCAATTGGTAGAAGCAATGTAAAGAAAGATGATTCAGAACATGAAAGTGCTCCGGTTAAAAGAGCCGAATCAAGAAGTATATATTCTGAATCCATCAAATGCAAAGAGGCAAGCATTATTGTGAAAGGGCATGGCAAGCCTAGCAAAGCGACCATACTTGATTTTTCAAAAGTTAATGGAACCTACTTCCTGCCCTATGAGTTTTGTGCCAGAGAAATTGATGAACTTCAAGGACAAGAACAAGTAGCCGAACAAAGTTTGGCCGACAAATTTTTTCAATGTAATGATGCACGGAATCAAGAAAAAGATGATGAAGAGGCGTTGGGGAGCCATCCAAAGGCGGAGCAAGATATTGTTCAAGTCACACCACCATCGTGCTCTCCCAACATACTTGAAGAGGTATGTTTAGCAAGTAATTTACCTATTTTCAGATTTGGTCAGGACTTTATTGTTGATGCATCTATTAGAAAAATCCTCATAAGTAATTTTGAAAGACCAATGAAGAAGGGTAATTTACTTGCTAGCAATAAAGTTGTTATTGAGCATATCGGTCAACCCATTACGCCGTTTATAAAGACGGGTATTGACTTATTATTACAGCCAAACCTTTTCCCATTGCTTTATCTAAAGTTCATATCTATTTGGGTAGCTTTGCTTATTTCATACTTGGCTTGCACTTGGTCTCAATTGAGACATGTGTGTTCTAACTATTTTCGTTTTAGAAATTTAAAGCCAAGATTAAATACTGTTGAGAAAATCGATGCTAGTATAATATCTTACCCAAAGACATCGGAGATAGAGTGCAAAACACAATGCATAGCCGAATGGTGTGATGCAAAATCTGAACCATTCGTTTGCTTAATTCCAAAGCCGTTCTCACAGCAAGATCGGCTAGAAAACAAGAAGTATACCTTCAATTCAAGCATGTGTGATCAAATATTTGATTTGTTGCTGAAAAATAATTACATTAAAATTCTTGATCACCATGTTAAGCCATCAATCCAAGGACGAATGTATTGTAAGTTGCATGATTCATCCAAGCATAATTTTGAGGATTGCAACATGTTTCGTCAAATAGTTAAATCGGCCATTGAAAAAGGACGATTGAAGTTTGTCCAGTCTATTACGATTGGTCCCGATGGCAAAAAAGTTTTTGCATCGGCTGCTTCAAGCCGATCCATTTAAAGAGAAGGTAAAAACTGTAGGTGATGGGATCAAGCTTTCAAGTAAAGAAATTGTTGAAGAGCATAATGAACATAATCTTGAGGGTGAGAATTCCATCGAAGCTACAATGGAGATGCCAAGGACTGGGGGGCAGCAAGCAAATCCAACGATCGATGAAAGCAAACCAAAAGAAAACAAAGGCCGAAATAAGCGCAAGTGTAAAAGATCAAAAATCACCTTCGCTAAACTATTGGAGAAATATCAAAAGAAGAGTGAAGAGAAGAATGCTTATCGGCCCAATCAGGCAAAGAAACCAAGAGCACCCCCAAGGCGCAAATATGAGGATCGGTATTGGCAAAGTGAGAATTTTAATGCAACATATTCATATCCTTATTTTGGGCCGCCAATGCCAATGCCGTGGATGCCTCCCTATGCTCATATAGATCCATATCCATCATGGGACAGGTATGATACAAGGGAACATTCTCCATCTTATTTTAGATCATCTCACCAATATTATGCAGCTCTGAGAAGATCAATATCTGAACAATCACATGTTAAAGACCGTTTCAATCATAAGGAATCGGTCCAGAGCTCAAGGATGAAGAAAAAGGTGGTCAAGCAAGTCTACCGCGTGAAAAGAGATGGTCGTAAGTGTGCTACTTCAGATTTGATCTCAAGTAATAAAGAGCCAATTAAAGTGTTGACAATGGCTACAAAAGTCAATGAGATGAAGCAACCAATTATTGAGAGTCAAAGTGCCAAATCTGAAGAAAAAAAGTTGAGAGTGCACAAGGTCAAGAAGGAATTGCCATTGGTCAAAATAGAATCACAGCCGAGATGCCCACTCGGTTTATCGTATTGGCAAAAGAGGGAATTACACAAACTTAGTGCACAAGAACTTGAAGAAAGGAACATGGCATGGGTTCCCAAAGGAAGTGCTCAAAATAAGAATTATGTGCAAGCCTCCATTACAAGAAGTGCGGCAAAAGTGAAGAAGGAAAAGAGTAAAAACTATGAAGGACCAAGCCAAAGGTTTCAACATCTTTGGTCTACACATTGTCCATATTCTTCAACTATACGTTAACGCCTATGCCATGGAATTCGTCATCGGGTATGATTGGTAACCCTCGATGGGCTTATTTTAATCCATGGATGCAATATAATTTCTTACGTCATGAGAGGGTATTACCAAGTCACTATACATTTGATTAGCTACAAGTTTGTTGCTGATCCAAAGGGCCGAAATACTTGATTTATCATTTCATTTGTTTATTTCGGCTATATGTGCTTTGAATGAAGTTTACATGGTAATGGCCGATATTTATCTATCATCCTAAGAGTATGTGAATGCATGGCCGGTGTAGTATTCTAACATCGTCCTTAGTTTGATTGGAGAGCGAGACAAGGTATACATTTATTGAGAAACTATGTCGATGCTTATATTATGCTTGCACAAAATTGAGACATTATTTAGTGCGGAGTGTTTGTATAGTAGCTTGTCAAACCGATGTCATTAAATACATGTTACATAGGCCAATTCTTAGTGGTAGAATTGGCAAGTGGGCTTATGCTTTGATTGAATATGATTTGGCTTATGAATCTCTAAAATCCATGAAAGGCCAAATCATTGCTAAATTTATTGTTGAACATCGGATTGATGACAAGTGTGACATTGATATAAACCTTGTCTCATTAGTGCCATGGAGATTATATTTTGATGGTTCAGTTTGTAGCAATGGCCAAGGTGTTGGTATTGTTTACATATCTCCACATGGTGCTGTTTTTGAAGCCTCATGCCGCTTGGAATATTTTTGCACAAACAATCAAGTCGAATATGAAACATTGTTATTTGGCCTAGAGATGTTACTTGATATAGGTGTTACATACATTGAGGCTTATGGTGATTCGTTACTAGTGGTGCAGCAAATATCCAAAGTCTTTCAGTGTTTGGACGAATCACTTAATGTTTATCTTGATAAATGTCTAGATATAATCTCTACTTTGGGTTGTTTTAGCATTGCACATATATCTAGACATGACAACTGGAAAGCAAATGAGTTGGCACAGCAAGCATCTGGATACCATGTTGATCATGGCATGTTTCATATTTCTCAAAGTCCGATGTCTTGCCTTACCAGTATAGAAGAGGCCGAACCAGAACCCACTGATTTGCTCATTGACAAAAAATCTAGTGTAGGTGACAATTCCGACTAGAGGAAGCCCATTGTTGCTTACTTGCATAATCCGAGTGAGAGGGTGGACAGGGTTGTTCGGTGTATGGCTTTTAAATATACTATGAGGGATGATGATCTTTATCGCTGAACAGTTGATGATGTTCTTTTAAAGTGCTTCGATGAGGACCGAGCAAGAGTTGCTATGGGAGAGGTACATGAAGGCATTTGTGGTACTCACCAGTCGGCTCCCAAGATGAAATGGTTATTACGACGTGATGGGTTTTATTGGCCGGCCATGATTAATGATTGCTTCAGATATTATAAAGGGTGCGAAGCTTGTCAAAAATTTGGTGATATTCAATTAGCTCCCGCTGCTATGTTGCATCCTATTTGGTGGCAACTGATTATTTCACTAAGTGGTCTGAAGCAGTACCTCTCAAGAACATGACGCATACGGAGGTAATTAAATTCATAACCGAACACATTATTCATAGATTCGGTTTTCCTCAAATGTTAACTACAGATCAAGGTTCATCTTTTATGTCACACCAAGTCAGATAGTTTGCCGAATCTTATAACATAAAGTTGCTCAATTCCTCCCCATATTATGCCCAAGCTAATGGACAAGCTGAGTCTAGCAATAAAATTTTAATCAAGCTCATCAAGAAGAAGATTGAGGATAATCCAAGGAGATGGCATGACTTGTTGTCTGAGGCATTATGGGCATATAGAATCTCAAGGCATGGTGCTACGAAAGTGACTCCATATGAGCTAGTATATGGTCAGGAGGTTGTTTTACCAGTGGAAGTAAATTTGAATGCTTTGAGAATAGCCAAACAAAATGATTTATTAGCAATAGACTTCTATAACTTGATGATGGACAACATTGATGAGGTTGCTGATAAATGTTTGGCTGCTTTGAATGCCATAGAGAGAGATAAGTTGAGGGTGGCAAGGGCTTACAATAAGAAAGTCAAGTTGAAGAATTTTCAAGTTGGTGACCTCGTCTGGAAAGTGATTCTACCGATTGGTTCAAGAGATAGAAAATTCGGGAAGTGGTCTCCAAATTGGGAAGGTCCTTTTAGGATTACAAGAGTTGTTCCCGGAAATTCATATTTGGTGGAATCAATACAGGGGGCATTGTTACCTCGAGCTCTCAATGGCAAATATTTGAAGTACCACCCGAGTGTGTGGCAGGAGGCCTAAGTAGGCAATGGCCGATATACGATTATCGCCCTTAGCACAAACATGGACGATACATAATTATCGCCCTGAGAAGAATAGATGGCCGATGGAGTGTTGACATCGTGCTTAGAACAAACATGGTGCAAATTATTTTTCGGCATGCAAGCTTTGCCGAAAAACAGGGGGGCCTGTGTTGACACCTGATTTTGGCACAATGCAGAATGCAATGGAGATGGCCTCAAATGACAAAATATTCTAAATGAGAAATTTCACATTGCCGAGTGGAACAACTTTGATGTTTGGACCATAATCATTCGGCATCATATCAAAGACCAAAACTACACTCAGATTGTCATGTTTAGGTGTTTTGAGTGCTTTTTGGTCAAGTACGCCTCCAAGACAATCTCGGATGAAGGAATGCTCTACATGAATTATCTTCGTCTCGTCGAATCGGTCGATTTTGATATAAAAATCATCTCAATCTGAGTTCGTATGCAAAAGTTAGAGCTATCTGGATGCAGCCCTGTCAAGAGGCGAAATATGACGCGGAAGACCAGACATGTCTTGGCAAGTGTCTGATGTAATGCGTCAGTGTTTTGGCCCAGAAGATGGCCACGAATCGGAAAACGTTCAACACGAAAGTTTTTCGCCTCGTCAAAACGGTCAACTTTGCTTTTGGACACATTTTCATCCGAGGTCGTTTACTGCCTCAAAAACCTTGCCGGGGAAAGCTTGCCGCCGTGAACAGTAACCTTGCCGGGGAAAGCTTGCCGCCGTGAACAGTAACCTTGCCGGGGAAAGCTTGCCGCCATGAACAGTAACCTTGCCGGGGGAGAGCTTGCCGCTGTGAACAGTAACCTTGCCGGGGAAAGCTTGCCGCCGTGAACAGTAACCTTGCCGGGGAAAGCTTGCCGCTGTGAACAGTAAAAACTGTCGAGGCCAATCCGACCAGATGCTGAAGATGGGCTCAAATACTTATCTAGATGGCTTCGGATGAGGAAGTGTTCAACATAGGAGTTGTTCGTAACATCGAAACGGTCAACTTTGCTTTTGGAGTCATCATTATCCGACATAGTATACGACCTGCAGAGACGCTGCAAGAGTCGGACGGTCCAGTCAGCTACATGAACGAGTCTGACTCGAAATTAGAGATGACCCCGTGGAGTATTCAAGATGTCCTTATTTGGAAAAGTGATCAACATACGGATTGTTGGCCTCGTCGGAGCACACATAATTGATATTTGAACCGTCTCCATCGGAAGTCATATGCAGATTCCACAGCCCACGCAAGGAGCAAGACAGAAGATTGGACCAGATTCGGGCTGAATCCAAGTGGGACCAGAACTAGGATTCTAGGACATGAATTGATGTAATTTTCTTGTAAGGAAAGCCTAGATAAATCCTTTGCTTGTACAGAAGTCCAGCCGCCTCTTATATATATTGGGGGTGACGGCCGATTGAACAACACCAATCGAACCAATCTATCAATTCACTTTTGTGTTCATGTACTTTTATCCCTCAGCCTTGTATCTTTCTTTCTCGTTCTTCGTTCGTTCTTCGCGTTGGAAGGCAGCGATCCACGAGGCTCTAGGGGCGAGCGAATCGACCTAGGGCAGCCCATAGCCGCCGCAATCCCTGACGGGGTCCCTCCCGGGTGCGAGGGGTTTCGGGTCTGCAAAAGCGCCCGCCGACTGTCCTGCGTATCGCGCTGTCGATCGGGTCTCCTTCGACGTGAGCTGCGGTGCATCACCCCCGGTGTCGAGGGTACATGGGACGTGTTCGTGTGTCAACATCCTGGATCACGTTCGGTGAGAAAATCACGTTTCCGAAGATTTTATTCCGTTTGGACTCCGTTTGATATTCTGTTTATCCGAAACACTGAAATAGGCAAAAAAACAACAATTCTGGGTTGTGCCTCCGGTTAATAGGTTAGTCCCAAAAATAATATAAAAGTGGAAAATAAAGCCCAATATAGTCCAAAACAGTAGATAATATAGCATGGAGCAATCAAAAATTATAGATACGTTGGAGACGTATCAACGAGATTGGGTTGTTTTCAATTTCTCATGAATAACGCGAACCTGCTCTGCTGCTTCCTGAATCATATCCGGGCCAAAGAATTGTCTTTCCTCAGTTTCTGACCAGTTAAGAGGTGTTCGACATTTTCTTCCATAGAGAACTTCGAAAGGAGCTTTGCCCAAGCTAGCTTGATAACTATTGTTATAAGAGAACTCCGTGAATGGAAGGCATTTCTCCCAATCCATCCCGAATGAGATGACAGAAGCTCGGAGCATATCCTCCAAATTTTGATTGACTCGCTCTACTTGACCACTTGATTGGGGGTGGAAGGCGGTGCTAAAAGAGAGACGAGTTCCCATAGCATTTTGGAAACTTTCCCAAAATCGAGAGGTGAAGAGACTCCCACGATCTGAGTTAATTTCCAATGGGACACCATGAAGAGACACTATTCGGGAGATGTATAAGTCAGCTAGCTGGCTAGCGGTGATACTCTCACAAATAGGTAGAAAGTGGGCCACCTTGGAAAGATGATCGATCACGACGAAGATGGCATTATTCCCTCTCTTGGTCCCAGGAAAACCAGTAATGAAATCCATACTGATTTTATCCCATTTCCATTCAGGAATAGCCAAAGGTTGAAGGGTGCCAGCAGGCCGTTGATGCTCTTCTTTAACACGACGACAGACTTCACAACTAGCAATGTATTGAGCAATTTCTCTCTTCATCCTAGTCCACCAAAACCTCTGGCGTAGGTCTTGATACATTTTAGTACTACCGGGATGAATGGTGAGAGGGGAATCATGAGCTTCCTTTAGAATCAACTGGCGTAGATGTTGTTTCTTGGGAACCACCAAGCGGTTCTCAACGAAAACAACACCTCGCTCATCCACAGAAAAACATTTAGCAACTCCGCTAGCGATGTTTACCTTAATCCAGGATATGCCCTTATCACGCTTCTGGGCGGCTATGATTTGATCCGTAAGGTTAGGCTTCACCACCAGGGTGGATAGGAATCCTCGAGGAACTATGTGAAGGTTAAGCTTACGAAATTCCTCGTGGAGAAGTGGTTGACTTTGTTGTAACATTAGGTTGTTACAATAAGATTTACGACTTAGCGCATTGGCCATGACATTGGCTTTGCCCGGGGTGTAAGTTATTCCTAAGTCGTAATCTGAGATCAACTCGACCCAACGTTTTTGCTTGAGATTCAAATCCGGTTGGGTGAAGATATATTTCAAACTTTGGTGATCGGTGAAGATCTCGCAACGGTTACCGAGAAGGTAATGTCGCCATGTTTTAAGTGCATGGACTACAGCTGCAAGCTTTAGGTCATGTGTGGGATAGTTTTCCTCGTGGGGGTGTAATTGCCGTGAAGCATAGGAAATTACCTGACGATCTTGCATGAGTATGCAACCTAGTCCTTGTCGCGAGGTGTCACAATAGATAATAAAGTCCTTGGAGAAATCAGGTGGTACCAGTACGGGAGCAGTTGTCAGGCGTCTTTTCAGTTCCTGAAAGCTTAACTCGCACTGTGGGTTCCACTCGAACTTTTTATCTTTCTTGAGGAGTTCAGTTAGAGGTTTAGCAACCTTGGAGAAATTCTCGACGAAGCGACGGCAATAACTCGCTAAGCCAAGGAAGCTTCGAACTTGCTTGATCGTCTCAGGTGGAGTCCAATCAAGGACGGCTTGAACTCGCTTGAGATTGACAGCAATACCCTTACCAGAGATTACATGGCCTAGATAGGTCACTTCTGGCAACCAAAATTCACACTTGGAGAATTTGGCATAAAGGCAATGCTCTCGAAGTTTCATCAATACCAGCCTTAGATGTTCGGCATGTTCCTCCTCACTCTTGGAGTAGATGAGTATATCATCGAGGTATACTACGACGAATTTATCCAAATACTCCATGAAGACCGAGTTCATTAACCAAGAGAAGGTGGCTGGGGCATTGGTTAAACCGAAGGACATGACGGTGTACTCGTATTGGCCATAGCGAGTAACAAAGGCCGTTTTGGGAATGTCCCCATTTCTGATTTTGATTTGATGGTAGCCCAACCTCAAATCCATCTTGGAAAAGACCGAGGATCCAGCGAGTTGGTCATACAGATCGTTGATCCTGGGGAGCGGATACTTGTTCTTGATAGTGACCAAGTTGACAGGTCGGTAATCTACAACCATCCGATCCGTTCCATCCTTCTTCTTGACGAAGAGGACGGGGCAAGCCCAAGGAGAGGAACTAGGACGGATGAAACCCTTTTTCAAGGACTCATCTAGTTGGTTCTTAAGCTCGACTAGTTCTAAGGGTGCCATCTTATAGGGTCTTCTAGAAATTGGGATGGTTCCTGGAACAAGGTCTATCACAAACTCGACATCCCTGTCAGGTGGAACACCTGGCAGTTCTTCTAGAAAGACATCCGGGAAGTCTCGGACTACCGGAATATCTTCAAGGTCTGGAAGGGGGTTGGCATTTAGGGAGTAAAGTTGGCGCTTGGCCACTCGAGTTAAGACATTGACTGTCTTGCCCGATGGATGAGTAAGTTGAACGGTTCTAGTGGCACAATTAATCTTAGCATAATGAGCTGACATCCAGTCCATACCCAAGATGATGTTTATGTCCGAGGACTTGAGAGCTATTAAAGATGCAAGGAAGACAAGTTTATCGACAAGAATTTCATTCCCATGGCTTACTCTAGAAGTTTGCCATTTGGAACCCGGAGTTTGAATTACCATGGAAGTGGGCATGTCACAGAATGTCATGTTATGCAATCGAGCATAGTTCTCAGATATGAATGAATGAGATGCTCCAGTATAAAAAAGAACATATGCCGGATGGCAATTAACAAGGAGCATACCAAGGCCGACGTTAGGATCCTCATGAGCCTCTTCAGCTGAGACATAGTTGACATGGCCATGTGCAGTGGTGGCTGGCTTGGCGTAGAATGTCTTTCCCGCTGGCTTACCACGGCCAACGGACTTCCCAGACTGATTAGGGTTGTTGTTCTGCGGACACTCTCGACTATAGTGACCCGGCTCTCCACACTTGAAACATGTCACAACATTGGGGCATGGAGCAGCATTAGAAGCGGGGCCACCATAGGTGTCGGAGTAAATAGCCATGGGTAGCCTAGCCGGCTTCCCCTGGCCCTTCTGAAAAAGTTACGAGCCCGCCCGGCTCTCAAGAATCGAAGACATGGGGCCGCCTTCCCCTTGCTGGCTGCCTCCCAGGCCGGTTTTCGGAAGGCGGTCCGACTTTAGCCCTCATGAGAAGGCCGACTCCAAGAAGCCGGCATGAGAAGGCCGACTCCAAGAAGCCGGCTCCCCATAAAGCGGTCAAGACCGTACCCACAAAGTTTGCACCCACCTAACGGCGGCGCGATGGGGCGTGGCTACAGTGAAGCCTGCCACCCCCGAATCCCGGAGCACGCCTGGCATAGTGCGCCGTACGGGGTAGGCATGACCCGTCCGGCGCAACACTGTTGCCATGTTGGCTCTGGCGTCACCCGCGACGGGCCGCCATCGTGGCCCGCAGACGGTGGGCCCCTTTGAGCAGAGAGACGCCCGACGGCGGCCACGCCTCCAACCAGTCGGCCCAAGACAGAGCCGGCTCCCTGCAGCCGGCTTGCCGCCTGCCTCGAAGAAGACGCCCCATTAAGGAGACAAGACGCGGTGAGGCTACAGCGATCGCCTGACAGGCGGCGGTAGTGTAGCCGCGCTTACCACGATGAAGCCCACGTCAACAAGATGGAGCCACAGTAACCAGCCGCCGACCAGGCCCTGGGCAGTGGGGCCTACCTGTCGACCAAGGGGCCGGCAGCCGGCGGGACCCACCAGTCAGCGGGCCCCAACAGCCGGCGCAGAAGCCGGCGAGCGCAGTCACAGACGGCTGGGCCCCGTGCCCAGTCGGATTACCATTGTACCCCTCGGGAGTAGGCCTATATAAACCCCCCGGAGCACCCCATGCAAAGGGTTGGACCCCTTGCTAGTCTTAGACACGACGCAAGGAGAAGAAGCAGGCTAGCCATGCCCTTCTTCCTCCTCCCTCCAAACAGCTCAAGGAGTGTCGTCTAGCTACTTGATCCATCTAGTGAACATGCGGAGACCCCGTAGAGCAGCAGTAGGGGTGTTATCTCCACGGAGAGCCCCTAAGCTGGGTAAGATCCGCCGGCGTGCATGTCTTCGCCTTATCCCGTTTCCAGGCACCGGCGATGTCTTACTGGCTCCCACAATGATAAGCCACCCGTTGGCATATGTCGCACCTACCACCCGACATTTGGCGCCCACCGTGGGGCCAGGTGCACCGTCGTCCGGAGACCTGTTCTGGACGGGAACCTTATTCCTCCCCCGCGAGCGTAGCCAGCCTGGCACGCCCGATGGCGCTTCCCACGACGCGCTGCAAGGCGTCACCAGCATATGCGCGGCGAGCAGCCTCGCCGATCTCCTCGACGAAACTCTCATCTCCGACGAGCTCGCCTCCGATGCGGGCACCGACCACCTCGCCAACCTTCTCGGACAGCTTCATGTCACCAGCGAGCCCGCTGCGGACCTGGAGTCGGTTGGCTCCACCGACCCGATGCCTGTCGACTCCGACACGGCCTCCTACGACACCTTCCCCACCAACGTCACGATCTACAATGATCCACTTCCTCGAGCCGACGGCTGCGATGCTGTCACCACCGAAGTGATGGTTGTCAGCCACGGCGGCCCGGCCGACGAGAGCGCCCACGACGCCTCGCGCGCGGTGGCCCACGACTTGTCTGCTCCCCTCCCGGCTAATGCCAATGACGAAGCATTGGAGGCACGCCGCCTCACCCTCCTCGCAGAGGGCCGGAGGCTGGCTTCCGTAAGACGCCTCACTGAGGCCTATCAGCGCAAAGCTGACCGCGCCGCCTTTGGCACGCCGGCCCCAGGCGGGCCAAGCCGGGCCGGCCTTGTCAAGCAACGCGGCGCCGTCATCGCCGACACGCTGGGAGTCGACCGCCCGGTCTATGCCACTCCGCTCGAGAACTTGCGTGCCGCCCAGGCGGCTGTAGATGAGTTGGACGGCTTGGAGGCTGAAGACCTCCCCCACATGACCCGGCGCATCCAGCAATTGATTGACGCAGCCGCGCAGCGACACGAAGCCGACGCCCGCGCGGAAAGCCCTCCCCCGCGCCGAGAACACGGCGCGACGTCCCGGACGCCGACTACGAGGGATACCCGCGCACGACGCGAGAAGGAGCCGGCTGCCAGCCGCAGCCGGACCCGGATCTCCATCGAGCGGGACGCGGACGGTCATCCCCGAGCCATGGAATGGCGGGGCGACCCGCCTCCGCCTCCGCCCCTTGGAGAGAGATATCCCGCCCCGCCGCCAGTGGTGCACCCAACTCTCAGCGGCCGGCTAGGCCTCCGCGAAGGAATTGGCGAGAACGACGCCCGCCATCGGATCGACCGCCTGGCGCGATCCCTGGCGTTGGAAGAAGAAGACGATGTCGGCCCGCCCTGTTTCGGCCCCCGCATCCGCGACGAGCCCTTTCCCAAAGGGTTCTCGCTCCCAAGAGACACGCCCAAGTACAACGGTTCCATGAAGCCGGAAGATTGGCTAATCGACTACTCCTCGGCGGTTAGCATAGCCAACGGCAACCGGCGCGTTGCCGTGAAGTACGTGCCCCTCATGCTGCAAGGCACAGCGCGGACCTGGCTCAACAGCCTCAAGCCGCGTAGCATCAACAGTTGGCTAGATTTCACAGAAGGCTTCATCCGCAACTTCACCAACACCTACAAGCGGGCCCCCAAGCCCAGACAGGTCTCCTTGTGCATACAAGGCCCCGCCGAGTCCACTCGCGATTACCTCACGCGTTGGGCCGAGCTCCGCAATTCTTGCGAGGGGGTGCACGAGGTGCAAGCCATCGAGTACTTCACAGCCGGATGCCGAGAAGGCACCTCCTCAAGCACAAGCTCCTCTGCGACGAGCCGGCTACCCTCGACGAGCTTTTGGACATAGTGGACAAGTACGCCACCGCCGACTCCTCGATGAAGACCGAGCTTCGGGTAGACGCGTCCGGAAAGGTACTCAACCCGGCGACCAAGACGCCAGCTGGGGATTCCAGCCGACACCCCTCAAACGACCACAAGCGCAAGGGCCCCGCGCCGACTCCCGCCAGTCGGCAGGTGGCCACAGTCAAAGACGCGGTGCCTGAAGAGCGACCGGCACCCAAGAAGCCCAAGGCCGGCAGGCCGGCTTGGCAGCCCGCCTTCTCCTACGAGAAAACTCTTGACGCCCCTTGCAAGTTCCACAGTGGCGATAAGCCCTCCAACCACACAACCCGGAAGTGCCATTGGCTCACCCAAATCTCTAAAGGCGAAGGGCTCGCGCCGCCTCCGCCTGCCGGCCCGCCGCCTCCGCCTCCGCCGCCTCCGGCTGCTCGGCCCGCTGTCGGAGCCGTGCAGGACGAGTTCCCTGACGAGCAAGCAACCTACATCGTCTTTACAAGCCAGCCCGAAGACCGGTGCAGCAAACGCCAAGAGCGCCAGGAAGTTAGCATGGTCGCTGCCAACCCCGCCGGACACATGCATTGGTCAGAAAAGCCCATCAGCTGGAGCCGGGCCGACCATCCGGAGGTGATGCCGTCTCCCGGCTCTTATGCTTTCGTCCTGGAAGCCACCCTTGCAACGGACAGACGCGCCGCCCGCTTCTCCCGTGTGTTGATAGACGGCGGGAGCAGCATCAACATCCTGTACCGTGACACCCTGGAGAAGCTAAACGTCAAGACGAAGCAGCTCATGCCTACTCGGACAGTGTTCCACGGCATCGTACCCGGCCTATCCTGTGCCCCCATTGGCAAGATCAAGATTGATGTACTTTTTGGGGACAAGGAGCATTTCCGTCGGGAAGCGATCTGGTTTGAAGTGGTGGACCTGGAAAGCCCTTACCATGCTTTGCTTGGCCGACCTGCCTTGACCAAATTCATGGCAGTTCCCCACTATGCATACCTCAAGATGAAGATACCAAGCACCAAAGGCGTCATCACCGTAGCCGGCGATTACAAGAAGTCCTCTAAGTGTGCAGCAGCCAGCAGCCGGCTAGCTGAGTCCCTTGTGATTGCCGAAGAGAAGAAGATGTTGGACCGAGTCGTGGCCATAGCCGGCAAACAGTCGTCCGTGTCCCCCGACCCCAAGGAGCATGACGCTCAAGGATCTTTCCAGCCGGCCAAGGAGACGAAGAAGATACCTCTTGACCCCGAGCATCCAGAGAGCTTTGCCGTCATCGGGGAAAACCTGAACAGCAAATAGGAAGGCGAGCTCGCCGATTTCCTCCGTGAGAATCGGGACATCTTTGCATGGTCCCCCAAGGACATGCCGGGTGTTCCGAGGAAATTCGCCGAGCACAAACTACACGTTCGAGAAGACGCGAAGCCAGTCAGACAACCCCTTCGCCGACTGTCGGAGGAGAAACGCAGGATTGTAGGGGAGGAGATAGCCCGGCTTTTGGCAGCCGGCTTCATTATGGAAGTTTTCTTTCTTGAGTGGCTCGCCAACCCGGTCCTTGTGCTAAAGAAGAACAACAAGTGGCGCATGTGTATAGACTACACGAGCCTCAACAAGGCCTGCCCCAAAGATCCTTTTGCCCTGCCAAGGATTGACCAAGTGATAGACTCCACAGCCGGATGCGAGCTGTTGAGTTTCTTGGATGCTTACTCCGGATATCATCAGATAAAGCTGGATCCGGATGACCGCCTGAAGATCGCCTTCATCACGCCATTTGGAGCCTTCTGCTACCTGACTATGACATTCGGTTTGAGAAATGCCGGTGCCACCTTTCAGCGTTGCATGCAGAAGTGCCTCCTCAAACAGCTCGGCAGGAACGCTCACGTTTACGTGGACGACATCGTGGTGAAGACGGAGAAGCGCGGAACCTTGCTGGGAGACCTTAAGGAAACGTTTGAGAACCTACACCGGTTCCAAATCAAGCTTAACCCAAAGAAATGCGTGTTCCGAGTGCCAGCCGACCAGCTCCTAGGCTTCCTAGTCTCCGAACGCGGCATCGAATGCAACCCGATGAAGATCAAGGCCATCGAGAGAATGGCGATCCCCACCAAGCTTCGAGACATTCAGAAGTTCACCGGGTGCTTGGCCTCCTTGAACCACTTCATCAGTCGGCTCGGAGAGAAAGCTCTCCCCCTCTACCGCCTCATGAAGAAGAGCACTCACTTCGAGTGGAACGACCAGGCTGACCAAGCTTTTCACGAGCTGAAGAAGATGCTGGCCACGCCGCCCATTCTGGCGGCGCCGACTGAGAAAGAGCCCATGCTCCTCTACATCGCCGCAACCAGCCGGGTGGTCAGCACCGTCATCGTAGTCCAGTGCCCAGAAGAAGGCCGAGCCCAGCCGGTCCAGAGGCCGGTGTATTATTTGAGCGAGGTGCTGTCCGCCTCAAAGCAGAACTACCCGCACTACCAGAAGATGTGTTACGGCGTGTACTTCACCGCCAAGAAGCTGAAGCCCTACTTTCAAGAGCATCCCGTCACGGTCGTATGCACCGCCCCGCTAGCCGAGATCATAGGCAGCCGGGACGCATCCGGCCGGGTGGCGAAATGGGCCATCGAGCTGGCCCCGTACACGGTCTTCTACCAGCCCCGCACTGCCATCAAGTCCCAAGCACTGGCCGACTTCCTCGTTGACTGGGCCGAGACCCAGTACCTCCCGCCGGCTCCCGACTCCACCCATTGGCGCATGCACTTCGACGGGTCCAAGATGCGCACCGGCTTGGGAGCCGGCGTCGTCCTTACCTCTTCGAAAGGCGACAAGCTCAGATACACGCTACAGATCCACTTGGCCGCCTCCAACAATGTGGCCGAGTACGAGGCGCTCATACACGGGCTCCGGCTTGCCAAAGAACTTGGCATTCGCCGGATCCTATGTTATGGCGACTCGGACCTGGTGGTCCAGCAATCATCCGGCGATTGGGACGCCAAGGACGCGAATATGGCGAGCTAACGCTTCCTGGTCCAACAACTCAGCGGATACTTTGAAGGATGCGAGTTCCTCCACATACCGTGAGCCGACAACGAGCCAGCCGATGCCCTGGCTCGAATAGGCTCCACTCGGCAAGCAATTCCAACCGGCGTCGCTCTACAACGCCTCCTCAAGCCATCTATCAAGCCGTCTCCAGAGTCCGATTCCATCTTCGTGCCGCCTGACCCCGATGCGGCCGGGCCTAGCTCAAAGAACCAAGTAGGCGACCCCAGGACTTCGGCAGCCGGCTCGGGGATTTCGGCAGCCGGCTCGGGGACCGCCGCACCCGGCTCGGGGACTGCGGTAGCCGGCCCGGGGACTGCACCAGCACAACAGCCGGCGGCCGACTCCAGCACCTCACCGCCCAGCCCGCCCACCCTGGTAGCAGTAGCCACATTGGCAGTAGAAGAAGTCGCGGCTCCATCATGGGCTCAGTCCATCCTCAACTTCCTAGTAAACCAAGACCTGCCGGCTAACGAAACAGAAGCAAGATAAGTCCAACGTCGAGCCAGAGCATACACAATCATCAACAGAGAGCTCATCAAGCGCAGTGTCACTGGAGTCCTCCAACGGTGCGTCGAGCAAGAGAAAGGCGTTGCAATCCTCAGAGACATTCACCAAGGAGAATGCGGCCACCATGCGGCCTCAAGATCACTTGTCGCCAAAGCCTTCCGCCATGGTTTCTTCTGGCCGACTGCTTTGGATGATGCCAAAGAATTAGTTAAACATTACAAGGGGTGCCAACTCTTCAGCTCCAAGCAACACATGCCGGCCTCGGCACTCAAGACCATTCCCCTCACTTGGCCCTTTGTCGTTTGGGGACTGGACATGGTGGGCCCATTCAAGACAGCGCGCGGCAGCATGACGCACTTGCTCGTCGCCATGGACAAATTCACCAAGTGGATTGAGGCAAAGCCGATCAAGAAGCTGAATGGGCCGACTGCTGTGAGATTCATCGTAGACATAACAACTCGGTACGGCGTACCGCACAACATCATCACCGACAATGGCACGAATTTCGCCAAAGGAGCCCTGGCACGTTTCGGCGCAGCCCAAGGCATCCGGCTAGACTTAGCATCCGTCGCCCACCCGCAGTCAAACGGCCAGGTCGAGCGAGCTAATGGCCTCATCCTCTCCGGCATCAAGCCCCGACTGGTCGTACCTCTGGAGCGCTCAGCCGGCTATTGGCTCGATGAGCTGCCGGCTGTCCTCTGGAGTCTGCGCACTACACCAAACAAGTCAACCGGCTTCACCCCTTTCTTCCTTGTGTATGGTGCCGAGGCGGTCATCCCAACCAACATTGAGTTCGACTCGCCTCGAGTAACCATGTACACGGAAGCGGAGGCCAAGGAAGCACGAGAAGACAGCATCGACCTGCTGGAAGAAAGCCGGCTGTTAGCCCTCAGCCGGTCTGCCATCTACCAGCAGGGTTTGCGCCGCTGCCACAGCCGGAAGGTCAGGCCAAGATCTTTCCAAGAGGGTGATCTTGTGCTCCGGCTGATCCAGCGAACAGCTGGCCAGCACAAGCTCTCAGCCCCTTGGGAAGGCCCCTTCGTCATCAGCAGAGCTCTAGGCAACGACTCCTACTACCTGATCGATGCACAGAAGCCGAAGGCACGCAAGAGAGACGACTCCGGCAAGGAGTCGGAACGACCATGGAACGCCAACCTCCTTCGAAGGTTTTACAGTTGAAAGGCAGTGTGTATCACGCTAACTTTTGTATTAAGTACAAGATAATAGGCCCCCCGAGGAGGGCTCGGGGACTGTCATCCCTTATTTATAAATGAAAAGTATCATGCTTATGACCTTGTCATTTCTTTTACTCGTTCCGTCCGGCACCGAGTTCGACTAGTCGGCTCGGGGACTGGCCGACTGGAGTTATATTAGAAGTCCTACCCATAGTCAGACAAGTAGTGTGCCGGCTCCCAAGCCTTCCCTTGCCAAAAGTCGTAGTTCGAAGAACCGGCTGTCCGGCTGGCAAGAGTTAAAGGCAGGAACGGGCGCCCACACGAAAACGGCTAGGGACTAGCGGACTAATATAACAAAAGCAGGTTTTTCTCACACCGCCGACTGGCTACCAGAGTAGCCGGCCGGCCGGTTTCCATCACTTCAATCCAAGGAAGCTCAAGTACTTGCCTCCCCAAAAAGGGAAGGCGGCAAAGGAAAAAGCCTAAGGATAAAAAGCATACGCGAATGGAAACCAAACATGCACATAATAATATTTACATAAAAAGACCTCCGAGAGGCCAGCATTTAACATAGTTTGGATACACCCCCAGTGGGTGGAACTGCGAAAACCTAACAAAGATTGTTCAAAAGACAACAAGCAGGAAAGATAAAGACGGCAGGTCAAGCTGGCGGAGCGGCCGACGAGCCGGACTGGTTGGCGGAGACGGTCGTGCCGGTTGAAGGAGCGGCCGGCTGGCGAACTTCGGCTTGGTCGCCGCCTCCCCCAGAGGGCGCGCTTCCACGCGCCTCGTTACTGGAGGCACGGTCGGCCTGAGGTCGGCCGGTTGTTCCACCAGCCGGCTCGACGTCTTCGCCGTCCCCCTCTTCGTCATCCTCGCCTTTGTCGCTAGAGGCAATCTCCTCCGCCGAGTCCTCACCCACCGCCGGGTTCAGCCCGAACCACTCCTCCGGCTGAGCAACACCGTCATCATCAATTTCGGGTGCGAGAACGCTGATGTCGGTGCACTCGGCGATCGTCGAAGCTCGCTGAGTGATAGCCGGCCTCACCTCCTCCAGCTCCGCGTCAGCCTCCATCCGCCAAGCGCGCAGCTGGTCCAGGCTCAGCCCTGGGTACCAAGCCCGAACGAACTCCAACGCCCGCCCGGCTCCGAGGCGGGCCGCCGACGCCTTCCAAGCCTCAAAGCGACCAACTGCGACCTCCAGCCAGTCGGCAGTTCGGCTTGGGGTGCGGGGGATCGTCTCACCGGGCCAGAGGACGGCCAACACTTGCGCCCCGGCACGTTGGAGCCGGCAAAGCATCCGATGAGCCGGCTGCAACCGCGCCTGGACAGCCAGGAGCTGCTCCTCAAGTGTCCGGTTCGCATCCGGCGCGATGTTGGCCCCCGCCTGACGACGCGCCTCGCAATGGGCCTCAATGCTTTGGGCGGCGAAGGCGGAGTAGCCCGGGAAGTAATCTGCAAAAAACGACAAGCAACAGCTCAAGATAAGCCAAAAACCCAGGCGGCAAGGGGCAGGGGAGGGCCGAGGAAGGCGGCTTACCATCGATCAAATCCTCGATCCGGCCGAAGCCCTCGTCCAGGGCTTGCCGGGTCTCAGACCAGCTCGCCGCCTCGGTCTCATACTCCGCCTTCAAGGCGGCTTCGCTTTCCTGCGCCGCCTGCAGGGCCGCTTTGTGGCTCTCCTCTTGGTCGGTCAGCTTCTTGGCTAGGCGATCCCGTTCCTGGACCAAGGCGGCATACTCGGCCTCCTTGGTATGAAGGGCGGCCTTCGCTTCACCGAGCTCCTTCCTCAAGTCGGCGTTGGCCCCTGAAGACAAAGAAAAAGAAAAACCAATAAGGAAAGAGTCGTCAAGAAATATCCAACCCAACTGCGCAGCAGTCGGCCCGAATCTCGGGGACTACACCCAGTGGGTGCGCTGACGTGCCCCCACAAGAGACAGACAAGATCGAGTACTTACTTCTGCTGTCGGCCAGGTCGTCGGTCCTCCGGCTCAACTCCCGAGCCTGAGAGTTGAAGGCGGCAGCATGAAGGTTGTGGTATTCCTGAAAGTTCAGAAAAAAGCAAAGTGAGGTAGCCGTCGACAAAGATCCGACCCGATTGCGCAGCAGTCGACCCGAATCTCGGGGACTACACCCAGTGGGTGCGCTGACGCGCCCCCACAGAAGAAATTAAGAAAGCAAAGCAGCCAAGAACAAAGGACTCACCCGGATAGTGGCCCGCATTGACAAGAACTCCTGGGTGAACTGTTGCAGCAGGGCGGCCTGAGCTTGCAGCCGGCTCCGGACCCCTTGAGCCGCCACATTCAGCTCGCCAGTCCCCCCGCTGGGAGTCCACTCGGACGTGGCAGTGCTGGCCGCCTCCAGATCTTCCGCCAACGGGCCTGCGCCCGCGACTCGGCGCAACTCCGGCGGAGTGGCGCCTCCCCCTGCGCGCCGGCTCGTCGCCGGCTGCAACTCGAGGCCGGCTCTGTTCTCCGGCTCACCTCCGGTCAGCCCCTCTGCCGCCGCTGACGGTTGGCCGCCTTGGCCCGCCCCGGTTGGCGCTGCTGGCGGCACTCTCCTCAGGAAGGCCACGGGGTCCTCCCCCCTCTCCGTCAACGGCGGGTCTTGGACAATCTCCTCCGCCAAGGGCAATGTGGTGTCGGGGGCTACGGCTCAGAGAGGAATGGCAAGCAGCGGAGGCTGGTTACGTGAGCTTTCCTCCTCCGTCTCTGCGATAGCCGCCTCCGTCTGGGCCTTGGCTGCCGCGTCGGCCTGCTCCCTCGCCGCCTGGGCGGCCGCCTTCTCTGCCGCCTCGCGCTCCTCCGGCGCTTCGCGGGCGTTCCGCTCTGTGGCCTCCCTGAGATCGGCGCGGGGGTCCACGCGGCGGGAGCTCGAAGACCCTCCAGCCGGCCCCACGATGGAGCCGCCCGGGCCCCGCTCAAGGGAAAGCGGCGCCCTGTCCAGCAAGCGAGAAAAAGTTAAGAAGAATACTCGAAGAGAAAGAGAATGATGACGAGCATGCGGCAAGGCAATTGAAGACTTACGCTAAGACCGCCGGAGGCTGCTTCACCGCCTTGCGGCCTCGTCTCGCTTGGTCGCCACGGCGGAGGCTTTGGACTTCTTCGGCCGACTGCCGAAGAGGCTTGAAGCGGCCCGGCGCTTCTGTGCGCCGCCGCCGGCAGCCGGCGCAATAGACGAGCCCGCGCCCTGATGATCGGCCGCCGACTGGCGAGGCGGGGCGACTTCAGCTTCGAAATCGTCCGGCCAGTCCTCGAAGCTCGCGGTGAACCTTGAGCCTCCGGGCTCGGCGCTCTCCTCCACGACGGCGTCTTCCATGGCGGCCGCCCCCAAGTCCGGGTCGTCAACATCGTCCACCGTGCGATCGGGGGCATACTGGCGTTCAATCCCTGCCGCCCCGGCCGGCGGCGCCAGAAGAGGGTTCTGCTCAAAAGAACCGACTGGTCAGAGGCCAGCCGTCATGAAGCCGGCTGACGACAAAAAGAAGATAGAGAGAGAAGCTTACCACGGGCGGAGGATTCGCGCGAGAATACGGCACCTTGCCGTATTGCCAGTCCCCGGCAAGCTTGCAGTTGGCGATGTAATTAACCATGAGCGCCACCTCCGCGTGGGGCATTTCCCATGTGCTCAGCCGGCTTGGGTCGAAGCAGCCGCTCATCTGACACATCATATGGGGCCGGCTTTGGAGAGGAAGAATCCGGCGCTCCACGAAGGCGGCCACCAAATCAGCCCCGCGCAGGCCTTCGGACTGAATCATCACCCGAAGCCGGGAGATGGCGGCGTTCCCGGTCGGAGACAGTGATCGGGACCGGAAACTCCACGAGGACTGCCTCCCATCCGGCGGGCCAGCTACATAAACCGGCAGGTTGATGTAGTCTCCTTGCTCGGCGACGTTCTTCACGTAGAAGTATGATCTCTGCTAGACCTTCACCGACTGGATCAGGGGGATGGGCGGGAATGGGTTGTTCTCTCTCACCCTCCTCATGGCGATGAAGGCCACGCAGGGGGCGGGCACGCCGGCGACGACGGTGCCGAGTTTGCTCTGGAAGAACTCACCCCAGAGCTCCAGCATGGGAGCATCCCCAAGAAGCCTTCGCAGAGGGAGATGAAGGCCGACAGCAGCATCACCGCATTAGGCGTGAGGTGATGCGGCTGGCGGTTGTAGAACTCCAGGAAGGAGCGCAGAAATCTGCTCGCCGGAAGGCCGAAGCCGCGCAGGCAGTGCGAGCGGAAGACGACCCACTCGCCCTCCTCCGGCGCCGGCGAGATCTCCTTCTCCGGCGCCAGGCGGACCTGTACGAGGTCGGCGCCGGGCAGGCGCCGAGTCTGGCGGAGGAACTCCACATGGTCTTCATGGACGTTGGAGCCGTCCCACGAGCTTGACAATGCCATGGGAGCAGGACGATGTGGGGGTGCTGTGATGGGAAGCTGCGACGGCAGCGAGAGGAAGAAACAAGGATTAGGAGGGGCGGAGCGAGAAAGAGCGTGTGAACCTCTGTCGCTCTCCCTCCTCCCCCTACTTATAGGCTCGCGTGGCGGAGCCGAGGAGGCGTGGCGTGGGGAAGCGTGGGGATCGATCGTGCCCACTCCCCACGTCCCGCAATTATTGAGCCTTAACGGCGAAACAAAACTGCCTCGAGAAGGCGAGCGGCCCCTATGGGCCACGGAAGATCCGCGCCCGGACCAAGGCTCGCGAGTGGCGGGCCCGGGCCTGTGGTGGCGTCCCATCGCGCGCGTGCGCTCGCAAGATCTCGCTGCCGCGTGGCCGCGGGAGGGCCCGTGGTCAGCACGCAGGTCCCCCCTCCTCCCGCCTACAAGACGCGGGGCTCTCTGAAGTCGGCATATGCCCGCAAAGCCGGCTCTTCAGGATGGGAAGCTGACCAAGCTTCTCGTCCCCCTGCTCGCCCCGGAGCTCGATCAGCTTCGGGGACTACTATCGGAGTAAATAGCCATGGGTAGCCTAGCCGGCTTCCCCTGGCCCTTCTGAAAAAGTTACGAGCCCGCCCGGCTCTCAAGAATGAAAGATATGGGGCCGCCTTCCCCTTGCTGGCTGCCTCCCAGGCCGATTTTCGGAAGGCGGTCCGACTTTAGCCCTCATGAGAAGGCCGACTCCAAGAAGCCGGCCATGAGAAGGCCGACTCCAAGAAGCCGGCTCCCCATAAAGCGGTCAAGACCGTACCCACAAAGTTTGCACCCACCTAATGGCGGTGCGATGGGGCGTGGCTACAGTGAAGCCTGCCACCCCCGAATCCCAGAGCACGCCTGGCACAGTGCGCCGTACGGGGTAGGCATGACCCGTCCGGTGCGACACTGTTGCCATGTTGGCCCTGGCGTCACCCGCGACGGGCCGCCAGCGTGGCCCGCAGACGGTGGGCCCCTTTGAGCAGAGAGACGCCCAACGGCGGCCACGCCTTCAACCAGTCAGCCCAAGACAGAGCCGCCTCCCTGCAGCCGGCTTGCCGCCTCCCTCGAAGAAGACACCCCATTAAGGAGACAAGACGAGGTGAGGCTATAGCGATCGCCTGACAGGCAGCGGTACTGTAGCCGCACTTACCACGACGAAGCCCACGTCAACAAGATGGAGCCACAGTAACTAGCCGCCGACCAGGACCTGGGCAGTGGGGCCTGCCTATCGACCAAGGGGCCGGTAGCCGGCGGGACCCACCAGTCGGCGGGCCCCAGCAGCTGGCGCAGAAGCCGGCGAGCGCAGTCACATACGGCTGGGCCCCGTGCCCAGTCGGATTACCATTGTACCCCCGGGGGGTAGGCCTATATAAACCCCCCGGAGCACCCATGCAAAGGGTTGGACCCCTTGCTAGTCTTAGACACCACGCAAGGAGAAGAAGCAGGCTAGCCGTGCCCTTCTTCCTCCTCCCTCCAAACAGCTCAAGGAGCATTGTGTAGCTACTTGATCCATCTAGTGAACATGCGGAGACCCCGCAGAGCAGCAGTAGGGGTGTTATCTCCACGGAGAGCCCCGAAGCTGGGTAAGATCCGCCGGCGTGCATGTCTTCGCCTTATCCCGTTTCCAGGCACCGGCGATGTCTTACTAGCTCACACAATGATAAGCCACCCATTGGCATATGTCGCACCTACCACCCGACAATAGGGTTTAGGCGGTGCAAACTGCTGGTTGGGGCGAGGCGCCTCAAAGGATGGCCTCGGAATGAACCTAGGTGGCAGCGCTGTGCTTGGAATCCACACCTAGCGCTTCTGAGATCCAGAGCCGGATGAAGAGCCAAAATCACGAGAGTGCTTGCGTGAAGCGTCATAGTCAGACTAGCCTGTCTCAGCACTGATGGCTTTATTGACCAACTTCTGGAAGGAGGTGCACTCGTGCAGACGAAGATCGTGGCGAACCTCGGGGCTAAGTCCCTTGAGGAACCTTGCCTGCTTCTTAGCGTCGGTGGATACCTCTTCAGGAGCATATCGTGCCAGATTCCCAAATTCATGACTATATGTATCCATAGTCAGTCTGCCTTGGGTGAAATTGCAGAACTCTTCCCTCTCGCGATCTATGAGACCTTCCGGGATGTTGTGCTCACAGAAAGCCTCACTGAATTCAGCCCAAGTAGTGATTTGACCGACCGGGCGCATAGTCTCAAAGTTTTCCCACCAAAGGCTAGCAGGGCCTTCGAGGTGATAGGCAGCATAGGTAACCTTATCAGCTTCGGCTATGTTAGCAAACCGTAGCTTGTGGGTGATGCTGCGAAGCCAGTCATCCGCGTCGAGGGGCTCGACGGAATGATTAAACTTTGGTGGGTACAACTTGATAAAGTCATTGATTGACACGAAGTCATTTCGCTATTGACGTGCAGTGTTCTGCTCAATCCGCTCCAACAAGCGGTTAGTCTCACGCTTGTTTCTTTCCGCCTCCATCATAACTTCGGCTAGAGAAGGCGGGTGAGGCAGATTTTCACCCCTAGCTGCACTGGCTTCTCCCTGCTTCGGGGTAGCAGGGTTGCTGCGGGTGTTGACCATCCTAGGAAAAACAAGACAACGGTTTAGACAAGGATGGCACAAACTTGGCAAGGAAGTGCAGAATGTAATGGATAACATGGAATGTTAAGATGTTCATTGCACGACATGGTAATATAGAAACTGCCATATATATACCATTGGTCATACACACCGTACATAGTTTAGTACAAGCCCAGGCTAGAGTACAACTACGGTGAAAGACATTACATCTCATCGGAGGCATTCCAAGCTCCTATACATTATTTTTCTACACCTCCGAAGCGTGATACACACCAAGTCGTATCCCACGGTCACACAGGACTGTGGAGAATACAACTATTACAGTACTAGTGAAACAACTACTAGCTCAGACGGCTCCGTAGTAATCCTCATAAAAGTCACCACCAAAGCCTGGAAGTGGAACATGATCATCTGGGAACAGATGGTCCTGCGGAGCCTGCGGACCATAGGGACTCGGATGTGGCCTTGGTCCCACAGACGGTGGCACACGGGGACCACGAGGAGGGGTGATGCCTCCTACATCACGCCACTCCATACAATCTAGCAATCCAGACCGTACAGGGTACAGGTCCCTCAGGTCCATGTATCATGCCTGCACCGCAGGTGCAAACCGAGTCAAAGTGGCCCAGTGTTCAGCACGAGAGTTGAAAAGCTCCATATGCAAGGCCCAATTTTCGCGGTCCTTATCCTCGAGCATCTCGGCAGTGGTGCGGAGTAGTGACTCCTCATGTGTAGAGTCATAGTACAAAGCCTGATAGTACCCCTGTGCTCCACGAAGTGAGGCTGGCATGTAGCGGAAATCGGTGTTCTGAAGCAAGGCAGTCCTGGCTCGAATGATAGTCATCATTGAGTAAGCTGCATCCTGCACAGACATCTCAATAGTGACCCCAAGTCCATAGGAGCAGTGAAGGGGCTCAGTGGCTCCAGGATAAGAGGGATATATCCTGACGGTACAAAGGTACTGGCTCTGCTTGAAGTCTCGGAACTGCTCCTCGACAGTATATTCCAGATACCACCGATAGCCTGACTCGACCATCACTCGAACCAACATGGCCGTATGACCGGGTACATCGAGGCACCGGGTCAGATGAACCACTTGGTTCTGGGAACGGGTGGTTGAAAGCACAGAATAATGCAAAGGCATTAGAATTTCCTAGGAGAAATCGGACAGCATGACGGTTGTAAATGCTTAGAAAAAAGATTTCAGACATCCACAATAGTTTGCAATACCACTCAACAACATCATATCAAGGTTCTGGTTCAACTGACAACATACTAAAAGTAGTAGAAACTGTACTGAGGCTTGTAACAACAATCCTATAAGCTACTACGGATTAGTAACACGTGAACCTGATAGAGAGAAGAGATCCTAGTCCTTAACCCACGTAGAATGACAAGAGAATGACTCAGATCAGAGGCCATAAGGTAAAGGAGTAAAAGAGCCTTATGTTCCCTTCCACAATCAATTCCCCTACATATAACTAAAGCATTTCTAGACTCGACATCGACCAGTTTGGCTCAGCGAACCTACAGGCAGTCCGGCGCTGATGGCAACGTTGTCAGGACCCTGATTCCAAGTCACATCAATCTAGCCGGTAACACCTCATATCACTTTGCGGCCTCGCACACGGTATCCCCACGGGTGTCGCCTTATCATGGCCCGGGACCGTTTGCGCCTTTTGGCTCACGTATATGATAGTGTCGCTAGCATCCATATGACAGAGAACCCGGGCCGACATGGCTAGTCGTGAACCCAAAGCGGCACTAACCTATCGGGACAGGCATACATGAATCACATCGAGCATGTCGGTCATCAGCGAGTGAATCCGGGCTGTAGCACTGGGCTAACAGGACTCCGGGGAACCCGGGCTATAGCAGGCTAGGCAGGACTCCGGATGTCATCACGTGACATTTCCCCGAAGGGACAGACATAGGAACGAAGTGAAACACATGCCGGCCAGTCAAGTGTCCTGAGCAGTAGTGCTGGGCTAGCAGGACTCTGGTGAACCGGGCTGTAGCGGACTAATATGGCTCAAGGAGCACTAGACTACATTTCCCCATAAGAGAGGCTGCCAAGGATAAACAACTACATTGTCGGATCCCACACATACCAAGCATTTCAATCATACACACAATATGCTCGATATGTGCAAATACAACATGGCATCACAACAAAACTCTACAACTCAAGTACTTTATTTAAAGGCTCCGGAGAGCCATACATAACATGTTCATACAGGTAGGGGTCACATGACCCGACACTCAAGTCATACAAGCATACAAGCATACAAGCACATGCGGAAGCAAATAGTCTGAGTACGGACACTAGAAAGAAAGAAGGCTTGACGAAGCCTCACTATCTACATAGGGCCCTCCGTGGCCAGAATCACCACCTGGGTGGCAAGTTACTCATCGACGTTGAGGTCTACATAAAACCCATCGGAGGGGGCAGTGTTGTCGTCTGAAAACAGTAATTAAAGCAACATGAGTACAAAGGTACTCAGCAAGTCTTACAACAGAACCTACTATACATGCTCATTCTCAAGAAGGTGGTGGAGTTATTGCAGCAAGCCAACTTTGACTCTTGGCTAAGCTATCCTACGAGACACCACAGTAAAATAGTTTCCGCACATGAGTCCACTAATCACCAACACAATACTCCACCGGGGATCCTCCCTCGTCATCCTACGAGAGGGCCATCCTCGGTAATCACACTTATCTTGAGGCTTTTAGTAGTAACCATTAACTTGTCTATGAACTGTATAGGCAACCAAGTAGTCCTTTACCGCGGACGCGGCTATTTGAATAGTTTTATACCCTGCAGGGGTGTACTTTGTCACACATGTTTCCACCACTTAGTGTCTGCACACGACATGTGCTCGGCAGACTTCAAGCGAAAGTCGACGTGGGTGTAGACCACGACCTGACTAACCGCACAAGTCTCTAGTCCAGGTTTATCGCCTATTCAGGTTCCATCCGCAAGGAAATCCGGTCAGGGTGTCCTCAACGGCCCCAAACGATGTGTGCAGAGTTCTCGAGACACCAAAGGGGCGACTCGGTACACCGTGCCATAGTGTATCTACCGCATCATAGCCCACCCCTAGGGTCAGCGCTATGCACGGCCGCCAACCCATAACCTATAAACACCAAAAACTAGTTGCAACTCCTGGACAGAGGACTAGAGGGGTCAGTAAATCGAGCGGGATCATACTTCAGGGCCCAATGTGTGGTAGTAGCTGAATCTTAAATCACGCATACAGATCTCAGTTCTTATGGACGGCCTCAATGAAACAACCCACCATGTACTCCTACATGGCCTCTCATCGATACCTTTACCAAATCATGTTCAACACATCCCTCACATTACTGACATAATCATTTCACTCTAGCCCATCACCCAGATGAACCAGACCTGACACAACTCTAAGCATAGCAGGCATAGCAAGGTAGGAAACACATACATGGCTCAAACAACTCCTACACATGCTAGTGGGTTTCATCTAGTTACTGTGGCAATGACAGGTCATGCAGAGGATAAGGGTTCAACTACCGCAGCACACCGCAGTTTGAAACATTGTTGTCTTAATGCAGTAAGTGAGAGCAGAAACGGGAACATGGGATTGTATCGATATGATCAATGGGGTTGCTTGCCTGATGGAGTAGTAGTAGGGTACTGCCCTTCAGTTGGATACTCGGAGATATCCTTGGAGGCAGAACCTACCACGAAAGACACCACAGAATACAATCATCGCAATATGCAACAATATGATGCATGCTATGACATGGCAAAATGAGGTGTTCTGCTTAATGCAAGGTGAAACAAGTTGAATTGGGTCCATTTGAATCAAAGATTCAAATGGGAGCTTATGTTATTAAGCATTATAAGTGTATTATCTTGTTTCACCTAAACAACAAGGTTAAAGTGTTTTGTCATGCATGAAACCATTACATATGGAAATATTGAATTTTTCTGATCAAATTTCATATATAAATCTTTGCATTTGGAGATATGGATTAAAAGTTATGAATTTTAGAAGTTTTGGTTATTTTCTAGAATTTCTTATAAAAGAATATATCCAGAAAAGGATTTACTGCATCAGCCTGGCGTCAGTGTGACGTCAGCGGGTCAAAGGCGCCAGCCCAAGTCAAACCTAACTGGTCGGCCCCATCTGTCAGTGTCACAACTAACTAACAGAGTTAGTTAGTGTTTCGTTAGCACTAAACTAGGTTAGTTAGGCCCTGGGCCCACATGTCAGTGAGTCAAACTGTTAACTAAAATAATTAGTCTTAACTAAACTAATTCTAATTAGACAGGGGCATGGCCCACACGTCAGCAACTCAGGGGAGGTCAACCTGGGCCCACACGGGGTCAAACAGGGTCAAACTCGCCGGCGTTTAGCCGTCGGCGAGGCCAAACGCGGCGGAGCAGCGCGGGTTTCACCTACAAGGCGCCGTTCGGCGTGTGGAGCACAGCTACGGAACGCGGACGCTCGTCCGCATCCAACCAGGGTGGTGGCGCAGCCGGGGAGTGGCCGGAGTGGCGCCAGCGACGAGCTTGGCAGTGGCCGAAGCTCGGGTGCAGGTGGGGAGGAGGTTGTGGTGTGCAAAAGAGCGTGGCGAGGTGCTACGGGGGGCTCTACGCGATGCAGGGAGTGCGTTGGGCGCATGCCCGGGACCAAATGGTCACCGGAGCATCACCGGCGATGAGAGCGGGCGATGGCGCGTGCGGGTGAGCATGGTGCAGTCGCTACGGAGTGCGAGAGGGAAAACGGAGAGGATGGGGAGATGGCTGAGCTCAAGGGGATCACGACGAGGCAGTCAGCGAGGTCGGGGGCGAGCTGATGCGGCAGGGACGGAGAAGGGGATCTCCGGTGGCCGGAGTTGGGGAAGATGAGGTCGGAGCGATTCCAGAGCGGGCGAGCACTAGGGGCTCGGCCTGCTCGACGTAGTCGGAGACGGCGGAGCTCGTGGACATGACGGCGCGGTGCGAGGATGGCGGAGGGCGCGGCTACGGCGACAGTGCGGCGGCAGAGGTGTCGGCCATGGTGGGAGAGTGCGAGGGAGAGGCGTTGGGGGTGAATGGAGAGGTCTGCGGGGTCGGGGCGACGACGTGGAGGTTGTCCAGGCGTCCAGGGGCGTGGGCGGCAAGCAGGTGGCGCCATGGCGAGCCCAGGCACACCGGTGCTCACCTCCCTGCCTGCCTGCCTGGCGAGAGGAAGCAGCTGACTGGCCATGGGCCAGCACAGTGCTGGGCCGCCAGGTGGGCCGGCTGGGGGGTTTAGCCAGGTTAGTCCCGTTCTCTCTCTTTTTCTGTTTTTATTTATTCTGTTTTGTGTTTTGGAATAGTAAAAGTACTATTTCATTTAGAAAAACCCTGGAAATAATCAGAGGCACATTTGAAAATATTCTCAATAGCCTAAAATTACTTTCAAGATTATTTGGGCATTTAAATTATTTTATAGCATTTAAATGCCCAAATGCAAATACTATATGGATTAATCCAATGACCTTAGGATGTCCTAGAAAAATGTGCACTATTTTTGTCAAAGGTTTTAACCCAAAACAAAAAGGGTGGACTTTTTAGAAGGGCATTTAAGGTTCATTGGAAAAGTTTTTAGTAACCCTAGTTGTTCCAGGGGGAGTGACAGGGGTTCTGTCATCCCCATTTCAGTTTTCTAGAAATTTAAACATGATGCAACACTCTAATGCATGAACTAGCTAGGGTGTGACAGAGACGCTCTACCACGCTGTTTTTTTACGCTGGGCTCTACCACGCTGTTCAGGTCCCACTCCTTTCGCTGATGTGTGGGACATCCAGCACGTGCCGTGTTTGGCACCCTTCATCATAAGAGTTGAAACGCTAGCATTCATTAGAAATAAAAAATAATTATAAATCGGCAGTGATACTATTTTTTGCGAACCAATCAGCAGTGATACTATACCACGCGGTTTCCTTGCTCCTCGATATCGGAAAGAATACTTACGTTCGCCAACATGTGGGACGTCGACCATCCTGGTCCACTTGCCATGCACGCAGAACTCCAAGGGAGTCACCCAGGTCGTCGCGCTTCAGTAACAATGACTAATGAGCCGTCAAATCACAGGCCCACTTCCCACTTTGAAGTTGCTTGGACGAAGGAACCATCATGACTTCGTTGAATTCCGCTTCTTGAAGAAAACTATTATACCAGCAGTACTGGTACCAACAGTAGTTACTCCAACAGAGGCCTCCTTTCATTCATAGGATAGGAATATGGAAATCATAGGAAGTGAGATGACATGCATCTCAATTCCTATAGAGAAAGAGATGCCATTTGATGCTTAGGATAGGAATTTTTCCATTTAGTCTAGGCTAATGTACTGGTAATTTGCTCTAAAAACTACAGTGGTAACTAGTAGTACTGGTACATGCTCGTACTCAGACACACACACACACTAACTACTAGTACTACTACTTCTCACATGCTGGCCAGACGCCGTTGTTCTCCTTCCCGTCTTTGTCGGTGACACCCCACCGTGCTTGGATCTCCGCCAACCTCTCCGCAGCAGCGCGTGCGTCCCTTTCTTTCTTGTGGAGGCGAGCCTCTCTTTTCTTGAGTGCTTTTTGACTTTTCCGCTCCCTCTATCTGGCTTTGGCCGCCTCTTGCTCTACCGCCCATTCGGCCTTGGCATCTTCAAATTCCTCCCACATAGTTGTGAGGTCGCGAGCGGCAATGAACTCGGCACGGCGGGATGCCATCGCTTCCCTACCATTTTGTGTGCGGTCGTGGGCGGCGAGGAACTCGGCGCGGCGGGATGCCATCGCTGCCTTACCGGTTAGTGTGCGGCGCGGTGGCGTGCACGACTCTTGGTGAGAGCTCTGGGGTGGAGTGGCCAGACAACCGTATAGTGCATTGGTTTGTCAAGAGCTCAAGGACAGAAGACAAAGAAAATTTGGATTTCCCTTCAATCCTAGTCATTTATTACCGAGTAAAATGCATTGGCGGTCATCGAACTTGTCTTGATAGCTCACTTTCATCATTGTATATGAGATATGGTGATTATACGGTCACTGGCTCAGCGTATAGCTCCGTATTTGTCTGGTTGACCAGTGAAACAGTCCGCATGCGCCTCATCAGCTCATGTTCTTTATCTATCTACGCGGGCCTATCTGTCAATGGAGAAAGAAATACTGTAAAAACCAAAATTATGCTAGAGTTCGGATCGCTTCCAGAGCCTGCTCTCACCGCCCTGGCCCCTCAAGACGCCAGCTGCCCGCCGCATGCATGCATAGCAAGTAGTACTCCTTATGTGGAGGAGAGAGAGGCACTGACAAAGTCAAGGAGTGGGCTCTGCAAGAGCCCGTCTCTACACGTGCTCCTAGGTATAAAAAAATTATTCTAAAAAAGGCATAAAAAACAATTGTGTCTTTAAAAAAGAAAGGTAAAAAACATTTGAGAGGAAATAGATAGAGAGAAAGTGAGAAAAAGCTGTAACCTAGGCATTAGATGTGGAAGGAGGGAGTGGTGCACATGCCAAGTTCATTGGGCTGCCGTGTTTCACAGTCCTCCATCGTAATAGTGGAGACAATAGCTTTCATTAAAAATAAACAATGAATACTCATTGCTCGTCCTCTATATCGGAAAGAATACTTTCATTCGCCGACATGT
Organism: Triticum dicoccoides; assembly: GCF_002162155.2. Classification (NCBI taxonomy): domain Eukaryota; kingdom Viridiplantae; phylum Streptophyta; class Magnoliopsida; order Poales; family Poaceae; genus Triticum; species Triticum dicoccoides. The sequence goes on along the minus strand of NC_041392.1, from coordinate 593,992,439 downwards.
GGGACGTCGACCATCCTGGTCCACCTGCCATGCACAAAATTATCCTGGTCTACCCCGGTCGTATCGCAGGCCCAACCTTTCCCACTATAAGTTGTTCGGACGAAGGAACCACCATGACTTCGTTGAATTCCGCTTCTTCAAGAAAACTTACTGTACCCGCAATACTGCTACCACACGCGAAGACTGACGGCACTGTACCACGTCATATCACTGAAAAAACTAGGGCAAACTAGCCCGCCTAGGTCATCTATTTTGGAATGGAGGGAGTACGTCTCTGCACTGCTATGATTTTGTGTTGCACGTCATATCACTGAAACCCACTAGGCCAAACTAGCCCGCCTAGGTCATCGATCGCTAAGCCTACAATTTTAGGAGCTAGGGCTATTGGTCGATCGACGAGGGATAAGTATAAGCGTACCACGAGCTCATCAGCCCCAACGTTTCTCTTCGGTGAGTGTTTTGCAAGTACTATAGCTCGCACAGTAACTAGCCTACTAACACCAAGAATCATCAAACAAGCCCTGCTGATATGATAAACATTTCAAACTTACATCTAATCATGCCATATATTACATCAAAAGCTGGTGAGGATACATCTATTTCCATAACTCGGAGAGGGTTCGCATGATTCACTATCAAAGAAAAGTAGCAAGATCCGCCCACACAAGACAGTGCATTAGCCCTAAGATGGTTTGATAACACGCATCGTTCTGGTAATTAAACACAGGGCAATGCAAACTACCCTGAAGGATTAGCCCGACCAACTATTTCTTGTCATCGATCTCTTGGGCAATGAGCACAACACGGACATCGGCATGGGAATCGATTTCTGGGGCGATGTCCGCAGGACTGACCACGACATCGGAATCGATCTCTGGGGCAATGTCCACAGGATGGACAGCGGCATCATAATCGATCTCTGGGGCGATGCCAACAGGACGGGCCACGACATCGGAATCATCAAGGACGTCCACCGGCACTTGCACAACCCTAACATATTAGCAAGCACATTGCAAATAGTCAAAAACCACAACTATGGTAATAAGCCATTATTTTTACCTTGTGCAGCTCACTGGGGGATCTCATCCCTCCGGGGGCCATCTCTCGTCCTCGATGAGGGCCATCACCTTGCCAGGGGAATACTGCTTCTCAACGGCGACTATCTCCTCAAACTCGGTCTTGAGCCTCACATAGGTGGCAATCAGAGTTCCTGGGGTAGGCACAGTGGGGCCCTTGCTATTCTTCCAACTTCATTTGAGGAGTTCGTCCGCCAACGTCCTCAACTCTTTGGCCAATTCTTGTTTCTTGGAGTTCTTCGTCTCCATGGGTTGGCCCGCCAACATGGTCAACTCGTTGGTCGGTGCTTGCTTCCTAGAGATTGCTGTCTCCAGTGGGTTGTCCGCCGGCAACTCTTTGCCTAGTGCTCCAGGATCCATCAATGAACTAACAAACAAAAAGCAATTGAAAGGAAACCACAATCGCAATGAAAACGAGAAAAGAATAGGATGTGAGAATCGGTCGGTGCTTCGCAAAAATAAGATTCTTGGAATGAAAATATAGGAGCATAACTGATTCGCCCACCTTTCCTTCGTCGGTACAGAAGAAAAATGGCAGAAGTGAGTAGACTGGAGTGAGGTTTTCTTCAAGAAAGGGAAGAAAGGGCTTGGACAAGCGTTCCAGTGAAATGATGGTTGCTTCGTCCAGTCCAACTTGGAGGCCACCTTACCACTGCTGGTAAAGGTGTGGGTTTTGTGATATGACGGGTCATGACGGCCACATTGGGGTTACAGGTGAGTCTCGACTATAGCACCTCGATGTGATTTGGTGTATGGCACGCGGGCCCGGATGCTTTGAAATGTCCCGAATGTAGATAGAGCGACTAGTCATATAGGAGTGCTCAATATTGTGCACCACGACCAAGGCGGAGAGGAAAACGAGAGAACTACTTAATTAATGCATGAGTTTAATTAGGGTAGTTTTGTAAAGTACGAGATACATTCCTCCAATCGCAAAATGCCTTGGTTCATGAGATTTGAGATTTGAGCCCTATAAACCGGAAGGGAGGGAGTACTGCACACGGTGTAGTCTAGTCACTTGTTGAAATCTCTAGAAAGGCAAATACTCCTTTCTGGTTTACAGGGCTATACTACTCCCTCCGTCTAGGTGTGTAAGTCATCTTAGGCTAGCCATAGTGGGAGTAACTTAGCTAGTAACATAGCGCACTCCAAGAATGTTTTGCTTATGTGGCAAGTAATTAATGAGAGGTGGTAACATAATATGTTACTGTAACATAGCGCTTTTCAAGATAAGATGAGTCTACAAGCTAATAAATGAAGCCATCTAAAATACTACTATTATGTTACTTTGCATTATGAAGGTAGTAATTTAGGCTAGTGTCATATGCATGACACTAATCTAAGTTACTCCCCACTATGACCAGCCATACGAAAACCAAATAGTCCCAAAACACTTAGGCGCGGTGCATTAACTTCTACCTTGTTTCTTGTTTCTTGACATATCAACCAATAAGAGATGAGAGGTGTGCATGCTTTTAATGACTTGAATGGCTAGTTCATTGCATGCAATGCTATTAATTAACAAATAAACATTGGTGACCCCAGGAGGAAACGGTGCTAAGCGCGTGGACCTATGCAGAATGAGTATCAACCAATGGATAATGGAGTGTAATTGTTAAACAATAGCAATTTTGTCTCATGCAAGAGCCTGGCTATTACTCCAAGGAACTGCACCACGCGAGCGTTCGTAACTGCCACGTTTGGGTTGCGCTTGGCTCTTCGCCTCTTCGAGAAGACGAACAATAATGATTACTCCTACTTCTATAGTATCGAATCCACTGCTGCATGTCCATCCACCTCGTGCGGGAGGGATAGTGAAAGCTTCAACTTACTGCTCCTGCCTTTGCGTCCATGACAGGTGGGCCCAACAGGTGGTTGGCCCTCCTGTCATGTAGCCAAAGGCAGGTGCAGTTAAGGCACCGGAGCTCAGTCCGCGAGGGAGAGGGTGTTGTAGTAATGAAATTTCTCGGTCTTGTACGAGTTGACGAAGATAGGGGTTGCTTGCTTGCTAGGGTTGCTCACTACGTATATATAGGCCGGAGCCTCCGCGCTTGCTTGCTAGGGTTGCTCTATTCACACACTCTCATCCTCTCTAGATTTAAACAAGATAGGGGTAGTAACACAATCTTTCTCCCTTCAAAAAACACTGGCTTTCTATCCTCACCGATGGTTACAGATCCGGACGTAACCCCCTCCGTCGGTGAAGCGGAGGAGGGGCAGCGTTTAGGTCTTTGTCGACAGTGAGGGAGGAGACCCACTACCGGCCGCACCGTTATCTCTGGCCGAGCACCGACGCGGGAGGTCCTCCGATCCCTTCGTCGTTGCCTGTGGGCGGATCCGGCCTCCCGCCACCCACCTATCCACATCCCGACGACCTTCAGGTATATCTTCGTTCGAAACCGCCTTAGCTCTACTTCCCCAGCTCGCTACGTTGCTGCATGTGCATCATTTTCTACCTCTCAGCCCTCTCGATCGGATGGTCCAACATCACATTTTTTTCTTTTATTGTTAGAGGTAAATCTACTTCATGGAGTCGAATCTTGTACTCCCTCCGTCCAAAAATACTTGTCATTAAAATGGATGTATCTAGATGTATTTTAGTTCTAGACACATCCATTTTGATGACAAGTAATTCCGGACGGAGGTAGTACTTGGTTCAAACAAGAAATAAAGTGGGGGTGGGGGAATTTAGTATGTACATCGGACTTGGTACAAACAGGAAGGAAAGGGGGTGAAAGTAGTACAGACTGGTCATCCAATCGGTCTCTTGGTCGAAAAGGGAAATATAGGGGTAACGCTGTACATAGTGGTATGACCAGGACTAGATTTGCTATCGACACATAGGAGTAGGTGGCTAGAGTGAACAAAAATGGGACCAACCCAGATATGTTTCTTGGATATTTGTTTCTCGGGGCAACAAACTATGAATCACCACTTTATGCCCCTGTTTACGTACATGGTGCTGGACTGCTGGTGCACCCACTGTTATAAGCCATGACAAGTTTAGCCAAATGTTTTTGCCTGTAATTGTTTGAGACTCTGACTGTTTCCTTTGTGCCTTTTTGTGCAAACAGGGATATCCAATTCACCTGGTTGCCGTTGTGACCTTTTGGTGCACTACACAAAACTATACTTAAAAGAAGTGACTTTTGTGCTTGAGGGAGTCCTGGATTAGTGGGTCTCCGGACAGCCGGACTCTATCCTTCGGCCGGACTATTGGACTGTGAAGATACAAGATTGAAGACTTCGTCTCGTGTCCGGATGGGACTCTACTTGGCGTGGAAGGCAAGCTAGGCAGTACGGATATAGATATCTCCTCCTTTGTAACCGACCTTGTGTAACCCTAACCCTCTCCGGTGTCTATATAAACCGGAGGGTTTTAGTTCGTAGGACAACATACAATCATACCATAGGCTAGCTTCTAGAGTTTAGCCTCTCCGATCTCGTGGTAGATCAACTCTTGTATTACCTATATCATCAAGAATAAATCAAGCAGGACGTAGGGTTTTACCTCCATCAAGAGGGCCCGAACCTGGGTAAAACATCGTGTCCCCTGCCTCCTGTTACCATCCGCCTAGACGCACAGTTTGGGACCCCCTACCCGAGATCCGCCGGTTTTGACACCGACATTGGTGCTTTCATTGAGAGTTCCTCTGTGTCGTCACCATCAGGCTTGATGGCTCCTTCGATCATTGTTAGCGATGCAGTCCAGGGTGAGACTTTTCTCCCCGGACAGATTTTTGTATTCGGCGGCTTCGCACTGCGGGCCAATTCGCTTGGCCGTCTGGAGCAGATTGAAAGCTACACCCCTGGCCATCAGGTCAGGTTTGGAAGCTTAAACTACACGGCCGATATCCGCGGAGACTTGATCTTCGACGGATTCGAGCCTCTGCCTTGTGCGTCACGCGGTCATGATGAGTACGATTTAGCTCTACCATCAGATAGTGTTCAGGAGATCGCACCGGCAGCCACTCCGACCCTCAATTCGGAGCCAGTTGCGCCGTCCATGTACGGGTGGATGGACCCCGCCACGGAGGCCTTACCCTCAGCGGCGATCGAGCCGAACATCAACCTTACCCTACACGAGAGCCGTGTTATCAGACTGTCGGATCCTTCTCCGGCCACGGACTCCGAATTGCCTGCGCCCGTTCCGAGCGAATCCGATTGGGCGCCGATCATGGAGTTTACTTCCGCGGATATTTTTCAGCACTCGCCCTTTGGCGACATACTGAACTCATTAAGGTCCCTCTCCTTGTCAGGAGGATCCTAGCCGAACTATGTCCGGCAGGATTGGGATGCGGACGACAAAGAAATTTGCTGCCCACCCACCACCCACTTAGTAGACATTGTCGACGACTTAACCGACATGCTCGACTTCGACTCTGAAGACATCGATGGTATGGACGACGATGCGGGAGACAAAGAGGAACCACTGCCCACAGGGCACTGGACAGCCACCTCATCATACAATATATACATGGTGGACACACCCAAAGAAGGCAATGGCGACGAGACAGCGGAGGATGACCCCTCCAAGAAGCAACCCAAGCGCCGAAGTCAGCGGCTACGCTCTAAGTCCCGCCAAAGCAAAAGTGGTGATACCGGCACAGGAGAAAATAACACTCCGGATAGTGCCGAAGATGGCAACAATCCCCTCCAGCACGATCTAGGACAGGAGGATGGAGAGGCCAGCCCTCCAGAGAGAGCGATAGATGGAGAGGCGGAGGATGATAATTATAGGCCCCCCTCCGAAGACAAGGCAAGCCTCGACGATGACGAATTTGTCGTGCCAGAGGATCCCGTCAAACAAGAGTGCTTCAAGCGCCGGCTTATAGCCACGGCAAATAGCCTTAAGAAAAAGCAGCAACAGCTTCAAGTTGATCAAGATCTGCTAGCTGACATATGGACTGAAGTCCTCGCGGCCGAGGAATATAAACTCGAACGCCCCTCCAAGATTTACCAAAAATGCAGGTTGCTACCCCGACTGGAGGAAGAAGCGTATGACGAGGCTGATCGGCCACCTCGTGGCCGCGATAGAGAGGCATTCCAGCCAAAAGCTCAGCCTGCACCCCGATGCCATTCAAATAAAAAGGCATGGGGAAATACGCCAGACCTGCGAGACGTATTGGAGGACAAAGCAAAACATGCAAGATCGATCTACGGATCATGAGGGCGCGCCACTATGCGAGACGATAAACGTCACGCCGGATACAGTAAAAGTAAATCCAGCCGGGCCAAACATAGTGGGCAAGACTCATTGGAGCTACGTCGCGATATAGCCCAGTACAGAGGTGCCGCACACCCCTTATGCTTCACAGACGAAGTAATGGATCATCAAATACCAAAGGGTTTCAAACCCGTAAATATAGAATCATACGACGACACAACTGTGGTATGGATCGAGGATTTCCTCCTGCATATCCACATGGCACGTGATGATGATCTACATGCCATCAAATACCTCCCACTCAAACTCAAAGGACCAGCTCGGCATTGGCTCAATAGCTTTCCAGCAGAGTCCATTGGCTGTTGGGAGGATCTGGAAGCCGTATTCCTTGACAACTTTTAGGGCACTTATGTGCGACCACCAGATGCTGATGACTTGATCCACATAATTCAGCAGCCAGAGGAATCAGCCAGACAATTCTGGACACAGTTCCTAACAAAGAAAAATCAAACCATCGACTGTCCGGATGCAGAGGCTCTAGCAGCTTTCAAGCACAACATCCGCGATGAGTGGCTAGCCCGGCACCTTGGTCGGGAAAAGCCGAAATTTATGGCAGCCCTCACGACACTCATGACCCGCTTTTGTGCGGGAGAAGACAGCTGGCTGGCTCGCAGTAACAACATATCAAAGAACCATGGTACTTCGGATACCAAGGACGGCAGTAGCAGGTCACGTCACAACAAACATAAGCGCCGCATTAACAGCGACAATACCAAGGATACGGCAGTCAATGCCAGATTCAAAGGCTCTAAACCCGGTCAGCGGAAAAAGCCATTCAAAAGAAGCACTCCGGGCCCGTCCAGTTTGGACCATATACTCAATCGCTCGGGTCAAATACACGGCACCCCCGATAAGCCAGCCAACCACGCCAATAGGGATTGTTGGGTCTTCAAGCAGGCCGGCAAGTTAATTGCCGAAAACAAAGATAAGGGGTCACATAGCAATGACGAGGAGGAGCCCCGGCAGCCGAACACCAGAGGACATAAGAGGTTCCCCCCACAAGTGCGGATGGTGAACATGATATATGCAACCCACATCCCCAAGAGGGAGCGGAAGCGTGTGCTTAGGGACGTATATGCGTTGGAGCCAGTCGCCCCAAAGTTCAACCCATGGTCCTCCTGTCCGATCACCTTCGATCGAAGGGACCACCCCACTAGTATCCGTCATGGTGGATTCGCCGCACTGGTCCTAGACCCAATAATCGACGGATTTCACCTCACTTGAGTCCTTATGGATGGCGGCAACAGCCTGGACCTACTTTACCAGGACACAATGCGCAAAATGGGTATAGACCCCTCAAGGATCAAACCCACAAAAACTACCTTTAAAGGTGTCATACCAGGTGTAGAGGCCCATTGCACATGCTCAGTCACACTGGAACTGGTCTTCGGATCCCCGGATAACTTCCGAAGCGAAGAGTTAATCTTCGATATAGTCCCGTTCCGCAATGGTTATCATGCACTGCTCGGGCGAACCGCATTCGCAAGATTCAATGCGGTACCGCATTATGCATACCTCAAGCTCAAGATGCTAGGACCTCAGGGGGTCATTACAGTTAATGGAAACACAGAGCGCTCTCTCCGAACGGAGGAGCACACTGCGGCCCTCGCAGTGGAAGCGCAAAGCAGCCTCTTAAGGCAATCCACTAGTTCGTCATTTAAGGACCCGAACACTTTCAAGCGCGCCCGGAGTAATCGGCAACAGGACCGCCTGGCACGTTCCGAGCTCACATAGCAATGCCGCCCCCACCCCAGCCCAAGCCAAACTGCGAAACTCGTGCCACGCGTACATAATTACGCATTAAAAATACCATGTGCACAGGTAGGGAGGGGGCACGACTACGGCACGCCCCAAGACGCAGCTTAAACCGCACTAGGGGCTTCCCGCTTTGTTATTTTTCTCTCTTTCAGGACATTAATCTCTGGAAACCCTGTCCGGTAGCATGATTGTCGAACACACGATGCAGCAACCAAGGAGGCAGAAAGCTACATCACACCACGGAACTCCTAGGTGGATTACAATAACGAGTGAAATACTTGCTTTAATATTATTCCTTAGCTTGCCCTTGGAGGGGACATAGTCCTACTTCTTGCTTATCGCACTACCTGTATCATTCTGCTCTAACGCATGTTTTTTAATAAACAATGCATAGCATTAAGACTATTATTGCGTTCTTCTTTATATATATATGTGTGTGTGTGTGTGTGTGTGTGTTCATTAATGACACCTTGCAACCGTACACTTTGGTACGGCCAAAACACCAGGGGCTTAAGTACCCCACAATATGGTGTGAGAAGTCCGAACACTTTCTCAAGTGCGGCACCCCGAACTTATAGCATTATATGCATCAGCTCTGAATCATGTCTTTGGTCAATAGTTGCGTTTGCCCGGCTCCCATGTTTTGGTACCTTACGTTCCACTATATCGGCTAAGGTAGCACTAGGAGAACTACTGCGATTGTGCCCCAGTTCAGCTGGGCTAAGCACCTTAGTAGAGAAAGCTAAAACTGACTGTCATGATAAGGCGAGAGACCGGTCGCTGTTCAAGAGGTTTTCGAGTCCTTAAAGACTTATGCCACTTAGAGCGAGGAGTCGGCCCTGTCCGGATTAAGGCATGTATCCGGCCCCAGATTCGGCCTTCCGAATACTAGGTATTTCGCTGAAATTTAAAATTATAGAATTCTATGGCTAAGTGAGAGTGATAACGCATTATAGTCCGATTGCCTTGTTCGTTGTGCTGAGCACCTCCCTCGAAGGACCCAACAATGGGAACAAGAGTGCTTAGGTTTATCCTGAACACCCCATCACTCGTGGCATGGGGGCAGAAGCCGACGACTAGCCATCTCTTAGATTTCATAAACAGCCAAACATAATGTAATATTTTAAATTCAAACAAGCGTTGCATAGCGCATATGAACAAGTTTTCATAACTACAGGATTACACGAGCGAGTTTACTCAAATATTACATCTTTCGTAGACTCGTCCGCTATGAGACGAGCACCCTTCAGGACACCCTCATAGTACATCTCGGGGATGCTCCTTGCCCGTTGGCGGCCCTTCCTTACTCAGCTTCATGGCATCCAGCTTGGCCCATTGCACCTTCACACGGGCGAAAGCTCGGCGTGCACCTTCGATGCAGACGGACCGCTTGACGACTTCCAGCGGTGGGCAGGCATCCACAAGCCGCCTCACCAGGCCGAAGTAGCTGTTCGGAAGGGCGTCGCCAGGCCACAGCCGGACTATAAAGCCCTTCATGGCCTGTTCGGCCGCCTTGTGTAGCTCAACCAGCTGCTTTAGCTGGTCGCTCATAGGCACCGGGTGTTCGGTCCCAGTATATTGGGCCCAGAACAACTTCTCCGTTGAGCTTCCCTCCTTGGCCTGGTAAAACGTTGCGGCATCTGACACGCTACGGGGCAAATCTGCGAACGCTCCTGGAGAGCTCTGGATTCGGGTATGTAACAAGTAATTTACTTTCACATGCTTGCTCTGCATAAGGAATGCCTTACCCGCCGCTATTTTCTTCATCGCCTCAATCTCCTGGAGGGCTCTTTGGGCTTTAGCCTTGGCGTTCATCGCGCTTTCGAGGTCCGCGGCAAGCTCGGACTCTTGCGTCTTCTTATCACGCTCCAATGCCTCATGCTTCGACACGAGAGCTTGGAGCTCTTGCTGCACCTCGCCCACCCGTGCCTCATGCCTCTCCCGCTCGGTGCGCTCCTTGGCCGCTTTGTCCTCGGCCTCGGATAGCGCTTCCTTCAGGGTCGCCACCTCGGTCGTGGCCCTGGCAAATTTACGATGATCCTGTCATTTTGTAATCGCGTCTTCTTTTATATATACATATCTATAGACAGGGTATTACTTACCCTTGTTCTCCTCGAGCTGCCTCTTGGCAAGGCCGAGCTCTTTCTTGGACCCCTCGAGGTCCTGCTTCAATGCGGCAACCTCCATAGTCTGTGCGGCAGAGGCCAGCAGCGAAGCCTGCATACGCATATAGACATACTTATGTTAGACTCCTGCGATATTGTTTGATCCTCTATTCGGCTTTTCTTTTTGAACACCGAACAGAGCATCAGGGGCTACTATCTATGCGGTAATATTTTTCCTATACTTCAAAAACTTACCTCAAGGCACAGGCTTCATTTAATCCGCTCTTGGCGGACTGAACCTTCTAGACCACCGCACTCATAATAGTGCGGCGCTCCTCGTCGATGGAAGCACTACGAAGCGCTCCCAGCAGATTGTCCAGTGCCTCTGGATGGATAGAGGTCACCGGCACAGGCATCTTACCCCTCTTGGAAGGAGGCCGCCTGCCCAACCCCGGAACTACTGGATGTTCCGGCGCGGTGTTCGGCTGAGGGCCGAACTCGGAGCCCTCGAGGGCCTTGTTCCCTCTGCTCCCGGAGTCCGGAAGGTCGCCTTGAGGCGCCTCCGGGACTGTCTCCCCTCGACCCGGTGCCTCTTGAGACAACACCTCGGCGTTGTCCGTAGGGCAAGGGGAGGTGGCGGTCGGAAGTGGATCACTATCCATATCCGACGAATCCAGGAAGACGTCCGATGAGGATACGTTGATACAGGCTCGGGACGGTCTGCATAATCACGATTCAGCATTAGGAGAAGCAGTGCGACAAAGGAATGCTATGAGTTACTCTGGTATCCGAATACTTACGACTTCGCTAGGGGCTTGGCCCTGGGCAGCCACTCGTCTTCTCCTTCGGCGGTGGTGGTGGAACTGTCCGGAAGGAGAGTCCTTCCCTTCTTGGACCCTTCGGCCCCCCAGTTGGGGCGACCTTGCTTTTCTTGTCTCCCCTGACTGGAGCGGGAGCGTCTTCATATTCCTCCTCGTCTTCGTGGGTGGAGTGTGCCGTGGAGTTATCGGACGATAAGTCCGATAAACCCTGGCGTTGGGAACTCTTTTGGATTCGCTTGGCCTTCTTGGTCTTCTCCGGCACCTTGTAAGGAGCCGGAGTCAGTATCTCCATCAGGAGAGCGTCTGCTGGGCCTTCGGGCAAAGGAGCCGGAAAGTCGATCTGTCCGGCCGTCTCCTGCCAGTCCTGTCAAAGGTACGGGAGCTTAGATCCCGCATAGAGTCGAACTATGAAAAACAAGCATCCTGTAAAAGATAAAACAGCTTACCGCGCTGGCTTGGCGCTTCGCGTAGAATCCGTGATCCTCGATAGTGGGAGGGGGAACCTCGGCGCCCTTGAATAGCACCTTCCAGGCATCCTCGTGTGTTGTGTCAAAGAGCCTGTTCAGAGTTTGGTGCTGGGCCGGGTCGAACTCCCACAAGTTGAAAACCTGTTGTTGACACGGGAGGATACAGCGGATGAGCATGACCTGGACTATGTTGACGAGTTTGAGCTTCTTGCTCACCATGTTTAGGATACATGTTTGGAGTCCGGTCAGCTCTCCTGAACTACCCCAGGACAGGCCCTTCTCTTGCCAGGAGGTGAGCCGTGTGGGGATGCCAGATCGGAACTCGGGGGCCGCTACCCATGCAGGGTCACGCGGCTCGGTGATGTAGAACCACCCCGATTGACACCCCTTTATGGTCTCCACGAAGGAGCCCTCGAGCCATGTGACGTTGGGCATCTTGCCCACCATGGCGCCTCCGCACTCCGCCTGGCGGTCGCTCACTACCTTCGATTTGACATTGAAGGTTTTCAGCCATAAGCCAAAGTGGGGCTTGATGCGGAGGAAGGCCTCGCACACGACGATAAACGCCGATATGTTGAGGATGAAGTTTGGGGCCAGATCGTGGAAATCCAGGCCGTAGTAGAACATGAGCCCCCGGACGAATGGGTGGAGAGGGAATCCCAGTCCGCGGAGGAAGTGGGTAAGGAACACTACCCTCTCGTGGGGCCTGGGTGGGGATGAGCTGCCCCTCATCTGGGAGCCGGTGCGCGATGTCGTCGGGCAGGTATCCAGCTCTCCTCAGCTTCTTGATGTGTCCCTCCGTGATGGAGGAGACCATCCACCTGCCTCCCGCTCCGGACATGGCTGGAGAAGGTTGAGGTGGGAAATACGACTTGGGCGCTGGAGCTCGAGTGTGCGGAAATGGATGAGCAAAGGAGGAAGAAGGCGTGGATGAAAAGGTCAATCCTTGTCCCTTTATATGGGAGGATGAAACTATGTGTCCCCACCAGCCTGGTAAAACTTGCTTATCCCCCAAGCGCCGTAATCGATGGCGCGGTTGGGTTACCCACGCCCGTATTGATGAGAATCCCGTAATAAGGGGGACGTGATCCTTGCTTTGACAAGATGTGTCAAGAAACTGCCTCGAGTTATGTGCGGGGCTAGTTGAAGGAAACGGTTCGAATAATCACCGGGCCATGACATAATGTCATGTTGACGAAACTTGTCAGCAGATTAGATTTGTGGAAATATTATTCTCTCTATGGTGGTATGTGGAACTTATTTTGCAGGGTCGGACACTATCCTTGTATTCAAATTCTTCCGGGGCGTATTCGGAGGAGGAACCCGCCTTGCAATGCTGAAGACAATACTGCGCGCCGGACTCATTGTCATTGAAGCCTGGTTCAGGGGCTACTAAGGGAGTCCTGGATTAGGGGGTCTCCGGATAGCTGGACACTATCCTTCGGCCGGACTGTTGGACTATGAAGATACAAGATTGAAGACTTCGTCTCGTGTCCGGATGGGACTCTACTTGGTGTGGAAGGCAAGCTAGGCAGTACAGATATAGATATCTCCTCCTTTGTAACCGACCTTGTGTAACCCTAACCCTCTCCGGTGTCTATATAAACTGGAGGGTTTTACTCCGTAGGACAACATACAATCATACCATAGGCTAGCTTCTAGGGTTTAGCCTCTCCGATCTCGTGGTAGATCAACTCTTGTAATACTCGTATCATCAAGAATAAATCGAACGGGACGTAGGGTTTTACCTCCATCAAGAGGGCTCGAACTTGGGTAAAACATCGTGTCCCCTGCCTCCTGTTACCATCCGCCTAGACGTACAGTTCGAGACCCCCTACCCGAGATCCGCCTGTTTTGACACCGACAGCGCTGTTTAACTGGAATGTCAGAATGGAACAGTTGGTTCATTTTGGTGGAACTGCACAAAGGGAGATCTGTGTTCCAATCCTCATCATCCATATTGGCGCCATAACCTTCCTTTAGGTAAGAATGATATTTAATGCATGTGTTCATCTCTATTTTCCGACTGCCATGAGAAAATAATGTTGTTTTTTACTAGTACACTTGTACTCCCTCACTGACAAAACCAATTCTGAATTAGAAGGCCAATCATGTACTTGGTTTCACCAACTGGTGAGGAGAAAGAGAAACAGAGCATGAAGAGGAAGAAGAAGAAGAATAAACAGTGCCAAGGAGATCTTGCTAAAGCCAGAGGCCTCAGTCGAGGCCATTCAAGGGCTCCGGCAACGACTACCTTACATGTGAGACGATCCTCCAGGGAGCCCTTCCACTTCTGTTGTCTCACTTAATTAATTAGGAGTACTTAAGTACCACTAATTTATTACTGCCTAATTTTCCCATTGGAGTTAAACAAATCTTTAGTAGGACCCTATGTTGAATCATGTACGTGTGTATGTTTGTCTATGGAGGTGAATCATGTGGTGGAGCAAGGAGGGAATATTATTAGTGTCATGACATAATAGTGCTATTGTTTTGCATGTCAATTTATTGCCATTGGTTCAATGAGGCAATGTTTTGGGTATTGTCCGTCATGAATTTGATGCTACTGGTTGAGTAATATGCTAATGTCTTCCTATCCTTTCTCACTAAGCTAATGAAGGTTTCACCTTGTTCCTACTTGTGCAAATAGGGATCATGTTGTGCCAATCATACATTAAATGGAACTACACAAGACAATACAATGAACTGTATCCCAGCCGTGCTTTAACTCTGCTGGAAGTTCTTGATATTCTTTCGATATAATTTCAGCACTGGTAAACAAGAGTGATTTCAACCATACATTTGAAGTGCACAAAAATATATACTATTGTGTGATTCCAATGAGTGCTTTATCATCTCTTATGGGACTACATGAATAAGCTTTTTTCTCAGGTTGGTACGGGCCTAAGGCCTTCATCCATATTAGTTTGTTGTCATCTCTATTTGTATCGTGCTACTGTCATGAGAAACTCCTTTATCTTTGCACGTTAAAGTTTTGCAACCTATGATAAATGGCAATGCTTTGAGTGTTGAGTTGAGCTAATTGGCACTGATTAAATAAACTAATACCTCTCTTTAAGCAAGACTACTATGTTGCTAACTTTACCCATTAAGATAATGAGGGTGCTTCTATTTGTTAGTGTATGTTTCATAAACTAGTCCCACTATTACAGTAATCTCATGCTCTCAATATATGTGCCAACTGGGATGCTCGATTTTGGTGGAACTACACAAAAACTTTGGGTGCTTCATTGCCTCGACAGCTTCTGTCCTTTCCTGTCAGTTGCTAAACTCCGCATGCTTTATTCCTTTGCTGTCAGTTGCTTGGCTTATCTCGGCTTCCAGTCAAACGAAATAGTAATTGATATGCTACCTCACACAGGTTGGTATTGGTCTTTATCCTGATTATTGTGCCTGTCATATGTATTGGTAATTTGGTATTGTGCTATTGTTTGCCGATTTCATAAAGGAGTAATTTGGAGCCTGAACTCGCAGGCAAATCATTACATCGGGTGATTTCAGTAGAACTCCACAAAATGATCAGATGGACAAGTACTTATGCTGCTGCTATGTACTCCAAAGTTCACTCAGACAAGCATCGATGTTGACAAGAAGTGCCTATATTCATTCGAGTATCAACCGGCGTCAACCAATTGTCAAACTCCAAGTGTTAGGAGAGTGAACACCAAAAATATTGCTTGGTGCATAGCCCAGAAAAACGCAGTCCAGCCTTTGGTCCCAACTTGTGCCTTTTGGTTATCGGCACATATGGTAGCGAACTATATGGCATGGAGTCTAAAGATTCCACACAAGTTGGTTGACGCGTATATTCATCTGGCACTTAATCAGTCTGCATGCCAAGGATGCTCCATTTCAGTTGAACTACACAAAAAATTTGGGTGGTTCATTTTCTCAACCGCCTCCTTTCCTGTCTTCAATGTAGAATTTTGGTGAGATACAGGACCAAGATGACCCAGTAAACTGATTGGATGAAAGTAGTGGCCAAGTTGCTCAAACCTCCCTGGGCACGAGGCCACTATTTGAGGATAAACCTACAAGCAAAGTTCAGATTGTCTATGCTGCCTCTTATGTACTCAAAAGTTTACTCGTACAAGAACTAATTTTAGCAAGAAGTAACTCCGATTGAACACCATTTACCAGTCTGTACCCTAGGTAATTAAAGTTCGTCCATGGATCATATTGGTTGTGATCTCAATCATTTGGATGCATAAACATACTGAACATGTGTATATCTGAATCTTTTTGTAAATTATGTATGAATATTGTCATGTGATCTATCAATCATTTGGATGCATAGATATGCTGAGCTTGTGTATATATATGAATCTTTTGAGTTGTTGATTGTGAATGTTGGCTATGAATATGAACATGTCCTGTGAACCTGAGTTTGATATGAATGTTTACCTTTTCTGTTGTATTTGTGTGTGAACTTGTTAGTATGCCTACTTTGGGGTATAAAACGCAGGTCTCTTATAAAAGTAATGTCGTGTCCAATTTATGTTTCCCCTTCTAACCACCGCGGCTGTGCTGCCGCGCACCCGAACCAGTGAAGTTTCCCACTCCTCTCCATCTGCGACTCCACTTCAGCTTAATAAATAGTAACGTCTTCGGTTTTAGCCTGGTTTTCCATAGATTAACTAGGCAATTCTCTTCTTCTTAATTAATCGACGAGGCAATTCTTTTGCCTCCATTTCGGAAATAAACTAGTAACATCTAACTGAGCCAGTTAGTTAGATGCGTATACTTGGTGTAGTAGGATCTTTATTTAGTTTGATGCATACACTTGTTCTTTTTTGGTAGCCCTTTTGTAATGATGGCTGATGTTTGGTTTGGAAGAGAGAGCTGCGTCTTCACTCTTCTGGCCTGCTTACTGCTTCTGTTGCACCCCCAGCCCTGGTTGCTGCTGCTGCTGTTTTCAATGTACGATCAGTAGTATATTTCGTCTGTCGGTTGAATAAATGTGTTGTTAGAACGACAAACACAATGTTTTGGAAGTCGTTGCACGGTTCGATCCTTTAGTTCCCCGTACGGTACGTAGCGCATACTATTTATCGTACGGAACACTTTTTTTTTGAAACTCGGAACACATTTTCCACTTGTTGATAACATGCGGCCCACTGATGAAGGCCCAATAGAGAAGCCCATAATTAATTGGAAGGGAGGCTCTCACATGAATCCGGCCCAGGTACATGCTCATGGTCCCCTAAACATAAATAAGTAAATAAATAAATAAAGCTAAATGCTCATGCACCACTTCTTTGGGAAAATAGGTAGCCCAGTATTTCTTTTTGAAGAATACCCAAGCTAGGCCTATTTGTTTTCTCCGAATTACTGGGCTGCAAATCTTTCAAGATGAGGAGGGATGCATTCCAGCCTGGCTTAAGAGTATGGTCAATGTCTATTAAAAGTAATATCAAAAGGTTCCAAAAAAATTATAGCAAATGGGATATAAGTTTCTTTTTTTTGTTTTTGTTCTTCACTGATATCTTATACGTATTTCATTGGATTTAACATGACATAGTACTAATTTATTTTTAAATTTGTTTTAGTATGGCTATTAATTTTTTGATTAAGAATATTTCGTTCCCCAGCAAAAATTTGCGAATTTTCAAAATTTCCCACATATTTAGTTAATTTTTTGACCCTGGTACTGACCAGAAAATGGCCAGCAATTCTAAAAATGGAAGACGGGCTGCAATAAATTCCATATGAATTAGAAAATGAGTAAAAATTATAAAAATAATAGCAAATGGGATGTACACGCCACAGATTTCGAGGCTGGCTTGTTTACACAAGGCTTTGTTAGTGAACACACGATTCTAGCAGCAGTTAGTGTTGGATGTCCATCCAACGGCCGACGTGCTTCTTCAATCTCTGATCTTCCTGCTCCAGCCGCCTAAACTAGCGCCGGCGGGACTGCCTGCTCCCTCCTCTTGTGGCCCACTATGATGCCGCGCAGGCTTCCCCGGCCCACCCTACTCCCTCCGCTGGCCCTGCCGCACGCAATCAACTGCCTCCTTATTACATGAAAAAAATGATTCCTCCCACTGACATCTGGGGCGCACCGGTTGGGAGGCTGACCTGTGGGCCTACTAAGTTGACGCGTACGCAGGGCTTGTCAACTTAGTCAACAAATGATTCTAGCAGCAGTAACCGTTGGATTTGAATCGAACGGTCCTGGTGCTTCTTTAATCGCTGCTCTTCTTGCACCAGCCGCCCAAATCAGCGCCGGGGAGACCACCTGCTCCTGCCTCCAGTGGCCGGCTGTGCTGCCGATGAGGCATCATCACCCCCTACTACTCCCACCGCTAGCCAGGCCCTGCGGCGACGGCAGCCTCACACCGCAGCCGAACCAGTGAACCCTCGTACTCCTCTCTGCGTGGGAATCCACTGCCGCGTCTTCCTCGGCTCCGCGTCGTCCCCTTCCTAGGCCTCACCGTCATCCACCGCCTTGGTGCTCTCGGCGCGGCGTGGTCAACGTGGTCAACGACATTCCATCGGAAGAATACTGTACATGGATAGGCTGACAGCTGGGTCCATGGCCACAGCCCAGTTTTTTTGTGATTTGCCAAGTAAGTCGCTTTGTCAGGCCTGTTGGGCTGCAAATCTTTCAAGACGAGGAGAGCTTTCATTCGGCTGGACGAGAAAATGACCCATCAGTAATGAGAAATGGGTTGTACATTTTTAAAACACATCAAACCGGCAATTAGTTTCAAATATCTTTTCTTCATTTCGAGATTTGAAATTACATTAATTTTTATGCGTGGAGAATTTGTTGGATTTTATATTGATATACATTTATTTTTAAAATCAGTTTGAATGTGAGTCGAAATTTCAGGATTAAACACAGTTCGGACCGCACCGAAATATGCAAAATTTCATATAATTGTTTAACCGTGGCCACAATATGGGCTGTAATGCTAACAAAAAGAATATGGGCTCCAAAAAAACCTTAATAATTAGCAAATGGGCTGTAAATTATTAGAAATAATGGTAGATGGGCTGTATTTTGTTTTCCACATATTTGAGGCTTTCCTAAAAAAAGGTTGACGCACAAGCAATGACTATTGGATGGCCATCCAACGGCCGTCGTGCTTCTTCAATCTCTGCTCTTCCTGCTCCAGCCGCTCAAACAGGCGCCGGTGGGACTGCCTGCTCCCTCCTCCCCGCGGCCGGCTCTGCTGCCGCGCAGGCCTCATCTCCCCAGGGTACTCCCATCGCTGGCCTAGCCATCCCTCTACTCACCCACACCTGATGTTATTATCCGGCGACGGTAGACAAACCAGTAAACCCTCGTACAGTTATACTCCCCTCCACGTGGGAAACAACTGCCGAGTCTTCCCTGCCACTGTGTCGTTCCCTTCCTAGACCTCGCCGTCGTCCACAGCCCTGGTGCTCTCGGCGCGGCCTGGTCAACATGGTCAACGACCGACATGCATCTGAAGTGGACTGTACGTGGAGAGGCCGACAGCTGGGTCCACGGTCGCATGCAAGGAAATGCCTCCTTATTACGCGCAAAATAATGATTCCTCCACCTGACATCAAGGACCCACCAAAAGGGCCTCTGTATTTCACGAAAAAAACGTTACCGCCGTTGACAGCTCGGACCCACCACCTATATCTTCGCATGCAAGGAAGTGCCTCCTTATTACGCTCAAAAAAATGAATACCCCCCTGCTAGCTGGGACCCACCTTGGTGGGAGGCTGACTTGTGGGCCTACTAAGTTGACGGGGACGGAGGGCTTTGTCAACTTAGTCAATATGCATGATTCTAGCTCTAGTGACCGTACGATGTCCATCCAACGGCCGTAGTGCTTCTTCAACCTCTGGTCTTCTTGCTCCAGCCGCCCAAACCAGCGCCGGTCGTGCCTCGTGCTCCTGCCTCCCGTGGCCGGCTGTGATGCGGCGGAGGCCTCACCGCCCCCTACTACTCCCACTGCTGGCCAGGCCATCCCTCTACTCACCCACACCCCCTGTTATTCTGCGACGACGGCAGCCTCACACCCTAGCGAACGAGTGAACCCTTGCGCTCCTCTACGCGTGGGCATCCACTGCCGCGTCTTCCTCGGCTCCGCGTCATCCCCTTCCTAGGCCTCGCTTTCGTCCACCGCCCTGGTGCTCTCGGCGCGACATGGTCAACATGGTCAAGGAACGGCTTCCATCGGACGTGGACTGTACGTGGAGAGGCTGACAGCTAGGTCCACTTGACAGCAGGACCCACCAGATGGGCCACCGTATTTCGAAAAAAAAGTTTCCCCTGACTGCTGGGACCCACCAGCTACATCTTCGCACGCAAGGAAGTGTGTCCGGGCAAAAAAACAAAACGATTCGCCCCCTGACTGCTGGGACCAACCAGCTACATCTTCGCAGGCAAGGAAGTGCCTGACAGTCGGGACCCACCTGGTCGAAGCATACGTAGCGTTGTCATTCTGGTCGCGAACATGTACGTACATACTGGTCGCTATAGAGGCGCGCACGTGTCGTAGTAGAGGCGCACACGTGTCGTAGTAGAGGCGCGCACGTAGCATGTATACGTACGTACAGCGGCCAGGGTGCAAGAACGAAAATATGGCCACGTATCTGTACATACGGGCGGGGTCTCGAACGCCTACTCGCGCATACGTATGGCGAGGGGTCATGTACACGGCTGGGTCGGAACGGAGAAACAACGTCGTCGTCGTGTTTATGGGGAGGCAACGGAATGCGTCGTGTTCATGGGGAGGCAACGGAATGCGTCGTGTTCATCGGGAGGGCTTGGACGGAACAGGCGATGGAAACGAGGCCTGGCGTACCGCAGAACGGAGGAAACGGCCTTGTGTTTGACCGGCCACGTTCGAAACGGGATCCTGTTCATCGGGAGGGGTCTGGCGTACCGCAAAACAGAGGAAACAGACCTCCTACGGTCGAAACGGGGGTCATGTTGATCGGGAGGGGTGTGGCGTACCGCAAAACGGAGGAAACGGACTTGTGTTGGAGCGCTACGGTCGAAACGGGGGTCCTGTTCATCGGGAGGGGTGTGGCGTACTGCAAAACGGGACTCCACGGGATACTGTTCATCTCCACTGTCGACCTCCTCCAGCCTCCACGGGCTCCTGTTCATCCAGCCTCCACCGCGCGCTACTCCACTGGCTACTGTTTAACCACCCCTCCACCGTCTACTGTTCATCCAGCCCTCCACACCATGGGGTCCTGTTCAACCACCCCTCCACACCACACCGCTCCACCGTCTAGTGTTCATCCAGCCCTCCACACCACGGGGTCCTGTTCAACCACCCCTCCACCATCTACTATTCATCCAGCCCTCCACACCACGGGGTCCTGTTCATCCACCCCTCCACGGGCACCCTCCACCGTCTACTGTTCATCCAGCCCTCCGCCACACCACGGGGTCCTGTTCATCCAGAGGAAACGCCACCTCTCACTGTTCATCCGAACCTCCCCGCAACGCTCACTGTTCATCCCATCGATTGGCTTCAGTTAGCAGCAGTAGCGAAGGAATCGCTCGATCGGGTTCAGTTAACAGCCATCGATCGATCACTCAGGTTCAGTAACGCGTAGCCTGCAGTGCAATCGCTCGGGTTTAGTTAGAGCCCAACGCCTCACTCGGGTTCAGTTAGAGCCAACGCCTCGCACACACGTGCGTACGTGTACGAGAGAAACGTGCATCGCTCGGCCCCCGACCTCCCACCGTAACCGGGAACTCCCCGAAATTTTCCTCCCCCTCGCTTCTACCATGGTTTTTTCTGTCATGGACGGCCCAAAGAATGTTATGCAGTTGCGTCTCCGGCCCGCCCAGGACGAAAAGCCCATTTTCTGTCATGATTTTTTGTCATAGAAGTAGGAGCCCACCACATCTATGATGATACCAGGTTTTGTCACAATTATCGTCATAGAAGTGTCATATGTATGACAGAAAAAAAATTCGTTCGGCCCAAAATGTCATGGATGTGTATTTTTTTGTAGTGTTGGTGATGCGTAGAAAATTTTAATTTCTACAATGATCCCCAACAGATGTGACGGCCATGTTCCTCTATTGCGCCCAGGTGGACACCTGGGCCAAGGAGGCGGTCGAGCCTACGGACCAGCGCGTTGGCATCCAGCGGGCCGCAGACAAGGCGAACGGCGGCAACCATGCGAATGGCGCGGTGGGCGTCCGGTGCAAGTACAGCGCTGACGGCCTCTGCCCACTCCTGGCGAGGAATGGGGGTACTGACGGGACGTGTACCCAGTTGCGACGCTATGTCGACAGTAGGCAAGCGCCGCTTGATCCGCTCTTGCTGTGCGGCACGCCGCACCTCTCGCTCTGCGGCGCTCCAATGGTCTCGCCATGCGGCGAGCCGCAACCTATCAGCGCAGACGCGCCTAGCTTGCTCTGTGGCGTGTCATCGATCATGTTGTGTGGCGAGCTTCAGCCTGTCGGCGCTGAGATGCCTATCTTGATCCGCGGCGCTCAAGCACCATGCGCCAAAGGTCTGCTCAACCCTGGCAATGATGTGCATCACGGCGTCGTCCATCGTGTTGCCGGGGAGTGCCTCAGCCTTGACGGGCCGTGGCGCCTGCTCGTTTTCCTCGTCGACGAGGTTGATGGCAGAGGCGGCGCTTTGGTGGGTTGGCATGCTTGGAAAAGGTGGATGTGCTACAGGCTACGCTTGTCGCCTCTGTGCGTCGCGCGCCCCCTATGCGCAATATAGCAGGGTGGTGGGAAACAGGTGAGGAAATGGCGGGAAACAGTGGCGTGTTCATAAAACGCCATCAATTGATGGAAACTTAGCATCGAGCTAGCACAAGAAGTAGATGATGATCAGATGAACATGGACCACACTAGGGAATCCGTCGGTGATGAATTCATCAATCCCAAACAGTTGAATACTAGCAAGCGTTTGCCCACAACACACACAGCCTATTCCATCACAAATAGGTCGGATGGATCAACTGTATGCCACGTATCGCACATTGTCAAAAAGTAATGCGATAGACCTTCTTTAACATGTGTTAAAAAAACAAAAAAACAAGGACCTCGAGGTTAAATTAGCTGAGGGAATAGGGCATTTCGGTCATTTGACCGAAATGACCCATCCCATCACCTAATTTAACATCGACACAACTTCCCATCTAGTCACCCATCCGATGGCTGCTCCAGTCTGAGCACACTTAACTTGATAGTTTTCTTACATGAGCTACTGGTGGAACAGCTAGTCCTTGCTGATAGGAATGCCTCTTCACATCCTTATGGCGTATCCGGATGACCGCCCGTCCCACAATGGCCAATAGATGTTGTGTAGACAAAGTATATCACATGCGTCTTATTAGAAGCAATCGTCGTTATTATCGGTCTTCGCACACATTTCTGATTACAGACCTGTTTGCCGCGTATCATACACATATTGTTATATTGAACCGTTTATGTTCTCTTGCCTAATCACAAACAGTTCATCCGAGTGAACCATATGTTGTACATCACACACACCTTGATCAGGCTGACCGTTTCTTTTGTGTTGCCTAATCACAAACAGTTCATCTGAGTGAGCCGTATGTTGTGTATCGCACACGCCTTCATCTGGCTGCCTGTTTCTTTTGTTCCTCCTCATCGCAAAAGTTAATTGAACTGAACTGTATGCCCTTCATCGCACACGCAACTAAAACCTGAACCGTGTTTGATGCATCCATCATCGCAAACGTTTTACACATTTTTGACGGTTTTCATACAGCACCGTTTGCGATTATTGCATCGCACACAGTTTCTCGAAGGGTCTCTGATCGTAGTGTCGCGTTAGCAGCATCCTGCAGTAGTGACATCACCATGTGATTACACCCATAGTTCACATCGCCATGTGACCAACACCCAAAGGGTTTACTAGAGTCAATAATCTAGTTCACATCACCATGTGATTAACACCCAAAGAGTACTAAGGTGTGATCATGTTTTGCTTGTGAGAGAAGTTTAGTCAATGGGTCTGCCACATTCAGATTCGTATGTATTTTGCAAATTTATATGTCTACAATGCTCTGCATGGAGCTACTCTAGCTAATTGCTCACACTTTCAATATGTATCCAGATTGAGACTTGGAGTCATCCAGATCGGTGTTAAAGCTTGCATCAACGTAACTCTTTACGATGAACTCTTTATCACCTCCATAACTGAGAAATATTTCCTTAGTCCTCTAAGGATAATTTTGACCGTTGTCCATTGATCTACTCCTAGATCACTATTGTACCCCTTTGCCAAACTCATGGCAAGGTACACAATAGGTCTGGTATACAGCATGGCATACTTTATAGAACCTATGGCTGAGGCATAGGGAATGACTTTCATTATCTCTCTATCTTCTGCCGTGGTCGGGTTTTGAGTCTTACTCAACTTCATACCTTACAACTCAGGAAATAACTCCTTCTTTGACTGATCCATTTTGAACTCCTTCAAAATCTTATCAAGGTATGTACTCATCGAAAGTCTTATCAAGTGTCTTGATCTATCTTCATAGATCTTGATTCCCAATATGTAAGTAGTTTCATCGAGGTATTTCTTTGAAGAAGTCCTTTCAAACACTCCTTTATGCTTTCCAGAAAATTCTACATCATTTCCGATCAACAATATGTCATTCACATATACTTATCAGAAAGGTTGTAGTGCTCCCACTCACTTTCTTGTAAATACAGGCTTCACCACAAGTCTGTATAAAACTATATGCTTTGATCAACTCATTAAAGTGTATATTCCAACTCCGTGATGCTTGCACCAGTCCATGAGATGGATCACTGGAGCTTGCACACTTTGTTAGCACCTTTAGGATTGAGAAAACCTTCTTGTTGCATCATATACAACTCTTCTTTAATAAATCCACTAAGGAATGCAGTTTTGACATCCATTTGCCAGATTTCATAAAGTGCGGCAATTGCTAACATGATTTGGACAGACTTTAAGCATTGATACGAGTGAGAAAATCTCATCGTAGTCAACACGTTGAACTTGTCGAAAACCTTTTGCGATAATTGCTAACATGATGTTTACGCGCTCGTAGTTCACTTTTCCAGTACGCAGTCAACACAGTCGTGTTCTCTTGCTAAATTTATAGACCTTGCACGAGGGACGATCGTGTCACGTACACTAACTGGTTATATGATATGGATATTCCACACGCACAAGACTTGCTACTTTTGGGTGACTTCAACTATATTAGAGCATCGGATAATCGTAATAAACCAAGCGGTAGCACTCAGGACATGTTCACGTTTAATGATATCATCCACCACCAAAACCTCGTTGAGCTACCTGTCAAAGGTCACACCTACACCTGGAGCAACATGCAGCTTGACCCTCTCTTAGAGCAATTGGACTGGTTCTTTACATCGATCCACTGGACAAATGCATATCCCAAAACACTAGTCAAGCCTCTTGGTAAACCCGTTTCGGATCACATCCCTTGTGTTGTCTCGATCGAGACCAAGATTCCTCGCTGCAAACTCTTCAGGTTTGAATCTTATTGGATACAACACCCTGGTTTCATGGATATTGTCAAACACACATGGGACAAACCGGCCAGATCAAAAAATACGGCCACAATCCTTTGCCGAAAGTTCAAAGCTCTCTGACATACTCTTAAAATTTGGAGTAAATCTATCTCCCGCCTTTCCATTGCCATTAATAACTACAACAAGGTCCTAGCCGGCGTGGATGAACTGGAAAATAAAAGAACTCTATCCATTCCCGAAGCCAACTTCAGACGCATCCTTAAAAACCATTTGCTCCGGCTTCTGCAATATCAGAAACAATACTGGAAAAAGCGGTGTACAATCCGTTGGGTTAGATTCGGTGATGAGAATACAAAGTTCTTCCAAGCAGTTGCTACTGAACGTTATCTCAGAAACAACATTGCTTCCTTTCAAGACAGTGATCGTACCCAAGTTGATGATCACCCAAGCAAAGAAGCTCTTCTGTTTCACACTTACAAAACTCGTCTTGGAACAATCTCACCCGCTGAAATGAAGTTTGACCTGCCATCTCTCATTCAACATGTTGATAACCTGGATCATCTCACTGCGCCTTTCACACACGAAGAGATTGATGCAATAGTAAAAGAGATGCCTTCTGACCGTGCTCCTGGTCCCGATGGCTTCAGCGGGGCTTTCCTCAAAGCATGCTGGCCCGTAATTAGGCAAGATTTCTATGCCCTTTGCGACCAATTCCATGCTGGTGATCTAGATCTTACAAGCATTAATGATGGGCCTATCACACTCATCCCCAAGATCAACTCACCTGAAACTGTCAATGACTACCGCCCAATCACCCTTCTTAACTGCTGTCTGAAGCTACTCACAAAACTCTTGGCTGACCGCCTCCAAAAGGTTATACTGCAACTCATCCATCGCAACCAATATGGATTTATCAGGGGCCGGACCATTCAAGATTGCATGGCTTGGGCATATCAATATATTCACCAGTGCCATGCATCATGAAAGCCGATCGTTCTTCTCAAGCTCGACTTTGCCAAAGCATTCGACACAATTGGCCACCGGCCGATCATTAACATAATGAGATGCATGGGCTTCAATGAGAGATGGATTAACTGGATGGAATGCATCTTCTCTTCGGGCCGATCATCGGTCTTGCTTAATGGCGTACCTGGTCGTCGGTTTCTCTGCAATTGTGGAGTCCGCCAAGGCGACCCCCTCTCACCACTTTTGTTCGTTCTGGCGGTAGAGTTGCTACAAGCAGCAATCAATGATACCTTTAGATGGGGTCTGCTTGATCTTCCATTCCCATGCACAGGATAGACAGACTACCCGGTCATCCAATACGCCGATGACACGATCCTGGCCTTGCCAGCCTCCCCTCAACAAGCCACCCTAATCAAGCTGATCCTGTCCAACTATGCTTCCTCTGTTGGGCTGAAGATCAACTTTCATAAGTCCACTTTGATTCCCATCAACCTTGACTCAGCGGCGGCAACTGGTCTGGCTCAAATCTTCAGATGCAACATTGGTTCTATGCCTTTCACATACCTGGGTCTACCCATGGGCATCTCCAAACCCACGGTTGATGATCTTATGTCACTTGTCTGCAATGTCGAACGACGCCTCACGGCCACCATCTTCATGATGTCATATGGAGGCAACCTATCCTGGTTGAATGCTTCGGTTACCTCTCTACTCATCTACGCCTTGTGTACACTTAAGATACACCCTAAGATCTTGGAGATGCTTGACAAAATCAGACGTAGATGCCTGTGGATGAAGAAAACCGAGCAAGGAGACAAGTGCAACTCGCTGGCAGCTTGGGCTTTGGTTTGCAGACCTAAAAAACAAGGCGGCCTCGGAGTGATCAATATTTCCACCCAAAACGAAGCTCTTCTCCTAAAATTCTTACACAAATTTTACAACAAGAAAGATGTCCCCTGGGTACAACTTATTTGGAACACTTATTACTCCGACAAGATCCCACATGCATATGACGCAGTGGGGTCCTTCTGGTGGCATGACGTTCTCAAGCTTACTCCTAAATTCAGGGGGGTGAGCCGTGTCCAGGTGATCGATGGCACGACTGCTCTTGCTTGGAAAGATTTATGGCTGGATGAGACCCTGGAAACTTCCCATGCTAGAGCATTTGCTTACGCTCTGCATGAAGATGTCTCTGTGAAAAACTTCTTGGAAAGCACATCACTGCATGCAACCTTTCATCTCCCGCTCTCGCCGGAGGCATTCGAAGAGGTGCGTGACATCCAAATGATTGCCAGATTACAATCCTCAACAACCAACAATGACATATGGCACTATATTTGGGGTAAATCTGACTTCAAAGCGGCTGACTAGTACAAGTTCTGTTTTCAGGAGATGCAAACACACTACTTGTTCCAACTACTCTGGAGCTCAAAGTGCACCATGAAGATTAAAGTCTTCGGTTGGTTACTTCTGCATGATACGCTAAACACTCGCAATATGCTCAAACGAAGACACTATAATATCGGGGATGATCTTGACTGCCTACTCTGTGGACAAAACATTGAGGAAACGGTGGACCATATGATTTTCACTTGCCCATTTAGTCTCACCTGCTAGAGAAAACTTGATATTGACTGGCCAGCTTTGCCCTCGCGCCTTGACATGGTCCTCGGTGCCAGAGACACCTCCCGCAAACCCCTCTTTGTGGAAATCTTCTTCACAGCCGCTGTCTCTGGAAAGAAAGTAATAACAAACATTTCAGAGGGGTGACGCCCTCCCAAACAAGCTGGTTGGAAAGGTTCTTGGGAGACTTTGATATCTTGCGTTATAGGGTTTGTGAGGAGAAGGTTGGCACTATTGCCACCGTTTGTAACCACCTCGTTTGAGGCAACACTATCCCATCTTCCCACCCTTGTAGATTAGCTTTTAGCAAACTGTCTGCCCCCCCCCCCCCAACATACACCTACTGTGTTGGGGGGGGGAGAGATACAAACTTGTAACATATGTAACACCCCTTGATCGTTGAATATATACAAAAAACAGTAGCTCCTACTGTCTTCCCCATCGAAAAAAACACTACTATCAGCGTGCGTCTTCCTCTTGAAGATCCATTTATTCTCAATGGCTCGACGATCATCGGGCAAGTCAATCAAAGTCTATACTTTGTTCTCATACATGGATCCTATCTCAGATTTCATGGCCTCAAGCCATTTATCGGAATCTGGGCTCATAGTTCGTAGGTTCGTCATGGTCTAGTAACATGACTTCCAGAATAGGATTTCCGTACCACTCTGGTGCGGAACATGCTCTGGTTGACCAACGAGGTTCGATAGTAACTTGATCCGAAGTTTCATGATCATTATCATTAGCTTCCTCACTAGTTGGTGCAGGCAACTCCTTCTCTAGAAAGGATCCATTCTTAGCAACAAAGATCTTGCCTTCGGGTCTGTGATAGAAGGTGTGCCCAACAGTTTCTTTTGGGTATCCTATGAAGACACACTTCTCCGATTTGGGTTCGAGATTATCAGGCTGAAGCTTTTTCACATAAGCATCGCAACCCCAAACTTTAAGAAACGATAGCGTAGGTTTCTTGCCAAACCACAGTTCATACGGTGTCATCTCAACGCATTTAGATGGTGCCCTATTTAACATGAATGCAGATGTCTCTAATGCATAACCCCAAAACAATAGTGGTAAATCGGTAAGAGACGTCATAGATCGCACCATATCCAATAAAGTACGGTTACGATGTTCGGATACACCATTATGATGTGGTGTTCCAGGTGGCATGAGTTGTGAAACTATTCGACATTGTTTTAAATGAAGGCCAAACTCGTAACTCAAATATTCGCCTCCGCGATCAGATCGTAGAAACTTTATTTTTTGTTACGATGATTCTCCACTTCACTCTGAAATTCTTTGAACTTTTCAAAAAAAATAGACTTGTGTTTCGTCAAGTAGATATGCCCATATCTTCTCAAATCATCTGTGAATGTCAAAAAATAATGATACCCGCCGCGAGCCTCAACACTCATTGGACCACATACATCGGTATGTATTATTTCTAATAAGTCAGTGGCTCGTTCCATTGTCCCGGAGAACAGAGTTTTACTCATCTTGCCCATGAGGCATGGTTCGCAAGCATCAAATGATTCATAATCAAGTGATTCCAAGTTTCTTCATGCGCTTTACACCAATATGACCTAAACGGCAGTGCCACAAATATGTTGCACTATCATTACCAACTTTGCATCTTTTGGCATCAATATTATGAATATGTGTATTACTATGATCGAGATTCAATAAAGCATTTACATTGGGTGTACGACCACAGAAGGTTTTATTCATGTAAACAGAACAACAGTTATTCTCTGACTTAAATGAATAACGATATCGCAATAAACATGATCCAATCATATTCATTCTCAACGCAAACACCAAATAACATTTATTTTGGTCCAACACTAATCTCGAAGGGAGAGGGAGTGTGTGCTACCTCTTGAGCATTGCGTTGGATTTCCCCGAAGAGGAGAGGATGATGCAGCAAAGTAGCGTAAGTATTTCCCTCAGTTTTTTAGAACCAAGGTATCAATCCAGTAGGAGGCTACGCGTGAGTCCCTCGTACCTACACAAAAACAATAGCTCAACGCAACCAACGCGCTGAGGGGTTGTCAATCCCTTCACGGTCACTTATGAAAGTGGGATCTGATAGAGATGATAAATAATATTTTTGGTATTTTTGGTATAGAGATGCAAAGTGAAAAGTAAAAGGCAAAGTAATAACAAAGCAATAATAAAGTGATGGAGATTGATATGATGAGAAAGAGACCCGGGGGGGCCATAGGTTTCACTAGTGGCTTCTCTCAAGAGCATAAGTATTCTACGGTGGGTGAACAAATTACTGTTGAGCAATTGACAGAATTGAGCATAGTTATGATAATATCTAGGTATGATCATGTATATAGGCATCACGTCCGAGACAAGTAGACCGACTCCTGCCTGCATCTACTACTATTACTCCACTCATCGACCGCTATCCAGCATGCATCTAGAGTATTAAGTTAAAAATAGAGTAACGCCTTAAGAAACATGACAAGATGTAGAGGGATAGTTTCATGCAATATGATAAAAAAACATCTTGTTATCCTCGATGGCAACGATACAATACGTGCCTTGCTGCCCCTTCTATCACTGGGAAAGGACACCGCAAGATCGAACCCAAAGCTAAGCACTTATCCCATGGCAAGAACAACCAATCTAGTAGGCCAAACCAAACTAATTCGAAGAGACTTGCAATGATAACCAATCATACATAAAAGAATTCGGAGAAGATTCAAATATTATTCATAGATAGACTTGATCATAAACCCACGATTCATCGGTCTCAACAAACACACCACAAAAAGAAGATTACATCGAATAGATCTCCACGAGAGAGGGGAGAACATTGTATTGAGATCCAAAAAGAGAGAAGAAGCCATCTAGCTACTAACTATGGACCCGTAGGTCTGAAGTAAACTACTCACACTTCATCGGAGGGGGTTGGATGATGATGTAGAAGCCTTCCGTGATCGATGCCCCCTCCGGCGGAGCTCCGAAACAGGCCCCAAGATGGGATCTCGTGGATACAGAAAGTTGCGGCGGTGGAATTAGGTTTTTGGCTCCATCCCCGATCGTTTGGGGGTACGTAGGTATATATAGGAGGAAGAAGTACGTCGGTGGAGCTTTGAGGGGCCCATGAGGCAGGGGGGCGCGCCCTCCACCCTCGTGACCGCCTCGTGGCTTTCTTGACGGAGGGTCCAAGTCTCCTGGATCTTATCTGATGAGAAAATCATGTTTCTGAAGGTTTCATTCCATTTGGACTCCGTTTGATATTCTGTTTCTCCGAAACACTGAAATAGGCAAAAAAACAGCAATTCTGGGCTGGGCCTCCGGTTAATAGGTTAGTCCCAGAAATAATATAAAAGTGGAAAATAAAGCCCAATATAGTCCAAAACAGTAGATAATATAGCATGGAGCAATCAAAAATTATAGATAAGTTGGAGACGTATCAAGCATCCCCAAGCTTAATTCCTGCTCGTCCTCGAGTAGGTAAATGATAAAAACAGAATTTTTGATGCGGGGTGCTACTTGGCATAATTTTAATGTAATTCTTCTTAATTGTGGTATGAATATTCAGATCCGAAAGATTCAAGACAAAAGTTCATATTGACATAAAAATGATAATACTTCAAGCATACTAACTAAGCAATTATGTCTTCTCAAAATAACATGGCCAAAGAAAGTTCATCCCTACAAAATCATATAGTTTAGTCATGTTTCATTTTCGTCACACAAGAATGCTCTCATCATGCACAACGCGGATGATAAGCCAAGCAATTGTTTCATACTTTAGTAATCTAAAACCTATAAACTTTTACGCAATATATGAGCGCGAGCCATGGACATAGCACTATGGGTGGAATAGAATATAATGTAGGGGGGTTATGTGGAGAAGACAAAAAATGAGAAAGTCTCACATCAACGAGGCTAATCAATGGGCTATGGAGATGCCCACCAATTGATGTTAATGCAAGGATTAGGGATTGCCATGCTACAGATGCACTAGAGTTATAAATGTATGAAAGCTCAACAAAAGAAACTAGTGGGTGTGCATCCAACTTGCTTGCTCACGAAGACCTAGGGCACTTGAGGAGGCCCATTGTTGGAATATACAAGCCAAGTTCTATAATGAAAAATTCCCACTAGTATATGAAAGTGATAACATGAGAGACTCTCTACTATGAAGATCATGGTGCTACTTTGAAGAACAAGTGTGGTAAAAGGATAGTAACATTGTCCCTTCTCTCTTTTTCTCTCATTTTTTGGGGGCCTTTTCTTTCTTTTTATGGCCTTTCTCTTTTTTTGGCCTTCTCTCCTTTTTTTATGGCCTTTCTTTTTTTTTATTCCTCACTTGGGACAATGCTCTAATAATGATGACCATCACACTTCTATTTATTTACAACTCAATAATTACAACTCGATACTAGAACAAAGATGACTCTATATGAATGCCTCCGGCGGTGTACCGGGATATGCAATGAACCAAGAGTGACATGTATGAAAGAATTATGAACGGTGGCTTTGCCACAAATACTATGTCCACTACATGATCATGCTATGCAATATGACAATGATGAATGTGTCATGATGAACGAGATGATGGAAAGTTGCATGGCAATATATCTCGGAATGGCTATGGAAATGCCATAATATGTAGGTATGGTGGCTGTTTTGAGGAAGATTTAAGGAGGTTTATGTGTGAAATAGTGTATCATATCACGGGGTTTGGATGCATCGGCGAAGTTTGCGCCAACTCTCAATGTGAGAAAGGGCAATGCACGGTACCGAAGAGGCTAGCAAGGATCGAAGGCTGAGAGTGCGTATAATCCATGGACTCAACATTAGTCGTAAAGAACTCACATACTTATTGCAAAAATCTACAAGTCATCAAAAACCTCAGCACTACGCGCATGCTCCTAGGGGGATAGATTGGTAGGAAAATACCATCGCTCGTCCCCGACCGCCACTCATAAGGAAGACAATCAAATAACACCTCATGTTTCAAATTTGTTGCATAACGTTTACCATACGTGCATGCTACAGGACTTGCAAACTTAAACACAAGTATTTCTCAATTTCACAACTACTCAACTAGCATGACTTTCATATTATTACCTCCATATCTTAAAACAATCATCAAGCATCAAACTTTTCTTAGTATTCAACACACTCATGAGAAAGTTTTATTATTAATCTTGCATACCAAGCATATTAGGATTTTAAGCAAATTACCATGCTAATAAGACTCTCAAAATAATCTAAGTGAAGCATGAGAGATCAATAGTTTGTATAAAACAAATCCACCACCGTGCTCTAAAAGATATAAGTGAAGCACTAGAGCAAAACTATAAAGCTCAAAAGATATAAGTGAAGCACATAGAGTATTCTATCAAATTCCAAATCATGTATGGCTCTCTCAAAAGGTGTGTACAGCAAGGATGATTGTGGTATACTAACAAGAAAAGACTCAAATCATAAAAGATGCTCCAAGCAAAACACATATCATGTGGTGAATAAAAATATAGCTCCAAGTAAAGTTACCGATAGAAGTAGACAAAAGAGGGGATGCCTTTCAGGGCATCCCCAAGCTTTGGATTTTAGGTGTCTTTAGATTATCTTGGGGGTTCCATGGGCATCCCAAATCTTAGGCTCTTGCCACTCCTTGTTCCATAATCCATCAAATCTTTACCCAAAACTTGAAAACTTCACAACACAAAACTTAAAGTAGAAAATCTCGTGAGCTCCGTTAGCGAAAGAAAACAAAATACCACTTCAAGGTACTGTAATGAACTCATTCTTTATTTATATTGGTGTTAAACCTACTGTATTCCAACTTCTTTATGGATTATAAACTATTTTACTAGCCATAGATTCATCAAAATAAGCAAACAACACACGAAAAACAGAATCTGTCAAAAACAGAACAGTCTGTAGTAATCTGTAGCTAGCGCAAGATCTGGAACCCCCAAAATTCTAAAATAAATTGCTGGACGTGAGGAATTTATCTATTAATAATATTCAAAAATAATTAACTAAATAGAACTCTCCAAATAAAAATTACAACAGTTCTCGTGAGCGCTAAAGTTTCTGTTTTTTACAGCAAGTTCAACAAGACTTTCCCCAAGTCTTCCCAACGGTTCTACTTGGCACAAATACTAATTAAACACAAAAAACACAACCAAAACAGAGGCTAGATAATTTATTTATTACTAAACAGGAGAAAAAATCAAGGAATAAAAATAAAATTGGTTTGCCTCCCAACAAGCGCTATCGTTTAACGCCCCTAGCTAGGCATAACAAGCAAGAATAGATGTAGGTATTGCCATCTTTGGTAGCAATCCATAAGCGGCTATCATGATAGATTCATATGGTAATTTTATTTTATTTCTAGGGAAGTGTTCCATGCCATTTTTAATGGAAATTGAAATCTAATATTCCCTTCCTTCATATTAATAATTGCACCAACCGTTCTAAGGAAAGGTCTAGCGAGAATAATAGGGCAAGAAGGATTGCAATCTATATCAAGAACAATAAAATCTGCGGGCACATAATTCCTATTTGCAACAATAAGAACATCATTAATTCTTCCCATAGGTTTCTTAATAGTGGAATCCGCAAGATGCAAGTATAGAGAGCAATCATCAAAATCACGGAAATCTAGCAAATCACACAAAGTTTTGGGAATAGTAGAGACGCTAGCACCCAAATCACACAAAGAATAAAACTCATAATATTGAATTTTAATTTTAATAGTAGGTTCCCACTCATCATAAAGTTTTCTAGGGATAGAAACTTTCAACTCAAGTTTTTCTTCATAAGATTCCATCAAGGCATCAACGATATGTTCGGTAAAGGATTTATTTTGACTATAAGCATGAGGAGATTTTAGCAAGGATTGCAACAAGGAAATAAAATCAATTAAAGAGCAATTTTCATAATTAAATTCCTTGAAATCCAATATAGTGGGTTTAGCAACATCTAGGGTTTTAATTTCTTCAATCCCACTTTTATCAAATTTAGCATCAAGATCAACAAATTCCAAATTCTTAGAACGCCTTCTAGGTAAAGGTGGATCATATTCAGTCCCATCATTATCAAGATTCATATTGCAAAACAAAGATTTAATAGGGTACACATCAATAACCTTTAGATCTTCATCATTATTGTCATAGGAACTAGAAGAACACGCTTTTATAAAGGCATCTTTGTTAGCACGCATCCTAGCGGTTCTTTCTTTGCACTCGTCAATGGAAATTCTCATGGCTTTGAGAGACTCATTGATATCATGATTAGATGGAATAGATCTAAGTTTCAAAGAATCAACATCAAGAGCAATTCTATCAACGTTCCTAGCCAAATCATCAATCTTAAGAAATTTTTCTTCAATCATAGCATTAAAATTCTTTTGCGAATAAATAAATTCTTTAATGTTAGATTCAAAATCAGAGGGCATATTATTATAATTTCCATAAGAAGAATTGTTGTAGCAATTACCATGATTATTAGAGGGATTACTAGGATAAGGCCTAGGATTGAAATTTCCTCTATATGCGTTGTTACCAAAATTGTTCCTACCAACAAAATTCACATCCATAGATTCATTATTATTCTCAACCAAAGTAGACAAGGGCACATCATTAGGATCAGAAGAAATACTCTTATTAGCAAATAATTTCATAAGTTAATCCATCTTTCCACTCAAAACTGTCGATGTACAAAAAAAGGGGTACACTTTTTGTACCCCTATAACTGTGCACGGGCAGTCTGAGCCACGGGCACCACCACACTGAGTAAGGCAAGGGAGGTGAGCTAAGGTAAGGCCGAAGCTCAGGAGAAGCAGAACGACGCCAAGACCAAGACCACAAAGAGCAAAGGGGACGAAG